>NC_067159.1:5169472-5499472 GCF_903995435.1 Acomys russatus
CAGGATTTGCCACCAGCTGCCAGAGGATCCGGAGGAGGGTGGAGCTGAGGAGTCTGGGGAATGGGGATGGGGGCGTGGTTTCCTGTATGCACTCTGAGCTCAAATCCCAGTCCCACCCCCCTGCCCCCCCTCCTGCACAGCACTGAAATTAGCCTCTGCATGCCTCGGTTTCCTGTATGTAGAATGGGCGGTAGATGGGGCGGAACATACGAAGTACTCAGTTCGGCGGCTGGCGCAGAGCCGGTGCTCTGGGAACATGGACTGTGGCCTAGGCAAAGATCTACTGTGTTCTAACCCTAGTCCTCCAAACAATTAAGAGCCTTATAACCTGGCCCTGAGTCCACACAGCATGAGGGCAAAGTTCTCTGAGTTTGACTCTACTCAGAGCCAGCAGGAGAGCCCACAGGCCCTGGAAGACCTGGAAGTAGTCACTTTTACTTCTAATACGTGGGACTGTGGTGTTCCCAGGAGCCCTTGAAAGCAGGACAACGTTTTTGGCTCCATTACTCACTAGAACAATTTACAGAATTCACTGAAAGTGCTAGGCAAATGCAGTCTTGTGTTAATTAAAAACTACACCCAGCCATTGTTTTAGAGTAAGCCTCGGCACTAGGCTACCCACAGAGCAGACTAAAAATCACAATGACGTCACGCATAAAACAATTTCACGTCATCAAGCGGAGGTGAAGCTGTTTAACTGAGCATTATGGGATATTAGGGGAAGAAGGCGGCTGGGGCTGTATTTCCCAAATGACCAGTTTCAACTGGTATAATAATGAAGCTTTTCTTGCCGTAAATCTTTAGTGCAAAACGTAACCTAGCCAGACCTGGTGATGCTGGCAGGTAATACTAACCCTTGGAAGGCAAAGGTGAGAAACTGTAAAACTGTAAAATACAAGATGCTTGTTCGTTTGTCCAGCCTTGCTCGCCTCTCCCAGTTCTCGTTAATGTTAACTTCAAAAGTTCCACCCTAGTTCCCAGAATAGTTACATGTAAGTTTCCATATATCAGATGTCCCCAACGGCTTTCAGTAACCGCTCTGGAGACCCACACCCAAGCCCCCACAAAGAGCTTCCCAATGCCAGATGTCCTAATGTCCATATGGTCTAACCTGATAAGCAACCCCACCTGCTTTGTGGTTTTAGCCTTTAAAACTAGCCTGTAACAGCTACTCAGGGTCCTTCACCTCCCGAGTGCTGAGGGGCCCTGACACATCGACAATTGGGACTTCTGATGTGTCAGTAATAAATTTTACATATACCTCCAGCCTGTGTGACTTGAGTGGTCTCTTGCGGCGACCCCCTTCCTGAATTGGACTCCAGGGTCCAACAAAGGCAGGAGGATTTTGAATTCAAAATCAGCCTGGGTTCTATAGCAGGATCCTGTCTCAAAACAAAAACAAACACTGAACAACACACTCACACACACATACACCACACACATTTACCCACCACACGCACTCACACACCACACACACACTCACACACCACTCACACACACTCACACTACACACATACACGCGCGCGCACACACACACACACACACCTCTGTGTGTGCTTGCACATGCTTGCACTTGACATTACTGCCAAGTTACCTTGCTTACATGGAGGGAAATAACCAGCAGCTGACAGTTTAGTTTAGTTTCCTTTTCCTGCAGCCCTTCTCTGTGTGTGAAACCAACCTCTTTAGTTTGACCCATTGGAACACTTATTCTATCCTGTGAGGTGTTGTCTGGTTCTAGGGTTGAAAGTAAAGTCTATAAGATTTCTAAATTGTTGTACGTTGGTCCTTTGACAATGATGAAAGGCTTCAGTGCCCAAACAGGCAGATGAAAGGACAGAGCTCCAAAGGACTCAGGGCTCTTCTCTTTCCTAGGTGTGGGTGCCATCTCTCCGCCAGCCACGGAGCTAGCTCCCTTGAACTATAGCATCAAGAGTTCTGACCCAGGCATCCGTTACACAGGTGGGATTGACTAAAATCATTGACCGTGGGGTTGAATTCCATCTCTGGTGCCTTGCTCTCCTCAGAGGTGAGGGTGTAGGTTTGGGGAGTTCGGTGTTTCTGGCTTGATTCCTCCCTCCCTTGACAGTCATCTAAGATCCTGCCCTGAGCCATCTCATTAGTGTAATCTCAGGTATGAGCTTACGATCCGAGGCACCTATGAAAACAAAAGGCACTCTTAGCCACTTAGACAAATCCACAGAGTTTTCAGATCTGTGTTGGTCTGGGGCAGGGTGCTCGAGAGATAGCTTAGCACTTACTGCTTTTACAGAGGTCCAGAGTTCAGTTCTCAGCACCCACACAGCACAGCTCACAACCGTCGGTGGTGACCTCAACTGCAGGAGATCTGATACCATCCTTGATCCTTTGCAGGCGCTAAGCTCATGTGCACAAAGGCACACACGCCACATATACCCCCCCACACACACACAGTGCAGCACTCGCATACATAAGCACACATACCACACCCTTTCCCCACCACACAAACACCACACTACCCCCCCCACAGATCACACCCTACCATATACACACACAGAGTACATCCCTCCCCACACCACACCCACCACACCACAGATCACACACACACACACACACACACACACACACACACACACCGCACACACCCAACTCCCACCCCCTACCACTTACCTCCCCACCCCTGGCCACACACTAAGATCTTAGTCAGGGTTTCTATTGCTGTGATAAAACACCACAGCCAAAAGTAACTCAGGGTGGTAAGGGCTTATTTTCTTACACTTCTCCATAACAGTCTACCATCAAAGAGAGTCAGGGCAGGAACTTAAGGCAGGAACTTGGGGACAGAAACTGGAGCAGAAGCCATGGAGGGGTGCTGCTCACTGGCTTGCTCCCCATGGCTCGCTCAGTCTGCTTTCTCATAGAACCCAGAGCCACTTGCCCAGGGATGGCCACACCCACAGTGGGCTGGGTTGTCCCTTACCAATCTTCAATTAAGAAAATGTCTCCCATGCCAATCTGCATGGGCATTTTCTCAACTGAGATTCCTTTTCTCAAAAGACTCTAGGTTGTGTCAAATTGACGAAAAGCTAACCAACGTGTGTGCGTGAGTGCAGGCACACACACAGACACACACACACACACACACACACACACACACACACACTTAAAAATAAAATCTTAAAACATAACAAACTAAGCCTCTGTCAAGAGCCAGGGGCGACGAGCTGTTCTCTACACTCCATAAACTTTCCAGGTAGTCATCTTGAGTTGGTCCCTGTCTTTGGCACCAGAGATATAAGAACAGAAATTTATCTTTTCAATGGTTTTCTGTAAACTCTCGTAAGACTCTCATTTCAGGAGGAGCCATGTCTATTCCCAGGACAAATGCCACCAGTCAGTGCCCATTAGGCTATGCCCAGTCCTGTTTCCCCACAGAAGGCCATTTTTTTAAATAGGTGCTAAGATCACAACAGAGTATTCTCTGGGTCTTTCGGTCTTCAGTTTGACGTCTCCTCTGGCATGTAAAACCGCGAGGCTGCACACTTGTTACAGTTTTGCTAACCTGCCCTTTGTGGTAGGTGTGTTTGGCCCTTCTGGCCTTTCGAGAGGAGGACACACAGCATCTCTCTGCATGCACAGTGCCATCTTTAGAGTCCTCGCGTTCCTAAAGCATGGTCGCTGTCTCGTCTCACCCTCAGCAAGACGGTGCACACTGTGCATGACATTTTTGTTTAGCAATGAAGGTTCCTGGAAACCTAATTCTGTTAACCTGCAAATTTCTTTTATAGCCGAGACCTTAAGAAGGGGTCTCTGCTGCCAAGCCAGCGAATTCGCATTCCTAATCTCCTTCAGGGACAAAGGACAGAAGAGGAGTGGGCAAATGAATTCAGCTCAGTGTTATTATGTTGAGGATTACATTCCCCCACGGACCGGCAGGGTGTGGTTTTTATTCTGGGCTGACACTGACCTGGGTAGCTGGGGGAATAAGAGCGCATTTTTAAATTAGCCCGCGCACAAATAAATAATGAGGAAGGAAAATGCCTTGTTCAAAAACAACTGGTGATGCCATTGAGTGGGAGAGCTTAACCTGTACAAGGCCTTAGGCTTGCTTCTCAGCAATAACAGCAACAACACATGCACATGCACACACACACACACACACACACACACACACACACACACACACACAAAAGAGAGGAAAGAAGAGAGACAGAGGGCAGAGATGGAGGGATAATGTGAAAGCTGGTGATGATGATTTGCTCCTCTCCTGTTTGTATACATGATTGCTGACAATACAAAACAAAAAAACAAACAACCAAAAAAAAAAAAAAAAAAAAAAAAAAGCATTCTACTAAGATAATCAAGATGTGCTTTACTGAACTTCCAAAAATCCCTCATCAATCTGGGTCTTCTCCCCCTTTCAGACACCACACAGGCCTGGTTTCCTGAGCTGGTTTGCTGCACTGGCAGCTGATGAGCCTTCTTCAGAAGGAGCCACGCTCCCCAGTGTCCTGAATATATTTCCTTACAAAACATTTTTCGGTAGTGTCAGTTCCTAGGGGATCATGTGATCGTATTTCTTTCTTTCTTTCTTTCTTTCTTTTTTTTTTTTTTGGAAAAGGTATCATTTTATGTGTGTGAGTGTCTGTGCACCATGTCTGCTCTGGTGCCTGCAGAGGTCAGAAAAGGGTGTCAGATCCCCAAGAATGAGAGCCATAGACATTTGTCAACTGCCACATGGGTGCTAGAGGTCGAACCCCAGTCCCCTAGAAGAGCAGCCAATGTTCTTAACCTCCGAGCTGTCTCTCCAACCTCCTGATAATGTTTCTTTAAGTTCACATTTGCTTTTTCATCTTTTTCTTTCTTTTCTTTTTTCTTTTTTTAAAGGATATATAAAATTATTCTAAAGATATAAGCTCTCCCCTTCCCTAAACACGTAGGAACTTAAACAGCTTAACTTGACAGTCTCCACTTCTGTGTCTCTTCTCGTAAGAATACAACCATCAGAGTTAACTCAAGAGAAATTACACACTTCCTAAAAGAGAGAAAATGCCAAGCCTGCATGCACCTGACAGCAGCACAGCAGAAATGTGAGTTTCGTCAGACAGATTTTTTTTTTTAAGTCACCTGTTTGACAGCAAAGTCACTCTCCCATCATGGTGAGAGGACCTAATGGCCATAGCTCAAATGTGATGCTCTCAAACCTGCCCTGATGGATAAGCAGTGCTTAGCAGAGCATTAGCAGGCCTGTGATGTAATCCCACAAGGCTGGCCTCCCATAGCCAGGGAACCTCAGGGAACCGCTCCAGGGAAGTCATTCTGACCCCTGGGGATGCTAGCGGCTCTTCTGTGACTTTGACTGGAAGATGCATTTTCTTGTCCACTGGAAATTGCACTGTTTTCCTAGACTCTCCCTGGGAAGTAAGGGAGGCGCTTCTTTCTCATTCCTTTTGTCACAGTGTGAGTTGGTTGTATTTGATTTTTATGCAAAGTAAATGAAATTAGTACAACGGCCTGCATAGGTGGGTTACTCCGTACATTTCACCACAATCAACTACTTCTTTTTCATCCTTTATATAATTTCCATTTTCCAATCTAGACTTACAGATGTAGTCATTGGAGGGGCCAAAAAAAGATAACCTAAGCCTTTGGGCTTAATGTAGGTTTTTGTTTTGTTTTGTTTTTTAATACAGTTTTTTTTTTTTTTTTTTTTTTTAATGAAAACTACATTGGCCTGACTTCTTTTGTCTGAATAAAAGCTTAAGCGCAGAGTAAAAGGGCTGCATGTGCTGAAATGTTGCCCAAGGATATATGTTATTATTCCTCCCCCCCTTGACCAGCAGGGTCTCCTTCCCTTTCAGCCTTTTGTTTGAACAGATGGGGTTGGGGAAGCTGGGGAAAGAAAGGCATTCTGTTCTCATTAACTCTCCCCATACACAAACACAACCTGGGCTTCGGGGACCTAGAAAAGAGACAGCTCCCACTCCATTGCCATTGAGACCCCAAGTAGGAGATACAAAGAAAGGAGTGCTGAGGACACACGTCACCATATCAATGAGGCTGCTAACCAGAGAAGGTGCATTTATGGATGGTTTTTGAAATACACTAAAAAACAAAGCAAAAAAAAAAAAAAAAAACCCCAAAAATCCAAAAACCAAAAGACCAAAACCTCACCTAACATATGACACAGGCAATCACTACTTAAATAAAATGCATCAATCCATAATATATTCCATGCTTAAAGTTATCATTTTCTTTGTATATAATGATATCTTATGCATACAAATAATAGATTTGTGGGAAAAGGTAAAGTTATTCTGTGAACTATTTGGCCCTTTTACTATGTAAAAGAGTTAAAAAAATCTCAAGAATGAAGAGCCAGAGTAATTCAAGCTCTTTGGTTTTAATGTGATATAAAAATTATTATTATTAAAGTTCTCTATGTGAGTGAGAACTATTATAGTATTCTTGACCAAGAAAAAAAAGTCAAGAAAAATTTAAAATATGTTCTGAATGTTGAAATCTCTCCTTTATACCCTCGTTCTGAAAGAATGCCAGGGTATTTTGAAGGGAAGGATACATTTTCACAGACTGAAAATGGGTTCATTCAGGGCCAGATGTGTGGGTTAGAGAGAGCTGCTGGCCCTCTTGATTGTCTCTCTGTCTGTCCTCACTACAGGGATCAGGACACATGAGCTTCCAGTGCCATGTGCCTGTACCCAGAAAGGAAAGTTAGAAGAGAGTATTTATACATCCGGGACCTTCTAACATCAGAACACGGGCTGAGATATGAGGTGCATGCTGGAGCTTCAGAAGAACCAGATTCCCCTCTCCCCAATACACACAAAATAGACTGCCTGGCCTCTTGTTTGTAGTATTAAAATTGCATTTATTATTATTATTATTATTATTATTATTATTATTATTATTATTATTATTATTATTATTATTATTTTCATGTGTGAGTGTGTGTGTGAGAGAGACTGAGAGTGTGAGTGTGTGTGTGTGTGCGTGGGCGTGCAAGTGTGTGTGTGCATGTGCGTGCACCAAAGTGCCCAGGTGGAATCCAGAACCCAGATGTCTGGAGCAATGACTCTCCTCCCCTTAGGGGTTCCAGAGATTGAGTTCCGGCTGCTGAGTTTGTACAGACGGCATTTTCATCTCTAAGCCATCTCTCCAGCCTTGCCTGGCCTCTTTGTTGGGTTCCTCAAGAGGAGTGGAATATTTGTCTCAAGTGACAAAGCTTTTCCAGAGGCTAATCAATCCCTTGGAGTCGTATCAAACACATTGGAGTTTGTTGTTATACTCAGGTGAGGTCATTTTATGACATAATAAGTCCTCAGCCTGAGTTGGTGATCAAAAGGAGATTGAGGACAGTTTTTATCCTTTCTCAGCAGTTGTTAAGCCATGAACTCAAGACTCCCAGCAACCTGTTCAAAATGAGCCGGTCAACTTCCCGGATGACCTCAAGTGCTGTTGACGTTCAATATGAGCTGCTCAGGCCTTGCCTGCATTGCTTCCTTCTGCAAGGAAAAAGGCAAAGATCCAGACTTTTACTAGGAAAGGGAGGAGTAAGTCATGTTGTCATCCCTACCATCAGCTCAGCTGAGGGCAGATAATAAGCTGAGCAAACAACTGTAAGGAAGAAAGGCCAGTGGTGAGAGACTGCTCATCTCTAGAGGAGGCGTCGGACAGGGTGTAGCAGGGTCAGAATCCCACTTAGCCCTGTTTAATATTTTTGTTACCTACCAGAAAGGGAAAGAGAAGCCACATAAAAACGACTCTGCCAATGGCTACTCACCACAGTGAATTTTCGAACCCTGGGAAGAATGGAAAGAGGCTTATAAGGTTCATCTGCTAGGAAGGGTGGTTAGAAAGGCTCAGAATCCTGGGACTAGAGACTCCCAGAGTGGTACCTTCAGCCCAGCTGGGTATCGCACCACTTACTACAGGGATTTGAAAGTGCCCTGGCAAAAGTCTTTAATGCAGGCAAGCTTTGGGCTCTGCTTGCTGGGAGATGTGTGTTGTCTTAGGTGTTTGGACAGCCAAGTAAAGATCTTTTTGTACCCAGTGATTGTGAGGCTGTCCGTGTTGGTTGGTTTTTGTCAACTTGACCCAACATAGACCATTCCGGGAAGATGGAATTTTGACTTAGAAAATGCTTCTATCAGATTGGCCTGTGGGCAAGTCTGTGGAGGCATTTTTTCCTTGAGTTAATAGATATGGGAGGGTGCAGTCCCTTGTGGGCAGGGCCACTTGTGGGGAGGTGGCCCCAGATAGCGTAAGAAGGCAGGCTGAGCAGGCTAAGGTGAGCAAGCCAGCAAGCAGCACTGCTCTGTAGCCTCTGCTTCCGTTTCTGCCCCTCAGTTCTCAGCCCCTTGGTTCCTTCTTGACTCCTTCTATGTGATGGAGTGTGAGCTGAGAGTCCTGGCTGACATAAACCCTTCCTGCCGCAAGTTGCCTTTAGCTATGGTGCTTTAAGACAGCCTAGCTCAGACATTGTTGTTAGGCTGCTGAATGAAATTGCAAAAAGACAAAAAGGGAGCGGGGTTGGAAGATGGCCCAGCAGTTAAAATCATGTGTTGCTTTTGCAGAGGACCTTAGCTCAGTTCTAAGCGCCCATGCTGTGGTTCACAACCATCTGTAACTCTGGCTCCAGGGCATCTGATGCCCTCTCTCATCTCCTGTGTACCAGGCATCAACATGGTACACACACATCCATGTAGGCAACACACACACACACACACACACACACACACACACACACACACACACACACACAAAACTTTAATTTAAAAACTTTCAAAAAGACAAAAGAAATTTAAGGGATAGTGTCTGAGTTCATGAATGTGTCCTGTGAATGGTGGTTGGGATATCAGAGAGTATCGGGGTTCAATGGCTCCCTCTTGGGGGGATTCCAGGCTCTAGTGTCCCAGAGCACGGAACTGGATAAAAATACATGGACATCAGCAGGGACAGGGCCTGCTGATTAATAGATAGTGAGCTTACTGCCAAGGAGGAAGATGTGACCAGGACAGAGAAAGAGTTTAGTAGCTTAGATATAATGGTGTCCAAAGAACGGGCCCTTTTATGTCACACAATAAAGGCTTTTGAGGTCATTTGCCAAGCACAGGATTTACACATCATGCTTTGTCTCTCATATGTAGTTCTACGTACAATCTCATACTTCGCTTGTCTCAGTAGTATCATAAATCTTCATCCAGGGGAATGTGCTTTGGTTATGAGTCACAGGTCACCAGTCTGACACGAGGGTGCTTCTGCACCTCACCAGTCAGTTCTGCTTAGCATGGGCAAAGAGGGGCAGTGAGGAGTAGGGATGGACGTGGGGGGAGGGGTGGAAGGGAAAGGGCAGGGGACAATGGCAGTCTTTCTCTTTGCCGACAGGTCCTTCTCCTGTGTCAGTTATGCAGCCTTTGTGCAATGTCTTCTGGACCTCACCTGGACCTCTTCTGTCGGATTCCCCTGACCCAGTTGAAAGCACAAAGAAGACTGGAAGGCCTCGGTCCTGGGCCATGGGGACCTGGAAAAGGCCATTTGTAGATGCATACAGCTAGCCAGTTGTCTCCAGTGCCTGCCACTCAAGTGTGGCTTGGTTCCTTCTCCTCAGGAATTGAGACTTACCAGCCTGGTCTTTCTAGGACTCCAGAGTCCAGTGCCCCATTTCTGACTACTACTACCCTGCTCTGAAAGAGTTTCTTCTTTATCTATTCATGGAAGAGAGGCTTTCGGCAACACTTTAGACCTGGCCTCGTGCCCCTCCTTCCCAAGCTCACTGCCCTGTGTGGCTCTCTACTCTGTAACTTAGCATCCTGTCTCTCAAACAACAGATAGTTCCTTAGATGGTTTTCATCTTCTGTAAAGTCATCTACTCACCAAGGCCCAGACATTCACTGTATGCATTCTCTTATGTTGCCATATGACAATGACAAAAATGACACTCATCAGCAGGACACGGTGGCTCATGCCTTTAGCCCCAGCATTCAGGGAGCCAGAGGCAGGTGGATCTCTGTGAGTTTGAGGCCAGCCTGGTCTACAAAGCGATTCCAGGACAGCCAAGGCTACAGAGAAATCCAGTCTTGAAAAAAAAAACCAAAAGCAAAACCAAAGATACCCATCTCTTCGTGTTGCTTTATGGATTAAATGAAGTGGGCACTCCAAGTGGCCATGGTGGCACAGCAGTTGACAGCCCAGAACTGCCATCTGCAGCCTAAAGAGTTTTTAGGCACCACTGCTTAGGTAAAGCTAGATCACTGATTTTGCCGGGGGGGGGGGGGGGGGGGAGAATTTAGAGACAGGCCAGCATGAATCAGAGTCAGACTTACTGAAAGGCATTTTAACACAGCTCTTAAACACAGAGGTTAGCAGAAGTGCAGGAGGAGAGAAGGTGAGGGCTTGGGTGTGGGCTTCTCACTTCCTGCTGAAGTGTCCCTGTGGTGCTGTGGGGGCTGGGAGAATGGCAGTTTGGGGGTGGGGTGGGTCAGGATGTGTTCTTCCCACCTCCCAGCTTTGGGGTTCATGCCATTCTTGTTAGCACCAGGTACCTCTCCTGTGAAGCCTTCCAGAGTCACCCCCTTCCCTCTCCTGGGTCCCCATTGTGAGAATGCCTATTTATCTGCCTCTGTCTTTATTAGGAAAGCTGTTGACTTGGGACTCTTATCAGAGTTTGTTTGAAGACCTACTTGTTTTTAATTTTTGTGTATATGTGTGTGTGTCTATGTGCGATTATGCACATGAGCACATGGATGACCTCAGGGGCAGAAGAGTGTGGGCCCCCTGGAGCTAGAGTTACAGGCACTTACCAGCTGCCAAACCTGGGTGCTGGGAACCAAACCCAGGCCCTCTGCCAGAGCATCAAGAGCACCTAGCTGCTGAGTCATTTCTCCAGCGTGTGTGTGTGTGTGTGTGTGTGTGTGTGTGTGTGTGTGTGTTTAGATGATGTCTCCCGTTGACTTCAGATTCACTATTCAGCTGAGAGTGACCTTCCTGCTTCTGTCTTCTGAATGCTAAGATTACAGGCATGCACGTCATGCCATGCTTGCTACCAAAAATTTCAAGCCAAAACCCTGGGTTCCAGGAAGTACCATGGCCTACACTTGCCTCCCTATCCCTGACATGTCAAATAAAGAGACAGGCAACAGTAAGAATTAGAGAGGATTTGTTCACTATGGCCTTTTCAGAAAGACAAACAAACAATAGGACCCAGTGTGCCTAAGCCTGCCTTCAGGGGGTTAGGTTTGAATAGAAGACCAGAGGCATGCATAATTAAGCACTCCTGATCTGAGCTACTGAACTAAGCCCCACCTATCACTGACCCTTATCGATCAGCTCCGGTATTTCATGGTAGTCTGAAGTTGATAGACAGCTAAGCTATTAATTGCTGAGGCAGCAGGCTTGCCTTGCTGGGTGCTTGGCCGGCCTCATTTGGTGAAGTGTGGGGCGTCCTGAGAGGTTCCACTGTTCCCGGAGTTCAAGGTGACGCAAGAGGGAAAGGTGAGGGGGTTTAGGTACTTAGCTGACTGGTACAGTGATAGCCTAGGAGTGCCAGGCTTCAACTATGAAAATAAGTAAGTTGTAGGCTAACAGGAAAGTCTAAAATAGCCCATCTAGGTGACGTCAGCTTAATACAGGCACGGGACACCAGGTTTCCAGCCTGCTTTGCCATGTAGGTACGAATGGAGTTAGTGGATTTTTTTTTTTTTTTTTTTTTTTTTTTGGGGGCAAAACCAGCATCCAAACATGTCTGTCTGTTTCAAGGCGTCCGGCGTAGCCAACTTCCCACACCTAAAGTTCCCCTCACTGAAGCCCCTCAGAAGTGTTTGCAGAGAGTTCTAGCTAGACTTAATAAACTCCTGAAAGGAGGAGGCAGCCTGTGGAAATCAAGGATCCCTTTATGGACGGTAGATCTGAGGTCTGGAGACACGATATGATCTATGCACTCCGCCCCCTGTTGGAGAGAGAAGGAGGTGCAGGCAGCTTTGACGAATCAGGGAACCAGAGCTGGCTGCCTAGGTAAATTGAATGGCAGCCAGCCGAGCCACCGAGAGGTGCTGGAAGGAGGCTCCAAGTGTGGGTTCGCACTGGACCTTGCCTCTGCCTCTCTTCGCGCAGCAGTCCACATCTGTCCTGGGACGGGCACACAGACTGTGTAATCAGGCTCAGCTGGTAATCAGGAAACTGCCAAACAAACGCGAGACTAAATTATCTGCCCGTTCCAGACAAAGTGGCCTCGCAGATGAGGGTTAAAACCAGACATGGTAGAAAAGACAAAGGAAGGAGACCAGCAGCTGCTATGGAACACCTGGCCAGTGGCCGGCTCCCGACTGTCTGCAGTCACCCACGGAGCCCTTGAAGCCAGGCTGGGTTAACAAGGAAAGGGGGTTGCTTCATACCATGGCATTTGGTGCCAGAATAAGTGTGACAGGAGGAATAACCTGGACCCACAGTTGCAAGAGAGGAGAGCAGACTCAATTTCCTGCAAATGGCCAGCTGCTTAAAGATACATGACAACGTGCCTCCGTTTCCTCTTTTAGTCACTGAGAGGGACGTGCTCTCACCTTCAAGATATAGATGGTAATAGCTCCCCCCATACACACACCTCTCTGGGGACAAGAGTCCATTTCTATTCCTGTACTGGTGACATTGGGGTCCCCCAAAGGGACTTTCCAATTGTGGCTAAAAGCTTCCTAATTTGCAAGCTGTGTGAAAAAGAGTGCTTGGAAGCAAGAAACTTTAGGAAATAAAGAGATTATTGTAGAAGAGAGACAGCTCTGGTTCCTGTGGGGAGACAGGCCTGGTCTATTCAGTAGGTGACTACTAAGGGTTCCGTGTCAGGCACTGCGCTGGGCACCAGGCACAAAGAGACCTGAGTGTGTTGTGTTCGTGAGGCTCGTGGGCCTTGGGGGGGGGGGGCGGTGAATAAACATTGAACAAAGACTCACACAAGACAGTGTAAAACTATGCCTGGAAAGTGCTACAAAGAAGGAATGGAATGTCTCTGGCGGTGGGCTCGATCTAGCCAGGGAAGGCCAGTGAGAGGGTGGCAACTGTGCTGAGCTAGAAGCATGAGTGTCCCAGCAGCAGGGTGGGAGGGACGCGGGGGGGGGGGCGGGGGGAGCAAGGCCACTGCGGTGCCCGGGGGCTCACGCTCCATGGTGTTGCTGAAGTTCAGCTCAGCCACACTGCTGACCCTAGTTTTCTGCACTGGGCCTTGAAGCAACTGCGTATGGGAAAGAAAGAAAAAGCCTGTAATAAAGAAAGGGTTTCTGAACACACAGTGACCCCAGCCAGACTCAAAAGCAAGCACACAGGCGTGTCTGACAGTGCCAGCACAATGCGGCACTGCTGCAACTTTGGTTACGAACCCTTTGAGCTTCGTATGCCACCAAACCAAGCGAGGCCAAGGCACTCTGCCAGAAACACTCGGCTCAGAGTCCAGGCAGCCGTGTATTATGGACTTCTACGGTTTTGCTATATGGACAATGTTTTCTGCCTTTGAGAAACAACTCTGTTTAATTACGAAAGCAGACTTCGGAGTGTTTTCTTACTGTGTTTCCTCAGTTTGCAAGTACCCAATGAGGTTATGCTTGGCTTGTATTGTGTTAGAGTGTCTAGTTAAAGAAAACTGTTTCAATTGCTGGCTTGAGTTTCCTTCTTTCTTTCTTTCTTTTTTTAATAAGTCATTGAATTTTGGCTTTGGATTAGAACAGAATTTCCGCCAACTTCGGAAATGAGCCTAAACATATTTCTGCCATTTTGTGCTTTGCAGTTGTGGGACGCGCAAGTCTCATCATTGAAGATTATAAAATCAAGACACAGGTCAACCCTGACAAATGTTGAAGATGCTTTCTGTCCTGAAGTGTCAAATATTCAAATAGTCTTTATTAAAAAGGCATACCTCATCAGCATGCAAATATGTGTTTGTCTTTAATACTTGACAAAATTAGTTGTATGCCAATTATTTAAAACTATTTCTTTATGATTTTTAAAAATCTTTTTGTTTATTTATTATGTATACAGTGCACATCAGATCATATTAGAGATGGTTGTGAGCCACCATGTGGTTGCTGGGAATTGAACTCAGGACCTCTGGAAGAGCAGTCGGTACTCTTAACCACTGAGCCATCTCTCCAGCCCCTCTTTATGATTTGTTACCAGTAAATGTTTCGATTTATATTCCTGTTTTATATACCTGTGTATCTGGAGTCATGGAAAACTTTCTCAAGCAAAAGGGATTAAAAGTGGAAAGGCTTTGGAAGTCTGATTACCTCCATACTATAGCATTTACAGCAAGGACATTGGGGGCTGGAGGCAGTCCCTTCCAGATCAGTGGAACTAGAGGGTACCACCCTAGCCATGTGGCAAGGCTAGCTGCAGTGGCTTCTGAGTGCCGGGGGACTTGTTTCTTGGAATTACGACATATAGTTGGCACAGTGCCAAGAGACAAGTCCTGCCCACATGGCTGAGGTGCTGATCTAGGCCACTTCTGCCTGGTTCTTCTTGGCCAGACAGCTTCGGGGAGACCCTCTGCTGAAGGAAAAGTTTGCCTCCCTGCTCAGGAATAAAAAGGCCAACCCCTTGCCATAAGTAGTAGCAGGAATAGTTTGGTATACTCGGGGTTTTCAAAGCTTTTCCCACTCATCATCGCTTTTGCCAACATTTACTGATAATAGACATTTATTTTAAATGATAGGCTGCTGCACATACAACTTTGTGCTTCATCAAAGACATCAGCAGCTTTGCAGAGGGGTGAGATGGGAGAGCTTATGTTTACATGAAGAGCTAAAACTTGCTCAATAGAGCGGAGGTGATACAGCAGGGTGTGGGTCCCTGACCAGAGGCAAGTGTGACCACGGCTAGCTCTTCTCAGGACAGGTGACTAAACATAAAGCCATGCCTGACAAATGTGACTTGCCCCAGCGGTCCATGGGGCAAATAAAGCCACCAATGGGACAGGAGTGTATATCGCGCCCCCTGTGGGGAGGGGCAGGGCACTGGCTTTTGCTCCACACTCATGGGGGCCATGCCACGCCCTCGAGCAGCCCAGTCTGGAACCAGTGTCTGTACTGCCTACTGTTTCCTTCGCCGCCCCACCCCCCCCCCCTTTAGCATTCAGTTAAACTCTTTCTGGAAATGTCAGCTGTCCCAGCTGTGCTATGAAGAATGAAGGGATAACAAATTTGTCCACTGTTGAGTCTGAGCATCAAGTGGAAATGAATGTGCCCGAGTCCCAAGTGGGAGATGAAACTCAAGGGACCATTTTTCTAAGAATTCTTGCTCAAGAGCCCAAGTCCTCAGGGTTTTCCTGCCAGCACTCCTCTCTGTTCACTAAGGGGATGAGTTCAGGGTTCAACCTCAGAAGAAAATGTGTGTGATGTGTCAGATGACAGAATATGTCAATATAATGTGCAATCTGCCAGGAGGACTCTGAGTGCCAAGCAGCAGCTGTGTGGGCATCACCAAAGCAGAGAGCATGGGACATTCCTGACCATGACCTACCACTCTTGAGGGACACATCTGCCCAAGACAACGATTCCAAAAAACTCAACTTGCAAATCCTAAGGAACCTCTAGCCCCGGTGTCTTGTTGTAGGAACCAGCCATCACCTCAGCCCAAGCCACGTCATGCCCACTAGAAGAAAGCCTGGATCTCTACTTCCCTGCAAGGGAGGACACCTGGCTGCAGAAGGCATGGGTCCTTTCCCCTTGGCTTGCTCTTTTCACACACAGATCCAGATTTGGGGGGAGGGGTGGTTGGGGGTGAGGGATAGGCAGTATTTGAATATATCTTAGATTCCTGAATATTGAGTCTTGATCACAAATCTCTGGTGGCCTGGAACCAAAAATGATCTTACTTGAGGAAGTAGAATGGAGGGAGGGAGGAATGGAAGGAGGAAGGGAGGGAAGGAGGGAGGGAGATGTAAGAACTCACTGGCTCACATATTCAACTCCAGGAAGGAAGGACAGGGCTTGCTCATCTAGAGATGATTAAAACATGACTTCAAATTTCTCTCTTCCTCTCTGTTTCTATTGAGTGTGGGTCCCCTAATGTCCCCTGAGGTGGCTAGTGTCTGCTCGGGACTCCTGGTCTGTAAGAAGCTGAGAAGAAGAGAGTTTCCTCTGAACTGCCACATCTACTTAAGACTTCATAAAGCTAAACAGTGAGAAAACCATCTTTTTTTCCCTATAAACCACTTTACCAATATTGCTAACAGCCAATCAATCTTTCTCTCATGTCCATTCATCTACTCATTCATTCATGCCTTTAACATTACTGAGGACCAAACACAAGGCGTCATTCATGCCGGGCAAGCAGCCTGCCATTGAATTTTACCTCCGCAGTCAGCTGTTCAAGTATCCCTGTGACTCTACCTCTCAGCCTTCCAGTGTGCTACATTGATGGATGTTTCAGTGTGTGTGAATGCAATCCTATCTTCCTTGATACGACTTTATAGTGTCTGAAGATCAAGGTGGATAACTCTTTAAGCAAAAAAACAACTCCTTAGTTCTTTCTTTGAAACTTTTTAATTTTTTTTAAACTTTTAAAAAATATTTTTGGTTGAGGCAGAGTTTCCCTGTGTAGCATTGGCTGTCCTGAACTCACTTTGTAGATCAGGCTGGCCTTGAACTTACAGAGTTCCACCTGCCTCTGCCTCCTCTCTTTGAAACTTTTAAACTATTCTTGGTTCTTTATATCTCCAGGCAAATTTTAACAGCAACTTGACAGTTTGAATCAAGCTGACTCCTGAAATTTTCATTTGAATTACATTGAAGCTTCAGCTCAGCTGGTTATTTATTCGTTTATTTATTTTGTGTGTGAGTGTGTGTCTGTGGGTCAGGGGGCTCCACTGGAGGTCAGAGAACAACTCGTGGAAGCTGGTTCTCCCCTTCTACCACCTGGATCCTGGGTGTCTCAGTCAGGGTTTCTATTGCTGCAATGAAACACCATGACAGAAAAGCAAGCTGAGGAGGAAAGGGTTTGTTCAGCTTACACTTCTGCATTGCTGCTCATCACCAAGGGGAGTCAGGACAGTAACTTAAACTTGGCAGGATACTAGAGGCAGGAGCTGATGCAGAGGCCATGAAAGGGTGCTGCTTACTGGCTTGTTCAGCCTGCTTTCTTATAGAGCCCAAGGCCACCAGCCCAGGGATGGCACCACCCACCAAGGGCTAGGCCCTCCCATTGATCGCTAATTGAGAAAATGCCTTACAGCTGGATCTCATGGAGGCTTCTCATCAACTGAGGCTCCTTCCTCTCTGATGACTCCAGCTAGTGTCAAGTTGACACATAAAACCAGCCAGGACTAGGGATTGAACCTAGGACTTCACATTTAGTGTTCGCCAAGTGTTAGCCACTGAGCCATCTTTCTTACACTTAGAGATCAATTAGGAAAGAATTGAAATCTTAATACTTAATTTCCAGTGTATGGCCATGGCGTGTTTCTTCAATGGTTTGCGTAGTAAACGGTACAGCACCTCCACCAACTCCTCTTCTTAGTTAAGGCAATCAATAGTGTTCACAACATTGTCATGCTTAATAAGGTCAGTGTATTTCTTGAAAAGAATCCAGCAAAGGCTGGGACATTTGCGATGTGTAGACGCGGGTCACATAGCTTGTTAATCATGTTACCTTTGGGAATTCATTTAACTTCTGAATTTATAGATTCCCATCTGGAAATTGATGTATGAGAGTAAGATTAACTTTCTGGGTAGGAATTTTCTGGATTCACAGGCAGGTGGAGGGGACCCAGGGCCCCTTCTCCAAGCTCTCCAACCTCACTACTTTGGAAGCTGCCTTCAGTTGTGAGTCACAGGGGAGATTAGCAGTCCCTTTGCCCTCAGAAGGAGGGGCTGAGGAATGGTTCTGGGCACTGTGAACCCTGGCCACACGCTGCAAGATACAGTGGCTATTCTTGGAGCCTTGCTGAGATGATGAAGCGGGGACATTAAGAACACACAGGTGTCACAGGCCATGTCCTATGCCCCAGAACACCAGAAAGCCTTGCCTCACGCCTCCCTTGGTCATGTGGCCACACGTTCCTATAAACTTGGAAACCAAATCACAGGACAGACTCTCAAAGATGCTTGAGAGCCTTGCCTCCATCAGCCTGGTTGTCTACTGTGGATAAGAATCAAGCAATTTTGAGACAGGGTTGGGAGTCTGCTGCCACAGGAAAGCAGAAACAGTCAAGGGGCACATGAGCATATAACTCAGGAAAGAAGCAGCAGTACCCCTGGAGACTTCTCTGGGAACAGCTAAGCATAGTGTTCTTCCCAGTCTATACTTAACTCACAGTGTGTCAGAAGAGAGAGAGGAGAGAGAGAGAGAGAGAGAGAGAGAGAGAGAGAGAGAGAGAGAGAGAGCGCACGCGCGCGCGAGAGAGAGAGCACTATAAAGAGCAACTGGGTACACAACCGGGGTGGGAGAGGGGTAGAGATGCAGGCTCATGGACGAGCGTGAAGTGTGCTACTTACCCAGGCTGTGTGATCAGGAATGAGATTCCTGCTACTTGAGTAGTTAGCAAAGCCCTGGGGAGTGTCCACAGCGTGACTGTCAGTGAGCAGACTGTGAGCTCTGTTTCAGTCTTGCCTAGAACTTCTCCAGCGACACTTTTGTACTGGATAACTCCTTCTTGTGCTTTGTAAAACACTGCACCCCTGCATCGACCCCCAGTAGCACCTCCACCAACTCCCCTCCCAGGTCAAGAAAATCAACAGTATTTACAGACACTTCCAAAGGTTTCCATTGAAAGCAGATGGGCAGTCCTGCTCTGGAGTGAGAAGCTCTTATGGAGCCTGCTCACTTTAAGTCCAAAAGTCGGAACATTTGCAGTAGTTCCCAAGACCAGAGCTTGGTGTGAAGTGGAGAGAGAACTACGGTGAAAAAATCTGGCACTTAAACCAAAATATTTCTGTTTGTGGAGCCACAAGGCAATACTTGCATGTTCCCCGCCCCGCCCCCCCCCCCCCCAAGCACTTGGTAGAGGCACACAGTGGTTCATTACACATGCCTGAGTCGGAGACCCAGCTGCTCAGGGCCCAGCTTCATCCTTTATTGTGCCTGACATTGGACAACAGAATCCTGTCTCTGCAACCTGGGTTTTTTGTCCATATTCTAGATGACTGCAGTAGCCATCACAGCGTGCATCCGTCAGGCCAGCATCACGTTCCCTTGTGGATGTGGAGGGTGGGGCACCGCCCTGGATGAGGGAGGTGAGCCCTACAAACGGTCAATTCCAGCCCTTCTCAGCTGAAGTGTTGAACTGGGTAAGGTTTCCGTCTTCTATTTTAAAAATAAGTTGCCCATATAGTCACTGAACTGTCCTGACACCTGAAATAAAACTGCTGTGAGCTTTCAATTTCCCTGGAGCCCGCAAGGTCCTCAGGGGTATCAGCTGTGCCAGCTCCCGGCTCAGGCATCCTGACCGCAGCTCAGCTGCCTCCACGGTTGTGACCACTGCAGTTATTATTACCCTCAGCCATCGCCAGCCTGTCTGATTTGTGCCTGTGACACACTGTCCTAAAAGGCAAGAGCTGCAGGAAATGTTGAGGCTCAAGCACAAGTTAAGAAGAAGCACATAGCACTGTTCATTTTCGATGAGGAAAGATGGTCTCTAGGGCCCTGTTTCATTTATTGGACTCAAACCCAAATTTGCACACCTTGATGTCTCCAATATGTCTCATGAGAGTTATGGCATGCTGTTGTCATTAGAATGAAGTTGCCTTTTTGTGTGTTAGGAATGAAGAGACAGCTCAGATCTGTGTTTGGTTGTTTGTCTGGAGTGTTTACAAATAGCACATCGCCTATTGCTATTGCTAGTCCAGCATTGAGATTGCTTCCTGTAGTGGTCACTCTGACTGGAGAGAGCTTGAAGGGATTCAGAAGCAACCAGAAGACACACCTGTGTGCCCTAGGCTGTAGGCGTGTGCACAAAGGGCTTTCCAGGAGAGTTTAACTGAAGGGGAAACAGCCACCCTGAATTCAGGGGTAGCTAGCATATGAGCCAGCTAGGTTCCCAGACTCAGGAAAGAGTGAGCATAGCGCCAGCATCCATCTCTCTCTGCTTCCTGACTGAAGATGAAATGTGACCAGCTGCCTCAAGTGCCTGTCACCATGCCTTCCCCACCACAACACATCCTCAAACTGTTAGCAAAATACACCTTTCCTCCCCGAGTCTCTGCTCATCAGGCATGCAGATACAGCAATGGGAAAAGTAACCAGCACACATCCCCACATTCCTCTGATGTTGGCCAAGGAGGGAGTCACCTCTGGCATCTGAAGGATTCAGGGTGAGTACATTGCCTGGGCTGGGCCTTTAGCGGCATGTGCCTCAGATTCAGTTTCTGAGATGGGGCAAGGGTTGCTGTGGTCTCTAGGAAGACAATCACTACAGTGTCTGCTGGCTGATAGGATTGAGTTGTGCACTCACTGTTGAACAGCCAGACACAGTCAAGAGATGACGTGTGTTTAAGACAGGAGAGAGTAGAGCACAGAAATGAACATGGGAACAAGTCTGGTGGCATTGCTGAAAAGAATCACAGTGCAGTGCTCTGAGTGAGCGATGGCCCCCACAGGCTCAGATATTTGGACAGTGGTCCCATTGGTGGCGCTGTGTGGAGAGACTTAGGAGGAGCAGCCTTGCTGTAGGAAGTATGTCACCACGGTGAGCTTTGAGTGTTGATAGTCTCACTCCTCTTCCTCTCCACTCTGTCTGCTTCATGCTCACTGTTGCGGTTGAGATGTGAGCGCACGACTTCCTGTTCCTGCTGTCATGCCTGCCAGCCATGATGGACTCTTATCACTCCAGACCCATAAGCCAAATAAGCCCTTCCTCCTGTGAGTTGCCTTGGTCATGGTGTGTTATCACAGCAGCAGAACAGTAGCTAAGACACAGCCACCCACAGCCGCCAGCTCCAGTCATCCAAAGCTATTTTGCACTGGGGTGCTACTACCTGAATCCTAACACAATCTCATTTAACCATCTCTAGGGGTTTTTTTCTAATTGCTTAGAAATAGCCCAAATACCAAACCAACAACACCCCTAAGCTAAACCACTTGTAATAACTGCAGCCAGCCAGAATGATGTGACTGTCAGCTGTCCAGTGTGCTGGGCTCCCAATCCTCAGTGTGGTGGGACTGGGGACAGGGCTTTGAGGAATCCATTAGGACCTGAAGGACTCAAGGTATCAATTAGGTATAGCCTTCATCAGTGAGACTATTGTCCTTATAAAAGGGGCAGCAGGGAGGTCCCTCAGCCTTTCTTTCATGTGTGGTTGGAGTGAAATGGCATCTTCTATGAAACACCAGGTAGGACCTCAGCAGCTACTAAGTCTGCTGACACTTGACCTGGGAACTCTAAGAACTGTGGAAAGTAAATTTCTGCTGCTTATAAACCATTTTAAAAGCATTCTGTTACAGTGGTCACCATGGACTGAGACTGAATTCCTCTTTTCTAGCTGCTGTGCTCCACTGAAATAGAGCAACAGCAACAAATGTATCCGTCTGAAATAATCCTCACCCCCATCAAGGAAAACAGAGGACATGAGTTTCATTCCCAGGATCCATGTGGTGGAAGCCGAGAACCAACTCCAATAAGCTGGTCACTGAGCTTCACATCTGTCTGAGGACAGCTGCTGGGACATGGATGACAGAGGTAGAGTCTCTATGCTGAGATGGAGCTGAGGGCTCCAGTCTATGCAGCAAGCAAGTAAAATGGAAGAAAAGGTTCTGTAAATCTCCCAGGAAGGGACCAGAGGCTCCCTATCTACAAATGCTACGACTATGTAAGAGAATCCAGTGGAGTCCATAGTTTCTAGAACAAGTGAGTTTAGCAAGTTTGGAGAATATAAAATTGATATGTATTGTCTTTCAGTATACCACCAACAAAAATGTGGAAATCGTATTTTTACAGGAGTAAAGAGGATCAAAAAGTATGAAACACATCTGGATACATGTGACCAAAGAGGAGAGCCTGTATGGCAGACACCACAGGACAGTGCTGAGCTTAAGGAAGATGACTGTGCAGAGGCTCACCTCTCCTCATCCTTCTCAAGACTCATCCTGCACATGTCATCTCTCCCCACACTGACTTACCATTCAGCACAGTGCAGATAAAGAAAAAAAGCCAAGCAGAAATCTACTTAGATATCCCCTGGGCTCCCAAAACACACACCATGTGTAAGAGAACAGCCTGTGACATACAAGCTGGGGAGAGGTGTGGTGTATGCATGTCTTACAAAGGCCCCGAGACTATGGTCACCTGCCATTTTTGGAACACATGCTTTTTCTGCTCATGTCTACTCCCAGGAATTGTTTCTCTGCTTAATAAACTGTCTCTACTTCTACTTCTTTTTCATTTTTATTTTTTAAAATGATCTATTCATATTACACCCTGATTGTTATCCCCTCATATGTATCTTCCATTCCCCCTTCCCCTTTCACCCTATTCTCCCCTCCCTCCATCAGACCTGTGACATAAGGGGTTCTCTTCCTCCACCATATGATCACAGCCTATCAGTTTCATTCAGATAGCCTGCTTCCCCTTCCTCTGAGTGCCACCATGTCTCCCCACCAAGGGGAAGTGGTCCAATAGGGGGCTCCAGAGTTCATGTCAGAGTCAGTCCCTGCTCTCCACACAACTGTGGAGAATGAGCTGTCCATTGGCTGGATCTGAATAGGGGGTCTAGGTTTACTGTATGCATTGTCCTTGGTTGGGATAGCAGTTTGTGCTTGCCCCTGTGGGTGCAGATCTGCTGGCTTTCATGGTCTTGTGGGGCTCCTGAACTCTCTGGGTCCTTCTAGCTCCACATTCTTCCATACCACTCTCTTAATAGCCATGGTATGGTATTAACTTATCCAATTATTTATCTAATAATCAAAGATCTTCTAATGTGTTTTTTAAATGACCAATTATTTTATGTGCATGGTGTTTTGCCTGCATGTATTATACATAACCTATCTCTGCATTATTACACGTATGCCCTTCCTTCCCTCCTCATCCTCATCCTCCTCCCTCCCCCACCTGTCTTTTTGTTTTTCCACCCTGGTACATGGTTCCTCTGTGTAGCCCTGGCTGTCCCAATGCCAGGCTGGCCTCCAATCCAAAGATCTCCCTGCCACAGCCTCCTGATTATAGGCATTTACCACTATACCCAGCCGCCTAGTCCTAGTCCTTAAAACAAAGAAACAAAAAAACTGGGCTTTTCTTTTCTTTTAAGGCTCAGAAGTTAATTTTGAAGTTCACATGGAAACGCAAACCAAAACAAAATAAGACAAAAAAACAAACAAAACACCCTGAAACGAAAGCTAAGGACAGTTGGGCCTGCGTTGAAGACTTGCAAAGCTACAGATTTCGAGGCTACCCTATTATCACTTAAAAAGCTGTATTGATTCAAGGAGCAGCTAGAGAGCCAGGCCGGCACATACACGGAAAACTGCCTTGTGACCAAGGAGCAAAGCAATGCAGTGGAGATGAGCTGCCCTGCCGTGAGGTAGCAGAACACCTGATGGAATACTCACAAGCAAACACTGACAAAGTGGCCTCTTGGTTCTGTAGTGACCTAGTAGGAATCACGGATCTGAGTGGGATGATCCCAGGAGCCCCGGGGAGCAGATCAGCAAACTGATTGTGGTGACATCATGCAATAAAACTGATGAACAATTAGCATAGGACGCTGCCTACTTGAATCTCAAAAAAATTACAGTGAGAGAAAAAAATGGCGACCAGAAAATAAACAAGACCAAAGTGTGACCTCCTTTACAGAAAACTGCACCAAATGTAAACTAACCTGTAGTCAGGACAACAAAAGGACAAGGAGAAGGCAATGGGGGAGGGGCGCAGTGTAGAAGGCTCTCAAGTCTGAGGGTGGACACACGCAGACACCGCCTGGACTGTGATGATGGCTGTGTGTGTGGGTGCATAAAGGTCAAAATGGCTCAAATTCTAGATTTCATTACATTTATTTTCTCATGTGTGTGGCCATGTGTGTGGATGCATGTGAGCCACAGCACAAATGTAGAGGTCAGAGGTCAACTTCTGGAAGTCAATTCTCTTTTTCAATCATGTAGATTCCAGGGGTTGAACTCAGGTCAGCAGGCTTGGTAGCAAGTGCCTGTGTCTGTTGGGCCATCTTGCTTCCCTGTCACATTTTCTATTGTAGTTATTCACAATTTTCTGTGGTGTCTTAGTTTTCAATTGCTGTGAGGAGACACCATGACCCAGGCAACTGATAAAAAGAAGGATTTAATTTGGAGCTGGCTTACAGGTTCAGAGGGTAAGTGCATGACCATCATGGTGCAGAGCATGGCAGCTGCCGGGCAGGCATGGGACTGCAGAGGTAGCTAAGCGCTCACATCTGACCCATGAGCATCAGGCAGAGAGAGAGAGAGAGAGACAGAGAGAGAGAGAGAGAGAGAGAGAGAGAGAGAGAGAGAGAGAGAGAGACAGAGACAGAGACAAAGACAGAGACAGACAGAGACAGAGAGAGACAGAAACAGAGACAGAGACAGAGAGAAAGAGAAAGAGAAAGAGAGAAAAAGAGAGAGAGACTGGGCCTAATGGGGGCTTTTGGAACCTCAAAGCCTACCCCCAGTGACATTCCTCCTCCAACAAGGCCACACCTCCTAATCCTTCCTAAAACAGTTCCACCAACAGGGGACCAAGCATTCAAATATATGAGCCTATGGGAGGCCATTCTCATTCAAACACAAAATAAAGATATAATTTTTAAAAGAAAAAAAATCTTTGCTTTTTTTTCTGATGTGTGTGTGTTTGCTTAGCCAATGTGCTATTGTGCCATCAAACAATTATTGATTCTCTTTCTCTTACATAATTACTTTAATAAATAGAAACAGTATTAATCATTGGTAAACCAGCAAATTGAAACTCATCTTTAATCTGTTTGCAATGATTATGAACACTATGAAAATAAACATAATAGGACTGGTGTGAACTCTGTGGGAAAGGCTCTTGCTGCCGAGCCTCATGACCTATATTGGTAGCAGGAGAAAACCTGACATCCACAAGTTTTCCTCTGATGTCCACATGTATGTACTGACATGTGCACCCACTCACAAACATACACATATATATAGAACAAATAAAAAATTAAAAAATAAACATAATAGAGTTAGACTAATACGTTAATCTAATGCAATTTGAGATTCTTTAAAAAAATATGTTATGCAAAAAGTGCAAGTTTTCCAGGCGTGGTGATACACACCTTCCCAGCAGGCACTGGGAGCAGAGGCTGGAGGAGCCAAGCCATCTGGTCTAAATATCCAGGACATGCAGGACTACACAAAGTCTTAGTCTCAAAATAGGGGAGGGGCAATCTTTTTCTCACATTCCTAAGGGGAGAGCATGTGGCACAGAACATAAGGAAAATCCAGAAGTCAAGGTGGGAGAGCAGTATGGCTGTCCCTCTCTTCTGGAGACCTTGAGAGGTGGGAAGGCTAGCCCAGAGAAACGTGCACTTTACCTCCATTAGGAATGGGGAGCAAGACAATCCTGAGTGGACAGGAGCCTGGTCCGCCGCTCTGTGCTAAACTGGCCTCTTTGCCTGGCATGGACAGGGGGGCTGGATAAAGATGCACTTATTCTTACAAACAGCTGAGGCTTGGATGTGCAGCTCTACCTCACTGGAGGAGCAGGACTTCAGTGTCCTACCCTCTGTCTGCATCAGTTCCCCATGACAGCTGCAACACGTCACCGCAGATGTAGTGACTAAGACAGCACTCATACATTATCTTACAGTTACTGTTATTGAGTGCAAAATTGTCCTGGCCTGCGGGGTTCGACTAAAACTCGGGAGGAAATTCACCTGTTGAAAATGCAAGGCACAAAGAAGGAGAGCAAGTCTGATTGATCAAGCTCTCAAACTTTATTAGTCAGGAAACAGCTTTTATAAGGCAGAAGGCAGGGAAGCATGTTGCTATAGCAACCGAACTGCATGCTTTTCTTAAAACACGGGGAATTCCAGGTAGGGTCATAATGTCCTGCCACACAGGGTATCTGGCTCCATCTTTGTCTAGTCTAACTGCTAAACCATAACAGGGTTGTTCCATCTCTATCTGTCTTTAGTCTAACTGCTAACCCACAACAGGGTCAGCTAGTTTCTGGTGAAAGGCAAGCTCTGGAAAAAATGGAGACTTAAAGGTGCAGACTCTGACAAGATGGCTGAATGAACATTGGCAATATGACCTATTGTCCCCAACACAAAATGGCTCACTGAGGTGGCATTCCTCCTGGAGGCTTTGGAAGAGCTTTCTCTCACTTTCTTGGCCTCTTAGAGAGGCCTGAGTCCTGTGGTCCCACAGTGCTCTGACTCTGCTCCTGTCCTCACAGCCCTCTTTGTGCTGACCCACCTGGCTCTCTGTCATAAATAACCCTTCCTGGTGACATGGGCCACCTGGGCACTTCAGGCTGGCTTTGATCTCCTTATCTCAGGATTAACTCAACCAAGATTATCTGCAAAGTCTCTTTGGCCCTTGAAGGGAAGACTTCATGGGTCAGAGTACTGAAACCTCGGTGTCTCATGGAGGGGAGCCTCACTCAACTTCCTGCATCTGGACACTTCCATATGGCCTCTTTGACACTCCTCTGACTCCATTAGAAACTAACTGTAAACGTTCCACTCTTCTTATAAACTAAGTTCCTTCCTTCTTTCCACTCTCCCTCCTCCTTCCCTCCTCCCTCCCTTGCTTTGGTTCTTGTTTCTTCTGTTTCCCCTTATTCTCCTGTATTGATTTTAAATTATCAGTATTACCAGTATGATCAGTATAGCCGGCTAGTCACCAATTAAAACACAGACACCTGTTATATTTTAAAAATAGCCTTAGTTAACCTGGGGCAGGGCAGATGTCGTCCTCTAAACTACCTCTCATAGTTGGGCAGGCATGGTATCCCTGCCTCCATCCCATGCCATCTGTTTCCAGTACCTTTTATCAAGCTGCCTCCCATCCATAATCCCAAATACTTCTTACTGTTTGTCATCTGGGCCAGATTTCCCCATCCAAGCCAGCATGGGCTTCGCCTCCATCTAACCCATGGCAGCCTTCCTCTCCTCTCCTAGGGGTCTCTCTTTCCTCCTAGTGGAGGTCTTTCTTCTTCCCAGAATTCCTCTCTCTCCTAGCCCCACCTATCTCCTTTGCCCTGCCCAGGTGGGATGGCTTTTTATTAAGCAAAAAGTGGGTCACAGAGACAGCAAGCAGTAATTAGCATCAAAATACATCAAACCATCCCTCAACACTCCTGCCTTGGAAATTCTATGTAATTTGAACTTTTCCCTCTTTAGGAGACAGGGCACATTGCCCTCCTTATGCAGACCAATCTGAAGCCTTCACAAACCAGACAGAGACCAGAGAGCCAGCCCCAAGTCTGCCCCAAGCCTGCTCCTCACAGCTGCAGGACAAGCTGACTCCCTGACCTTGCTCAGCCTCAGTGTCTTCACCTGTGAAATGGAAGACTTCTATTCAGTTCAGCACACTTGGAATAAAAGAGTGTAGAAGTGTAATGAGCCAGTGGCTGCCCCATAGCAAGCACAGTGAAGCTTAGCCTCTGTGTTGACTCACTTTATGGCGAAGTGACACCCTGCTACAGTGTGCTACTGTGTTTCTACATTTTTGTTGGTGGTATACTGAAAGACAATACATATCAATTTTATATTCTCCAAACTTGCTAAACTCACTTGTTCTAGAAACTATGGACTCCACTGGATTCTCTTACATAGTCGTGAGCCACCCAATGTGAGTGCTGGAAACTCCACTCCAGCCCATCTCAAGAGCAGTCTGTATTCTTAACCACTGGGCCCTCTCGCCAGCCCCAGCAGTCTTCTTAACCACTGAGGCCTCTCTCTGGTATATTGCTATGTTTAAACGTATTTTTATTTTGCTCTTGTCTCTGAAAAACATTTTTCCTAAGTAAGCCAGCAAACGCTGGAGCTGACAGTTTCTGCTGTATTGCTGTGTTATTTCTGTGTCCAAAAGTTGCTTGGAAAATCTTTCCCTTCAGCGAGTCTGTTGGTTTGGCCAGCTAGTGCATTTGTCACCTTGGGCAGAGGAGCTTTCCTCTCTAAGAGTCTGAGCCCTGGTGGCTCTGTGTGAGCTCCACTTGGTGAGCCTCAGGTCTAGCCCATCACATCATTCTTCCCTCATCCCAAACAGCTTCCTTCAAAATCAGCACATGGACCCCAGCACTTGGCCCAGTGCTGGAGGGTGGTCCTCAGCCACCTTCACGGATATCTCAGGGAGCATTCTTCTGTTTGGTTTTTGGTGCCCCGCCCCCAGACTAATTTCTTTTATTTTACATGTGTGTCTATGCCATCATATGGGTGCTGGAACTGGCAAGAGTCCAAAGAAGGTCTTGGATCCCCTGGGACTGGAGTTAGAGATGGTTGTAAGCTGTGTAGGTGCTGGGAACTGAGTCTGGGTCCTGTGTTAGAGCAGACGGTGCTCTTAACTGCTGAGCCATCACTCCAGCCCTGGTCCCAACACTTTTGACACTCTGTTACAAGCGTCAGCCTGCTCATCTTCTTGGACCTCAGCTCCATCTCAGCATAGAGACTCTACATGGGTCATCCACGTCCCAGCAGCTGTCCTCAGAGAAATGTGAAGCTCAGCGAACAGCTCATAGGTTCTCTCCTTCCACCTTATGGGTCCTGGGGATGAAACCTGTCCTCTGGTTTAGGAGCCACGCCCTTGTCCTCCAAGTAATGGCCCCTGCCCTAAGTGGAAGGAGCTTTAAACACTGTAGAAGCAGGTGTTCTCTTCTGTTTGTTTGTTTTCCTTGGTGGGTGTGGGGATTCTTTCAGACAGAAAGATACATTTGTTGCTGTTGCTCTATTTGGGTGGAAAGCAGCAGCTAAAAAAGAGGAATTCAGTCTCAGTCCATGGTGACCACTGTAACAGAATGCTTTTAAAATGGTTTATAAGCAGCAGAAATTTACTTTCCACAGTTCTTAGAGTTCCCAGGTCAAGTGTCAGCAGACTTAGTAGCTGCTGAGGTCCTACCTGGTGTTTCATAGAAGATGCCATTTCACTCCAACCACACATGAAAGAAAGGCTGAGGGACCTCCCTGCTGCCCCTTTTATAAGGACAATAGTCTCACTGATGAAGGCTATACCTAATTGATACCTTGAGTCCTTCAGGTCCTAATGGATTCCTCAAAGCCCTGTCCCCAGTCCCACCACACTGAGGATTGGGAGCCCAGCACACTGGACAGCTGACAGTCACATCATTCTGGCTGGCTGCAGTTATTACAAGTGGTTTAGCTTAGGGGTGTTGTTGGTTTGGTATTTGGGCTATTTCTAAGCAATTAGAAAAAAACCCCTAGAGATGGTTAAATGAGATTGTGTTAGGATTCAGGTAGTAGCACCAAAGTGCAAAATAGCTTTGGATGACTGGAGCTGGCGGCTGTGGGTGGCTGTGTCTTAGCTACTGTTCTGCTGCTGTGATAACACACCATGACCAAGGCAACTCACAGGAGGAAGGGCTTATTTGGCTTATGGGTCTGGAGTGATAAGAGTCCATCATGGCTGGCAGGCATGACAGCAGGAACAGGAAGTCGTGCGCTCACATCTCAACCGCAACAGTGAGCATGAAGCAGACAGAGTGGAGAGGAAGAGGAGTGAGACTATCAACACTCAAAGCTCACCGTGGTGACATACTTCCTACAGCAAGGCTGCTCCTCCTAAGTCTCCCCACACAGCACCACCAATGGGACCACTGTCCAAATATCTGAGCCTGTGGGGGCCATCGCTCACTCAGAGCACTGCACTGTGATTCTTTTCAGCAATGCCACCAGACTTGTTCCCATGTTCATTTCTGTGCTCTACTCTCTCCTGTCTTAAACACACGTCATCTCTTGACTGTGTCTGGCTGTTCAACAGTGAGTGCACAACTCAATCCTATCAGCCAGCAGACACTGTAGTGATTGTCTTCCTAGAGACCACAGCAACCCTTGCCCCATCTCAGAAACTGAATCTGAGGCACATGCCGCTAAAGGCCCAGCCCAGGCAATGTACTCACCCTGAATCCTTCAGATGCCAGAGGTGACTCCCTCCAGGGCCTTGGACAACTCCTCCTTGGCCAACATCAGAGGAATGTGGGGATGTGTGCTGGTTACTTTTCCCATTGCTGTATCTGCATGCCTGACGAGCAGAGACTCGGGGAGGAAAGGTGTATTTTGCTAACAGTTTGAGGATGTGTTGTGGTGGGGAAGGCATGGTGACAGGCACTTGAGGCAGCTGGTCACATTTCATCTTCAGTCAGGAAGCAGAGAGAGATGGATGCTGGCGCTATGCTCACTCTTTCCTGAGTCTGGGAACCTAGCTGGCTCATATGCTAGCTACCCCTGAATTCAGGGTGGCTGTTTCCCCTTCGGTTAAACTCTCCTGGAAAGCCCTTTGTACACACGCCTACAGCCTACAGCACACAAGTGTGTCTTCTGGTCGCTTCTGAATCCCTTCAAGCTCTCTCCAGTCAGAGTGACCACTACAGGAAGCAATCTCAATGCTGGACTAGCAATAGCAATAGGCGATGTGCTATTTGTAAACACTCCAGACAAACAACCAAACACAGATCTGAGCTGTCTCTTCATTCCTAACACACAAAAAGGCAACTTCATTCTAATGACAACAGCATGCCATAACTCTCATGAGACATATTGGAGACATCAAGGTGTGCAAATTTGGGTTTGAGTCCAATAAATGAAACAGGGCCCTAGAGACCATCTTTCCTCATCGAAAATGAACAGTGCTATGTGCTTCTTCTTAACTTGTGCTTGAGCCTCAACATTTCCTGCAGCTCTTGCCTTTTAGGACAGTGTGTCACAGGCACAAATCAGACAGGCTGGCGATGGCTGAGGGTAATAATAACTGCAGTGGTCACAACCGTGGAGGCAGCTGAGCTGCGGTCAGGATGCCTGAGCCGGGAGCTGGCACAGCTGATACCCCTGAGGACCTTGCGGGCTCCAGGGAAATTGAAAGCTCACAGCAGTTTTATTTCAGGTGTCAGGACAGTTCAGTGACTATATGGGCAACTTATTTTTAAAATAGAAGACGGAAACCTTACCCAGTTCAACACTTCAGCTGAGAAGGGCTGGAATTGACCGTTTGTAGGGCTCACCTCCCTCATCCAGGGCGGTGCCCCACCCTCCACATCCACAAGGGAACGTGATGCCAGCCTGACGGATGCACGCTGTGATGGCTACTGCAGTCATCTAGAATATGGACAAAAAACCCAGGTTACAGAGACAGGATTCTGTTGTCCAATGTCAGGCACAATAAAGGATGAAGCTGGGCCCTGAGCAGCTGGGTCTCCGACTCAGGCATGTGTAATGAACCACTGTGTGCCTCTGCCAAGTGCTTGAGGGGGAAAACATGCAAGTATTGCCTTGTGGCTCCACACACAGAAATAATTTGGTTTAAGTCCAGATTTTTTTCACTGTAGTTCACTCTCCACTTCATACCATGCTCTAGCCCTGGGAACTACTGCAAATGTTATGACTTTTGGACCTACAGTTAGAAGGCTCCATAAGAGCTTCTCACTCCAGAGCAGGTTTGCCCATCTGCTTTCCATGGAAACCTTTGGCAGTGTCTGTAAACACTGCTGATTGTCTTGACTCCGGAGGGGAGTTGATGGCGATGATACTGGAGATGGTCGATGCAGGGGTGCAGTGTTTTACCAAGCACAAGAAGGAGTTATCCAGTACAAAAGTGTCGCTGGAGAAGTTCTAGGCAAGACTGAAACAGAGCTCACAGTCTGCTCACTGACAGTCACGCTGTGGACACTCCCCAGGGCTTTGCTAACTACTCAAGTAGCAGGAATCTCATTCCTGATCACACAGCCTGGGTAAGTAGCACACTTCACGCTCGTCCATGAGCCTGCATCTCTACCCTAGTTGTGTACCCAGTTGCTCTTTATAGCGTGCTCTCTCTCCCTCTCTCTCTCTCTCTCTCTCTCTCTCTCTCTCTCCTGACAGGCTGTGGGTTAAGTATAGACTGGGAAGAACACTATGCTTAGCTGTTCCCAGAGAAGTCTCCAGGGGTACTGCTGCTTCTTTCCTGAGTTATATGCTCATGTGCCCCTTGACTGTTTCTGCTTTCCTGTGGCAGCAGACTCCCAACCCTGTCTCAAAATTGCTTGATTCTTATCCACAGTAGACAACCAGGCTGATGGAGGCAAGGCTCTCAAGCATCTTTGAGAGTCTGTCCTGTGATTTGGTTTCCAAGTTTATAGGAACGTGTGGCCACATGACCAAGGGAGGCGTGAGGCAAGGCTTTCTGGCGTTCTGGGGCATAGGACATGGCCTGTGACCCCTGTGTGCTCTTAATGTCCCTGCTTCATCATCTCAGCAAGGCTCCAAGAATAGCCACTGTATCTTGCAGCGTGTGGCCAGGGCTCACAGTGCCCAGAACCATTCCTCAGCCCCTCCTTCTGAGGGCAAAGGGACTGCTAATCTCCCCTGTGACTCACAACTGAAGGCAGCTTCCAAAGTAGTGAGGTTGGAGAGCTTGGAGAAGGGGCCCTGGGTCCCTTCCACCTGCCTGTGAATCCAGAAAATTCCTACCCAGAAAGTTAATCTTACTCTCATACATCAATTTCCAGGTGGGAATCTATAAATTCAGAAGTTAAATGACTTCCCAAGGTGACACGATTAACAAACTAGGTGACCCGTGTCTATACATTGCAAATGTCCCAGCCTTTGCTGGGTTCTTTCCAGGAAATGCACTGACCTTACCAAGCATGACAGTGTCTGTGAACACTGTTGATTGCATTAACTAAGAAGAGGAGTTGGTGGAGGTGCTGTACCGGTTACTATCTAAACCATTGAAGAAACACGCCATGGCCATACACTGGAAATTAAATATTAAGATTTCAATTCTTTCCTAATTGATCTCTAGGGGTGAGAAAGATGGCTCAGTGGCTAACACTTGATGAACACTAAGCGTGAAACCCTAAGTTCAATCCCCAGTCCTGGCTGGTTTTATGTGTCATCTTGACACAAGCTGGAGTCATCAGAGAGGAAGGAGCCTCAGTTGATGAGAAGCCTCCATGAGATCCAGCTGTAAGGCATTTTCTCAATTAGCGATCAATGGGAGGGCCTAGCCCTTGGTGGGTGGTGCCATCCCTGGGCTGGTGGCCTTGGGCTCTATAAGAAAGCAGGCTGAACAAGCCAGTAAGTAGCATTCCTTCATGACCTCTGCATCAGCTCCTGCCTCCAGTATCCTGCCACGTTTAGGTTCCTGTCCTGACTCCCTTTGGTGATGAGCAGCAATGCAGAAGTGTAAGCTGAACAAACCCTTTCCTCCTCAGCTTGCTTTTCTGTCATGGTGTTTCATTGCAGCAATAGAAACCCTGACTGAGACACCCAGGATCCAGGTGGTAGAAGGGGAGAACCAGCTTCCACAAGTTGTTCTCTGACCTCCAGTGGAGCCCCCTGACCCACAGACACACACTCACACAAAAAATAAATAAACGAATAAATAACCAGCTGAGCTGAAGCTTCAATGTAATTCAAATGAAAATTTCAGGAGTCAGCTTGATTCAAACTGTCAAGTTGCTGTTAAAATTTGCCTGGAGATATAAAGAACCAAGAATAGTTTAAAAGTTTCAAAGAGAGGAGGCAGAGGCAGGCGGATCTCTGTAAGTTCAAGGCCAGCCTGATCTACAAAGTGAGTTCAGGACAGCCAATGCTACACAGGGGAACCCTGCCTCAACCAAAAATATTTTTTAAAAATGTTTTAAAAATTTAAAGAGTTTCAAAGAAAGAACTAATGAGTGGTTTCTTTGCTTAAAGAGTTATCCACCTTGATCTTCAGACACTATAAAGTCGTATCAAGGAAGATAGGATTGCATTCACACACACTGAAACATCCATCAATGTAGCACACTGGAAGGCTGAGAGGCAGAGTCACAGGGATACTTGAACAGCTGACTGCGGAGGTAAAATTCAATGGCAGGCTGCTTGCCCGGCATGAATGATGCCTTGTGTTTGGTCCTCAGTAATGTGAAAGGCATGAATGAATGAATGAATGAATGAATGAATGAATGAATGAGTAGATGAATGGATATGAGAGAAAATTTGATTGCCTGTTAGCAATGTTGCTAAGGTGGGTTATAAAATAAAAGGTGGTTTTCTCACTGTTTAGCTTTATGAAGTCTTAAGTAGATGTGGCAGTTCAGAGGAAACTCTCTTCTTCTCAGCCTCTTACAGACCAGGAGTCCCGAGCAGACACTAGCCACTTCAGGGGACATTAGGGGACCCACACTCAATAGAAACAGAGAGGAAGAGAGGAATTTGAAGTCATGTTTTAACCATCTCTAGATGAGCAAGCCCTGTCCTTCCTTCCTGGAGTTGAATATGTGAGCCAGTGAGTTCTTACATCTCCCTCCCTCCCTCGCTCCCTCCCTCTCTCCCTCCCTCCCTCCCTCGCTCCCTCCCTCTCTCCCTCCCTCCCTCCCTCCCTCCTTCCCTCCCTCCCTTCTTCCCTCCCTTCATTCTACTTTCTCAAGAAAGATCATTTTTTGTTCCAGGCCACCAAATGTTTGTGATCAAGACTCAATGTTCAGGAATCTAAGATCTATTCAAACATTGCCTATCCTCCACCCCCAGTATGCCCCAAAATCTGGATCTGTGTTTTAAAATAGCAAGCAAAGGGGAAAGGACCCACGCCTTCTGCAGCCAGGTGTCCTCCCTTGCAGGGAAGTAGAGATCCAGCCTTTCTTCTAGTGGGCATGACGTGGCTTGGGCTGAGGTGATGGCTCATTCCTATAGCAAGACACCTTGGCTAGAGGTTCCTTAGGATCCGCAAGTTGAGTTTTTAGAACCATTGTCTTTGGCAGATGTGTCCCTCAAGAGTGGTAGGTCATGGTCAGGAATGTCCCATGCTCTCTGCTTTGGTGATGCCCACACAGCTGCTGCTTGGCACTCAGAGTCCTCCTGGCAGATTGCACATCATATTGACATATTCTGTCATCTGACACATCACACACATTTTCTTCTGAAGTTGAATCCTGAACGGGCTGGGGAAGAGATGGAGATGAGGTGGGCATGGGATGTAGATGGGGTGGAGCCAGGGTGGGTCCAAGATGGAAATGGTGGAGACGGGGTGGGGACGGGGTGTAGATGGGGTGGGTACAGGGTAGGGATGGGTGGCAACAGGGTGGGTTTGGGGGTGGGGAAGAGCTGTGTCCAGGGTGGAGACAGGGTGCGGATGGGCTGTGTCCAGGGTGGAGACAGGATGGGGATGGGGTCGAGACGGAGTGTGTATTGGGTAGGGCCTGGGTAGAGACAGGTGGAGACTGGGTGGGAATGCAGTGGAGATGGGGTGGAGAAAGGGCGAGGCCAGTGTGGGTACAGGGTGGGACCGAGGTGGGGCTGGGGTGGAGTCGAGGTGGGGCTGGGGTGGAGCCGGGGTGGAGATGGGGTGGAGTCAGCGTGGGACTAGGGTGGAGATGGGGTGGGGCGGGGGTGGGGATGGAGTGGGGCTGGGGTGGAGCAGGTATGGAGATGGGGTGCGGCCGGGTTGAGATGGGGTGGTAACGGGGTGGAGACATGGTGGGGCTGGGGTGGAAACTGGGTGGAGATGGCATGGGGAATGGGTGGGACTGGGGACAGGACAGGATGGAGATGGGATGGGGATGGGACAGGGACAGGGTTGAGACTGGCTAGAGACTGGGTGGAGACAGGATTGGGTGTGCGTGAAGACGGGGTGTGGCTGGGGTGGAGACAAGGTTGAGACCGGGTTGGCCTGAGTGGAGAGGGGAAGAGATGGGGTGGGGCTGGGGTGGAGACGGGGTGGGGACGGGGCAGAGACAGGGTGGGCAAGGGGTGGAGATGGGGTGGAGACAGGGTGGGCCTGGTGTGGGGGCTGGTGTTGGACAGGGTGGAGACAGGGTGGGCCAAAGGTGGCGACTGGCTGGGGACGGGGTGGAGACTGGCTGGGTCTGGGGTGGGGATGGGGTGGGAGACTGGGCGGGGACAGGGTGGGGACAGGGCGGAGACCGGGTGGAGATGGGGCGGAGATGGGGTGTGGATGGGGTGGGGCTGGGGGGTGGGTGTGGGCCTAGGTTGGAGACTGGGTGGAGACGGGCTGGAGATGGAGTGGAGACAGGGTGGATCCGGGATAGAGACAGGGTGGAGATGGGTGGGGATGGGGTGGAGACAGGCTGGGTCTGGGGTGGAGACGGGGTGGGGACGGGGTGGGGATGGGGCAGAGACAGGGTGGGGACAAGGTGGAGACTTGGCAGGGACGGGGGTGGGGGGGTCGGGGGGAGACGGGATGGGGCTGGGGTTAGAGAGGGGATGGAGACGGGGGTGGGGACAGGGTGGGGCTGGACTTGGAGACTGGGTGCAGATGGGGTGGGGACAGGGTGGAGACAGGGTGGAGATTCCTGGCCTGTCAGTCCAGGGTTCTATAAGAAGGCAAGCTGAGCAAGCCATGAAGAGCAAGCCAGGGAGCAGCACTCCCCCATGGGCTCTGCCTCAGCTCCTGCCTCCAGGTTCCTGGCCTCTTGGAGTTTCTGCCCTGACTGCCCTCAACAAAGAACTATACTGAGAAAGAATATGTGAAATAAACCCTTTCCTCTCTAAGTTGCCTTTGGTCATGGTGCTGCATTACAGCAATCACTCTAACTCTGACAGCCTCTTTCTTCTTCCTGTGCTCTCAACCATCAAGGCGTTGATTTGGTGGAGTCTGAAAAGCCAGAGTCTCTCCCCTGGAGCTGTCTCCATGCTGAGAGCCAGCTACTGCTCTGTAGCAATTCTTGGTTTGTGTAAGTGATACAGGACCTCAGAGAAAGCTGGTGATTCCATGTGGTGGCGGTGGTGGGGTGGGCACTAGAGCTCCGCAGCTAGGTTCAAGTCCCAGCTCTGCCAGTACTAGCCATGTGGCCTTAAACAATGTACTTAACCTCTCTCTGTCCCTCAGTTTGCCCATCTGTTAAAAGGGAGGAGTAAGATTACCAGCTTCATAGAGTTAAGAGGAGTCAAATTACCAGCTTCATAGAGTTGCTAAAAGGAATGCACTTGCAGTGCTTTTGAAAAGGCCAGGCACAAAGTAACTCCATAAAGCTATTGAATACATTGTTACTGAGCTCTGCTTGGAGCCAATGCTGCTAAAAGTTGTTTCCCTGAACCAATAATCTTCAGGCCTATCTATGAGGATAGCAACCCAGTGGGAGAGGTGTTGCCAAGGAGAAGTGCTGCATGTAGGGAGGTGAATGGCAGTCCCAGACTAGCCGACACCCTCCCCAAGGAAGTAACATTTGTCAGAAGCAAGGATCAGATAATGCTAGTGGAGCTTTGGGGCTTGTTGTCAACCTAAAGCTGCTCTCGCTGTACTTGATTCTGTTTGGAAGTTTCCATGTCTGGGGAGGTCAAAAGGCTCCTAAGGGGCACTGGACTTTCAGAGCTCGGAGGGAAGGAAAGCACTGGGGGGCTACCACATCCGTGCTGGCAAAGTTACACTGCAGCTGCAGCTGCAGACTTAGGGTCTGGACACCAGTGTCTGCTCTCCCCTAGGCCAGCAGCAGAGGCAGTGGTGGCGGCAGCTGCAGGGAGCTGCCCGAACAAGGCCACAGCAGAACAGAAGGTTCCCAAGGCTTACACAAAGAAAAATGTCATATGCGCCTTTGTCCACTGGGTGGAGTATTTTAGCCAAAGAAGAGCCATCACCTTAGGGACTTTACAGTGGAGTGAGGCAGGTTTGGCCTCCTCAAAGCCTAGCCCAACCCAGAAGAGGCCCGAGACCTGTCCTCCTGCAATGAACCAATTAGAAAACCAGAAAAGACTAAAGTCTGACAAGTTGTTTGTTTGTTTTTTCACAACTTGGAAATCAAGGTAAGGGGTAAGGAGAGCTGACCTTTGCACAGAGGTATGATCTTTAAACGTAGATGAGAACATATATGTTTAAAAGGATAAAACAATATGAACAAGAAAAGTAATTTTGGGGGGTGGGGAGGCCAGTGAAGCCCCTCTGGCCCCCCTAGATCTGGAAAGAGCCTGCAGGGGGAGAATGGAGGCAGCTCTCTCTAGTCTCCAGCCCCAGCCCACCTCTGCTTTAGCTGGTGGGGTCTAGCCTGGGGATGTAACTGCCCTGGCAGCAAAGAAGAAACTCTAGACAGACATCCACGTTCTCTCCTTCCTTTGGCTACCAGACTATTGAAACAATGGACCCCAAGAAATAGGAATTTGCATGGCGATCTCACCCTGGGGGTTGGGGAGAGGAAAAGGTTAGAGCCCGCACCACCTGTGGGGTAACTTGTCTCCCAGGAGAATTGCACACCATTCTAAAAATTCATCAGCCCACTTTTCAGGAAAGACCTGAGACTGACAATGGACCAGTGGCGGGCAGGACCACACCTTGACCAGCACTGTTTGGTCATGCACAGCTCTTGGCCTCCCTTTAAACCTATACCTCAGGCCAGAACCCCAAAGACGCATCATACAGTTCCTGGACCCACTTACTTGCTTCTTTTCTGGTGTGCCCATATTGAATAAATCTCCTTTCTCTGCTCTTCACTATAGTTTCTGTAATTGCTCTGTTGAGTACAAGTGGCTAGGACCCTTGCTCTGGTAACAAAAGGTACTTTCCTTTTCTTTTTCTTTGTTTCTTTTTTGTTGTTGTTGTTGTTGTTGTTGTTGTTGTTGTTGTTATTGTTGAGAAAGGGTATCTAGTTCCAGTCTTTGCTAACCCAGAACTCAATATATAGACCAGGCTGCTCTTGAACCTGCAATGATCCTCCTGCCACTACCTCCCTCAACTTCTTTCTCCCATTGACTAACAGTTGCCATCATCTCTTCTTTTATTATTCTCAGCTGTTCCTGAGAGCATATTTCCCTATGTGACGTTGTATGGTGTGAGTGGGTGTGAGTGCACATGCATGCGCGCGCGTGCGCGCTCTCTCTCTCTCTCTCTCTCTCCCCCCTAAGATGTAAATTCATGAATTCAGGTTTACAGTGAGTATGTCTATCCCTTACACCCAGAAAGTGGCATGTAGAAGATGCTCTAGAAAAGTCTGTGTAATTGACCAGTGAGGAAAATACCCTGTGAAGTGAATTATAGTCAAGATCAACCTGAATCATGTTCCTGAAATCATCTCGCCACCGGTCAAGGCAGAACACGTGGAAAAGGATGAGGTTGGGACATCTTAGCTGTGCCCATTCACAGGGACAAGAGGTAGAAATTATTAGGAAGCCGTGGGCTTGTATCACCGTGTGACAATGAACATTTATGTGTCTTTGCTTGTTTGTTTTTATTTGTTTACTCCTTGTTCAAAATCAATTGTAACAAAACTGAAAATGCCCCTAGGAGGAACCCCACAGGCTGCAGCACAACCACACAAACCTGGAAGTGGGCTGCGCACACAATGGTTTGTGCAGCTTTGATGGAGACTGAATGCTGACTGAATGCTGATTGGAAGCACGCAGGTCCATCTAGATGTGGATGCAGCATTCGCGTTTATAAAATACGCAAGGCTGTTGAGGAACAAGACGAGAAGAGACACCAGGAAGACAAAGATGGGAGGAGAAAAGCCTGCTACAGTGGAACATCAGCTTGGAAAACGTGCTTCTCCTTAGAGGGTGGACACAAGTTCACCTTCCCCACTTCCACCCACTGGTAGACACACACAGACCCTCAGCATTGCAAGGATCCTTGGGTAGGACTTCAGGCCCAGTTCCCTTATGGACAAGGACGTCTCACTGGAGCCATCAATCAGAAGCCAGACTGAAGGCTTGAGTCAGTTAAAACCAAACAATTCTCCCTCCCCACTTTCCCCTCCCGCCCCCCCCCCCCCACCTTGTAGTTTTGCCCGTTGTACGTCTGTAGGGAGGCTGGGCAGAAATGAAAACATTCTCCAGAGACTCCTGTGTCTCTCAATCTGTGAAACAATGGGCCCCAAAGAAATGGGAATTTCCCCAGGAAGCTCCTGCTTAGGGAAGGGAAGGGAAGGGCAACAGTCTGAGAGGGAACTTGTCTCCCACGAAGTTTTCACACAGTTGTAACAACTTGTTAGACCACCTTAAAGCCCAGGCTATGATGTGCCAGTGATGGGTGGGACCACACCAGGAGTCCTTCACTGCCCTGCCCCCCCAAACATTACTTTTCTTTTTTATATTGCTTTGTCTGTTCAAACAGGCACTTTCTCACCTACATTTGAAAGTCACACAGTTGTGTCAAAGGGTACCTGGGACTACTTAGATGCGATATCTCTCCCTCGCTTACCCCCCCCCCCTGCGTTTAAGTTTTCAGTCTCAAGTCAGAACCCTGAAGATTAAATTAGAGAGCGTCAATCAATACATTGTCCCTCTTCCCACAGTGCATACATTGAATAAATCTGTTTTCTGCTCCCCGTTATTAATTTGACTCTTTTCATTGGTTTATTGAGAGCAGGTTATGATGCCCGAGTTTGATAGCAAGTCAATCTGCAATTCAAAGACCCTGACGTTAAAGGTTTCAAAGTGGCGGCAACAGGTGGCCGGGTGGGGGGATGAAGAGATCTAAAACAGTTTGAGAAAAGTAGAGCGGCTTCTAAATAAAGGTAACCCAGTGAGATTCAGACAACTGAGAACAGTTTGCAAAGCTGACCTCAAAAAGACAAGACACACCCACCACTCCTCCCCTCTTCCCCCCCCCCCCCCACCCCTATGTTTTCTAAGGACGGAGGAATCTTGCAGGCTTGGCAAGGACTGTTGCTCAGGACTCTCCTTTTATACAGCGCTGAGACAGTGCCGCCCCCCCCCCCAGGACAGCGCTCCCGGGAGGGGAGGACAGCGCCCCTCGGAGGGGAGGACAGCGCCCCCGGGAGGACAGCTTGCTGCCTGGGCATGAAAAGTGAAGAGTGGTCAGCTTTCATGGCAGCAGAGGCCTTCAAGACAGTCAGGCAGAGCACCACTGGGACTAGCGATCTCTTCCAGCCCCTGGGAAAGGTGCCGGGACCTGACTTTCTAGCACAAAGAAGATAAACCTTGGCCAGATTCCTAAGAACCACTAACTCCTCAGAAGAGTAGGACAGAATCATTATCTGACCAGAAGACGGACCAAGTAGCCACCTGAGAGGTACAGACGGAAGAAGTACAGGATGGGTGGCCACACAGCCCAGAGCCTTGACTTCAGCAGCCTTTGAGAACTCTGAATCCCAGAAGCACCCATGGTACAGGGTTCCAGCTCGTGCATCTGCACGGTGCACAGAAGTCAGGCCTACACAGTCACCGGCTGAGCTCATGGAGACAGCGAACAGGACAAGCTTCATACATGATGTTAGAAATGGACAAATTATTATAACCCATGCCCCCCCCCACTCACTCCTGTGAGAAGGAGTCACATGCAATGGCTAGTGTTTCGAGAGCTTGCTTTGTGCCAGGAATGTCCGTCTGGGTGTTCTAAACACCAAGGTTACAATCTATCCCACCCCTGCCCCCGCCCCCACCCCGCACCCCCTCACCACCCCCAGTCTAAATAATGAAGCTCTGGGACTGGAAAGGGCACCCAATCCTGCAGAGTCTACTAGCCACGAACAAGGCAGAGTGGAGAGTTCAACTGCCGTGTCTCAGTCTCTCTGGCTTGGATGAACTCCCTATCAATCTGTCGCTAATGATGAAAGGGACAAAACAGAGCCTTAAGAGTTAATGAGGTAGAGGTGGGGTAGGATGTGGGGAGGAGGGGTCAGTAGGGGTGGGGAGAGGAAAAGGGAAAGAAACAGGACAGGGCATTGGCAGAAAGCCTGAGGCTGTTCCTGTGGGGACCAGTCAATGTTTCAAAAAAAAAAATTGACTTTAAAAATGATCACCAGGGGCTGGAGAGATGGCTCAGTGGTTAAGAGCACCGACTGTTCTTCCAGAGGTCATGAGTTCAATTCCCAGCAACCATATGGTGGCTCACTACCATCTTCTGACCTGCAGGTGTATATGCAGGCAGAGCATTGTGTACATAACAATAAATAAATAACTCTTTAGAAAAAAAAAATGATCACCAGTTCTCCCGCCTCTGGCAGCCCTCAGCCATGGAAACTGGAGAGGTAAGTGGGCCAGGACCACGACAGTCCTTCATGACGCTGGGTTAGTGGGGAGCATCTCTCTATGTCCCTGACTGTCAAGGACATGTGGGCATGGAGTTACCAGCTCTGGGCTTCAAATAAGACCTAGAAAGGCACGTGGAGTGTGCCCGCCCTCGGTGGACCAGCGCAGCCAGGGAAAGCAGCTGCATGGTTGCCACGGATTTGAATAAAACAATGTCGACATGGCGTTTCTGATGTTAGAGCCTCTCCATGTTCTTATTGGCACCATCACCCCATCTTGTTCCCCCTTCTCACACACACCCCGACACACACACACACACACACACACACACACACACACACACACACACACCCCACGAATTTCCTTCTCTTCTTTGATTCTTGGCGCCTCCTTCCTTCACTTGCGCACACACTCTCTCCATTTCCCTCCTGCATGCTGCCCCTCCACCTCTGACACACTGTACAGACAAATCCCTCAACAGTGTCATATCTGACTTTTTTTTTTATTGTTCATTGCACGATTTATTTTTAGCCTGAAACAACTGCATCCTAAAAATGGAGTTCTTAATGAGACAGAGGCTGGGAGAGCTATGCAAGGTATCTAGGGCTTGGCCTCCCAGCCTCCTGCCTGGCTCTTGCTGTGTGCGCATGTGCACACCAAGCCTCCACAAGATTGTCCTGAGCCCAAGACTACACAGCTGTGGGACCCAGGGAGGGGAGACCAGCCTCTTTGCTCCCTACCCAGCTCAGCAAAGCCTCCAAGAGTCATCTGCCCTGTCTTCCATGCTCTCTATTCTGGGGAGTGAGAAACGAGACTTTTCCCAAATGAAGAGAACTTCCCTGCTTGTGGTGGGAGTTTACCTGCTGTCCTTTAACAGGGCGGAAGAGGGGCTGAACTTCCCTACCTATGATGGGAAGGACCGAGTAGTCAGCCTTTCTGAGAAGAACTTCAAGCAGGTATTGAAGAGATACGACTTGCTCTGCCTTTACTACCATGAGCCAGTGTCTGCAGACAAGGTTGCACAAAAGCAGTTCCAACTGAAGGAGATTGTTCTGGAGGTAAGTGAGCGGGCAGCGCGGCGGCCACCTGTCTGAGTGAGCGTGAGGTGCTCGCATGGCATTTAGCGGGGATGTGGGAACACAGGCGTGGAGCATACATCCAGAGGTCTCCTGTCTTGTAGCCTCACATACATTGAAGAAGTTTTTGCTGCAGACGGGGACTGTGTGGACAAATCTTAAGGTGGAAGGGAGTGAAGGGGTTACACACTGACCCCCTTTTTATGCAGAGAGCTGGGCAGTCATTGCTCAGGACAAATAGTGGAGGCTCACCTACACAGACATGAAGGATCAGGGCAGGGCAGGGCAGCGTAGGAGGCCCAGAGGCCAAGCTCCAGACAACTGATCTAAAGTTCTCCCTCCACATGTCTGGATTTGTCAGGGGTTCTTGTCCCACCTGTCTTTTTTTTTTTCCAGAATGTTCCAGGTATTATTAAAACCACGAGCTTAAAGGAAACCGAGGGATTTCTTGTGAATTCACTTAGTACCAATTTCCCATGATCTTCTCTGTCCTCTCCCCTGGATCCTGGAAACACCAGAGACCTTGACCTTGGGACCTTGACCAGAGGGAAAGTGACTGCATTTTCCCAGTCAACCTTAGAGTGTAGACATGTGTTCACCTGGGCTGAGTATTCATTAACGGGAAGTTCAGGTTTTTTGGTTTGTTTGTTTGTTTTTTCTCAGAAAGTTCTTGACGTGAGTTTTGGGCCCACGATGAAGTCATTTCTTATTTTATCTGTATTACATGGCCTGTTGGTCACCTGGCACGTGGGGTGGCGGGGGGAGGCGGAGGGGGCGGTTTGTAATCCTTGGCAAGTGCCACAGAGAGACTCTCTATGTCTCCTGGACAGCTTAAGGCCACTGACACTTCAAGAATACCTGTGCTGCCCTGAGTCCTTCTTAGTCCCCACAGCCAGCTCAGCACACAGCTACAGGAGCACTGCTGGAGAGTTAACCAGGTGATGCTTCCAGGACACTCCTGCTAATTAAATAACATGATTAACAAACTCATCACATAAAAACCAGGGAGATTTAAAGTCTCGGAAAAAAACAAAACAAAACAAACAAACAAACAAACAAAAAACCCAACTGTAATAAAATCCAGCAAACCACCTGAATATATAAAAGTATCACTAAAAAATGGAAAAAGCACTACAGATCTCCCAGTGCCTCCTAATCAGCTGAGAGTGCTGGTGTTTAAAAATATCTCCACAGCCGTTATGTCTTCGCAGGCTCTATTCCACCCTGGGGTGAGGGTGGCAGGTTTGTCCTTTCCATGGGCAGCAAGTGGAGGGAAAATAGGACCCTAAAGCTATAGAAGCAGGCAAAGCCATAGGCTGGAAAAAGAGCAAGTCCAAAACATACCTGCTGCGTAGCCCCTGAAACGGACACATTATGGTCTCCGTCACCAGCTGCCGTTCTCAGTTACTGAGAGGACTGTCTTATAAAATCTATCACAGAAAGCACAACGATTTTATTATTCGGTAAGCTCATGACTGCCTAGTTACTCCAGACTCACAAGAACTCCCACATGGCCAGGGCACAGTGAGAACCATTTTAAAATGCCTGTCGTATTGAATAGCTCGTGTGTACATGTCACTGCAAATATGTCCCTCTTGAATACTTGGTTCTGGGGCCCCAAGCAAAATCACAAGAAGGGACCACCTCAGCCTCCCCATCCTTCCAGACACCTTTCCTGTGAGGGTGATGTGAGGGTGAGCAGAGATTGATAAAGGGGAGCTGAGCACAGGTCTAGCCTGGTGTTTCTCGGGGAACACTGAGGGAGCATACAAATGGCTGCCAGGACCTCTGGGTGTAAGTTCTGCCTTTGCCCCTACTCCACTTGTGAGGCAGAGTTGGTACTATTTCCCCAAGCTTCAGTTTCTTATTCATACACAGATGAAAATAATGAAAACCTTACAGGTTACAAGAGAGTTAATAAGGATGGTGGCTTACGGAGTGCTTGCTCAGCAGACTGTTGAAAGTCCTGTTGCAAATGTTAGCCAACTTAATCACCAACCGTGGTGTGAAGTGAGTATGTGAGTCTGGGTACTCACTCCAGTCTACAGACTGGGAAATAGTGACCGGGAAAGGCTGTGTTGCCCAGTGGCACTTCACTCATGGAATTTCTCCTGGGATCAAGTGGATGTGGAAGGTGCTGCTGGCTGCCCCATGCAGAAGCCTTTCTAGAGCTTTCTTTGAAGAGAGAGGCTCAGCCCAGGCCAGACCTTGGCACCCCAGCTGAGTGACAGTAAGGTTGAGAAGCTCTGAGTCCTGGGAGCTGGTGTCAGGAGGCAGCTAGAGGCCTAGATTCCCTGGGGTGTGGGGGAAGGGTAAACTTTTATTGGGACAGCTGTTGGGTTTTCAGAATACAGGACACAAGTAGTCCCAGAAATCTCATGGACACCAAGAGGAGTAGATGTGAGGGCCCCAAGTTTTTCTTCTTAGTCAAAACCACTACTTTGTTTTGGCTTTTCTCCTGCACCTCAAAATTAAACAAATCTCAAAGCATTTTAAAAATTAGTCTATTTATGTTATTTTTTCTTTTCTTCTTTTTCTTTGCTTTCTTTCTTCTTCTTCTTCTTCTTCTTCTTCTTCTTCTTCTTCTTCTTCTTCTTCTTCTTCTTCTTTCTTCTTCTTCTTCTTCTTCTTCTTCTTCTTTTTTTGAGACAGGGACTCACTTTATAGCTCTGGCTGTCCTGAACTCACTATGAAGACCAGGTTGGTCCTGAACTAACAGAGATACACCTTCCTCTACCTCCAGAGTTCTGGAGTCAAGAGGCATGTGCCACTGCACCTGGCATGAAAATTTGTCATTCATGTATTTTTCTTCCATCAATGATTTATCTATGCCCTTTCCCCATTTTTCTATTGTGATGTCAGCGTAAATCAAGGAGAGCACTGCAGCTTTGTGTACTATGTCCTGCGGGGGAGGGGTGGAAGGTGAGGACACAATAGCCAGACCTACAGCTCAGCTGTTAGGTGGTGGCATGTCTCAGGGATTTCAGGGGCAAACTAATGCTTTAGAACATGAAAATGAGCAATGTGGATCCCTGAATAGACACATCCATCCATCAGCCAATATTCAGTGCTCTCAGCAGACACAGTAATCTTTTTTTTTTTAATTTTTAAAAAATTATTTATTGATTCCCTTATTTAGAGTTGATCACTCTAGCTGTGGGCTTGACATCTTGAGTAGTCTATTAACCTCATATCAAACATATTTGGATAAAAGAATGGTTTGCTGCTTAACACGAACAGATTTTATTATTACATTTTTTCCCTAAGCAATGTAGTCTAGTCACTATATAATATTTGCACTGCACTCAGTAGTACAATACAATCCAGTTTAAAATATATCCCAAGGCATGCATAGATTATATACAAATGAGTTGTCATAATAGACAGAGTGATCTTCATGTGACAAAATGACCATGGGAGCAGGTGGACAGGTGATGGAGGACCAATGCTTTCCTCATCACGAACAGAACGGATCCATTTGTTTTGGGTGAACTGGGTCCCTTGGACTGGCAAGCAACCTTGGATTTTGGTCCAAAGACCAGTTGATTTGGTGGCTTCTTAACAGGCTGTCTCTGGAGCCAAAGATTTGGGAGATGCTCTTCAGTGTCTCTCTGAGAACACACCTGTGCTTACAAAAGTCACCCTTTAAGAGGCTATGTGTGCCAGTATCTGCGCAGCATCTGTCATGATAGCAAATGGCATTAATTGCTGTACTACTTATGATTTTTGGAAATGGCCTATTTCAGAGCCAGAAAAAAAATGGTGATGACTGGTTTTTCCAGCACTGCAACACAGGCTACTACTGTCTACTGCTGTTTATATGTGGTGATTCCTGCACAGTTTCCCATGAGAGTCTGTGGGAAAGAGGGAGGCTAGTTCTGTGTCCCACAGGGGAGAACACTGTGGATGCTATACAGTGAGGAGACAGGGTGCTGCAGCTCTTAGATGAGTCGCCTAAGCCGTTTCACTCTGTCTTCAGTTCCCCTCTCACTTGAGCTCCTCTATAGATGGGGGTCTCAGCCCCCATTCCATCTGTATGCCGGTGCAAAGTCTTCAGCTTGGCTGTCACTATAGCCTCTTCAGACATTGCAATGCACCTGGCATCACTGATAGATCTTACATGTTGTTGTGATGGTTTGAATAAAAATGTGTCGTCCGCCCCCCCCCCCCCCCCGCATGTCTCATATGTTCGAATGCTTGGTCCCCAGTTGGTAAAACTGTTTGGGAAAGATATGGATGCATGGCCTTTTTGGAGGAGGTGTGTCACTGGAAGTGGGCTTTGAGGTTTCAAAAGCCCATGCAATTCCAGTTTTCTCTTTTTCTGCTTCATGGTTGTTGCAGTATATAAGCACTCAGCTTCTGCTCCAGCACCATGCCTTCCTGCTGCCATGCTCCCCACCGTAATGGTCATGGACTGTGTGCCTCTGGAGCCATGAGCCTCAAGTCCAATGCTTTCTTTTGTAAGTTGCTTTGGTTGTAGTGTTTCGTCACAGCAATAGAAAAGTAACCAAGACACATGCGTGTGCTCTAAAAATCCTGGTCATACTTACATGCCCATCCTTGCATGCAAATAAGGATGCTGGGGAGAAGCAGACAATTGGAGGTCAGGGTGCTGAACTCTCTGCCACTTATTACTGATCTGGAGCAAGCCACAAAGATCCACCTCCGCACATCACACCTTCTGGCTTTGAACTCATTGAATTTAAAGAACCAAGTGAGAGGAAATGAGTGACAATTCTGGGTACTATGAAGGCTGCACAGGAGTTGGTGTCTTGTTTTCCGATGCCAGATACATAGGAGGGAATTCATTTCTGTGGAATGCAGCTGATCTTGCCCAAAGTGGGCCCCTTTACCTATCTCTGGAATTTTCCAGCATCTTCTTAGACTGTTTCAGTAGTTCTCAACTAACACCTAAGGAGCTTTAAAAATACAAATGCCCACATTTCATGCCCCAGATTCTACTTTAATTGGGATAGGTAACGGAGGCTGTCTAGACACTAATATTTGTTTATTTACTTGTGTGTGTGTGTGTGTGTGTGTGTGTGTGTGTGTGTGTGTGTGTGTGTGATAATGTGTTTGTGGGTGCCTGAGGAGGCCAAAGACAGTTTCAGTTCTCCAAGAGCTAAAGTTACAGTTGGTTTTGAGCCACACAGCGTGGATGCTTGGAACTGAACTTTCTTTCTCCGGAAGATGTACCAAGTACATCTCTCAGTCCCCTTAGTATTTATTTGTTTGTTTGACCTCTTATTTACTGTGGGGGCAGGGCCACATGTGACAGTCATAGGACACCTTGTGGGAGTTAGTTCTTTCCTCTTATTGTGTGGACTCCAGGGAGGGAGCTTGGACCCCCAGGCTTGGTAGCAAGAGCTTTAGCACTGTGCCATCTCCCCATCCATGGTGGTCATTATATGTCCAACTGTAAATAAGGTAGAGAGTTCTCTGGATGATGCTAACATGCAGCCAAGTTTGAGGACCATGGAAGCCTTCATACTGAATACATTGACCCAATAGCACTGCATTGTGTTGAATGCATAGACCCAATAGCACTGTATTGCTCTCGAATATGTTGGAAATAGAGGCATTCAAGGCCCATCCTAGAACTACAATGCACATTTAAGTGGGATTCCCCAGGTGATTTGTAGGCATACTAAGGTTTGCAAAGCACTTAGTGGGTCTGTGGGGTTGAAGAAATTATCCATATGACCAAAGATCATGTTGCAACTGTTTGACCCTTGCTTTTTGGACTCCTTTGGATGATGCTGGCCTACTGGTCTACATGTGATTTTTGTTTAGCTAAATCCTGGGATGTACAGTAACTCAAGACTACTGTGGGACTCAGCCAAGTGTCTCTCGGGTCTCCCTACTGACTCCTACCTCATGGTTGAAAGAGTTTTCTCAAAAGAGAATAATATGAGTGGCTAAGGAGTGTTGCCATCTTTGATCTGTTTTCCATTGAGTTGCCTGGATTTCTGAGACCAGATCAGAAGGTGATCTTCAAAATACCCTTAGGAAGGGCTCAGGAGTTAGTTGAGAAAGAGAACACATCTGTCTGACCTCTGGGCATTATTATTCCTTTCCCTAGAGAGAAGAGCCACCTGAGGACAGTGTGGGCATGCAGATATAGGGTATAAAGATGCCGTGACAGCCACTGGGAATCATGGGAGGTGGCTCAGAGTAGACTAGAAATGTTCTGCAGTGTGAGCCAGGCCCATGGCAGAAGCCTTGCACATGATAGCTTATATAATTCTTATATTCCCACATCACAGAGAAATAAGTCAGAGAATTAAGGAAAAATTGCCCAAATCACAAAGTTATAGAGTGACAATATAGCGATGAGGCAGGATTTGAACCCAGACCTGTTTGGTTCAAATGACATGTTCCTTTCCTACACCACAGAGCAGCTGGATGGATAGTTTTGGGTTTGTAAACAGAACCAAGTTATGAAAGAATGCATTGATACCCTGGATTTCCACCTACACTTAGCAATACTAAATGAACCACTGGGCTCTGTGTGGTTCCTAGGTGGCCCCTGTGTTTACGTGGGCACACGCTTAACCCCAAGCGAGAGAAGATGGTGACGGATGAATGAATGGTAGGTGGAGAAGAGGTGAGAAAGGGAAGGACTTAGACACATGGTGTGCATATGGGAAATGCATTTCTCTTGATTTCCTTAAAAAATTACACTGTTAGTTTGGGCATATGTATACCATGGATCACAGGGCAGAGCACAACTTTTGGAAGACAGTTTTTCCTTCCATTATGTGTGTCATAGGGATCAAATTCAGGTCATCAGGTTTGGTGGTGAGTGTCTTTACAGCCTAAGCCCTCTCTCAAGCCACTTTTCTCTTTTCTCTTCTCTTCTCTTCTCTTCTCTTCTCTTCTCTTCTCTTCTCTTCTCTTCTCTCCTCCTCCTCCTCCTCCTTCTTCTTCTTTCTCTCTCTCTCTCTCTCTCTCTCTCTCTCTCTCTCTCTCTCTCTCTCTCTCTCTCTCTCTCTCTCTCTCTCTCTCCCCCCAGAATAGAAAGAGATTGAATTTGTTATACCCAGGGATCTGTGTGGTCTCCTTTGCTTCTTCCCACTGAAATGTGACTAAAACTTGTTCTCTTGTTTATTTGCTTGTTTTCCCAAACCATGGGACTCTCAGTCCAGCATGTGTCTGTGCACACATGGGCAGAAAGCCCCGAGCCTTTTAAGGTTGACCCTGCATCCCGAGCCTATTTAGCACTGGCGAATGTCCCAGCAGTTGCTCGTCCAAACCCCAAGGCAGAACGAAGGTTGAAGTCAAGTAGATCCACAGATGGAATGGTGTGGGAATACTGGGCCAGGAAGAGCAACACACGCAGGATTCGGGGATGTTTCCAACTGCTCCCCGCCCAAAGACAGTCCTCTTCAGTCCCACACCTGCTCCACTCTGAACGGAATCAGATGAGGTCAGGCTTATTTTGGTTTGGCTTTGAGAAAGAATCCCAGCACAAAGCCTGTGCTATCCCAGGAGAATCCCTCCCCAGCCCATGTGACACTCCAGTGCCGTGGGACTGTAGAGTGGACCTTTACTGGGCACTTTATGTAGTGCAGGAGATCTTGAGTGGGTGAGAGGGTAAAGGAACAAGAATTGTCCCCTGTAAAGATTGTACAAATGGAGGACTGGCAAGATTGCTCAGTGGGTAAGGCTGCTTACCACATAAGCCTAACAATCTGAGTTTGGCCCCTAGAATCCTTTTAAGTGTGGAAGGAGAGAAAGTTGTCCTCTGATCTCTACACACATGCTGTGGCACATAAACCTCGTGGCATATGTACCTGCACACACACTGTACACATGCACGCAATGATAAAAATAGTTGTTTTAAAACCGGAAGCATGCTGGACGCAGAGGTGCACACCTGTAATCCTGGCACTTAGGGAAGCAGAGAAAGGTGGATCTCTGAGTTTGAGGCTAGCTTGGTCTACAAAGTGAGTCCAGAACAGCCAAGGTTACACAGAGAAACCCTGTCTCCTTTTCATGACCCCATCCCCCAAAGCCCTCAGTGACACTCAGGCCTAATCAGGATATAAAAGTCCTGCTGTGTTCATCAGAGAACCAAAGTTTACCTTGAAGCTTCTCCATTTGGGAACACTGTCTTGTATTCTCGGGGTAGACATCCTCTCAGAGTGACACATTTTTAAATGAGGCCATTTCCAGCATCATGGAAACACAGTAAGAACTTTTGTACTACAAAGCAGCAGAAGAAAAAAGAGGTAGGATCTGCTGGAGAAATCAGAAGACTTTTTATTCCCATCACGAGCCCTGGTCTCTTGCAGCTTGCACTTTGCAGGTTGGCATGGGGTATGCTGTGTGACCATCAGTCTCATTGCACACCTAAGATGACTTGTTCTCCCTAGAAAGCCAGTTCTGCCTGAAATGCCAGCATGTTTGAGGAAGCCTCAGAGCCTTCCATGATTTCTAAGCTACATGCACAGGCCTGAATTATGCACACGAGCTGTTCCTATTTGGACAGCCACTCAGGAAGGCCTCCAGCACGCCATCTTGTGATGCAGTGGGCTGGCAAGGCATCAGAGTGTCCAAGGTGCCTGGTTCCAGGAGCTCCCTCCTGCTGCCAGGTACTCAAACCAGGCAGACCCTCCTCCCCATCTGCTGCATGCTGGGTCTGCCCTACTAGGCTCACCTGCCTCTACCTCACCCCTTTCCCACAGCCTTCGGAGCCCTGTTTACCTATGAAGCAAATGAGTTTGACTCTGTGTTAACCGTGTGGCTGCATCGAGACAGGATTCTCCAAGGCTGAGTGCTTGTTTTGTCACATATTTCAGGGACCACAATATATGCTTTCTATCCAGGCCATCTTATAACGGTAAAAGAGACACAAGACACGTGTAAAGTGACCCACACATATTTAGAGTACATTTGAAGACCATTTTTGAATTTCCCATGGGTGTGACACCCATAAAACCTCTCTCTCTCTCTCTCTCTCTCTCTCTCTCTCTCTCTCTCTCTCTCTCTCTCTCTCTCTCCACACACAAGCTAGTTTTCCACGGCATCTGTTGTCGTTAGTAGATGCTACCAAAATATTCTAGCCAGAATTTGTTATTGTTGTTGTTTTGGTTTTGGAGACAGGGTCTCAATACGTCATCCAGGCTGACCTTGAACGGACGGTCCAGATCCATCTGCCTCAACCTCCTGGGTTGCAATCAGGCTAGCATTCCATAAAGTTCAGTCAAGCAGAAACAGACTTCTGCTTTTCAGTGTGCACAGTAGGACGGAGCAGTCCAAACCCTTCATTTGCATCTAGGAGGTCTCTCCACAGGCTGGGCATCGCTCCTCCCCTTTCTAATGGAGGATGATATAAACCGAGAGTAAGCAAATTTAGAACGACAACTTCTCTTTCTGATCCCAGAAAGGCTCTGTGCACTGTGTGTGTGTGTGTGTGTGTGTGTGTGTGTGTGTGTGTGTGTGTGTGTTCATTTGTTTTTTCATTCCACAAAATGCTCTTGTTAGTATGGATAGACAAAGGCTGTGACCTCCAGGGACAGCCTCCCTCATTCGGTCCTATTGGATCTCACCCAAGGCTGTGCAATGAGAGGCTGTGCGCTGAGTGGGCTCTGTGGGCTGCGCTAGCACCATTTTCCCTGCAAGAGATGCTGATGTGTGTTTGTGGTCAGGGTACAGCTTTAAAATAGAGTTTGCCCTGCAATAGTTCTACGTGGGAACAAAACCTCACTAAGCACTCGCATAAGGTTGTACTGGCAATACTTGGCTTTCGCTTCTTTTTTAGATAGAAACATGAAGATTGAGGAAGCTCTAAGTCGCTCAGCTCTCAGCTGCTGCTCCACAGATCCAGGCCATGGGCTCAGCTCCCTCTGGTTCCCTGTACAGAAGCAGATTGCAGTGGATTCTGGATTTTGAAGCAGTGTCGGGGTTGGGCTTTAAAAAACCCCAGGGTCCTGGACAAGTTGGCCAGCCTCTTTATTTCCTCCATTTCCTCCTCTGCAAAGCTCTATCTTGGGAGACTTTCATGAAGGTTCCAAAAGATAGTTCATATGGGGTAGTTGGTGCTGTAGTTGGCACAGTAAACACAGCTCAGTGCTATCTTCTTTTAACATTTAATTGAATTAAGTGTGTGTGTGTGTACCCATGCCATGGTGCATGTATGGAGGCCAGAGGACAACTTTGTGGAGTCCACTGTCCTCTTCCACCATGTGGGTACTAAGGATCATATTCAGCTTACCAAAGTTAGTGGCAAGCGCCTTTGCCGCCGAGCCATTCCACTCTTCCTCTAATTGAAATGTTATTGAAGTTGTTTTATAGACTTTCAGCCTGGGGGCAGACAAGGGTGCAGAGAGCACACAGCAGCAGCCTTTGGGCTTCTGTCTTGGCACTAAGTGGGGTGATAGTCCCCAAAGTGCTAATAAAGCAAACCAGTAGCCCCCCTCCCCCAACCCTCAGCATTTCCAAGGGCTACCCAACACCAGCTTCAAAGGGCTTCAGTGGCTGCTTGAGTCTCATAAATAGCTGTCCCCTCCCCAGCCAGCCTCCATGATGGACACGATGTGTGCCAACTGCCAGGCTATACATAGCCCAGGCCTTGCTTGAGAGTGGCCAAAAGCGAGAGGAGATTACCGGAGATAAACGTGGGCTCTCGGGTTTCAGGGGACACACAGTTTTGAAGAGTTTGACGTATTGCCAGATGGGATCAGGGAGAGGCAGGGAGAACAAGCTTCTCCAGCTTGTGGCTTGCTCAGAACGAGCAGCCAGCCATGCAGCCATGCAGCCGGGCAGCCGGGCAGCCGGGCAGCCGTGCAGCCGTGCGCACTTTTAATGGCTGGTCTTAGGGACATTCGCTTGGAACCAATATCTGCAGAATTCTCAGGGTCTTTATTTTGATGTTTGCAGACTCTTGAGCCTGCAGGAAAACAAAAGCACAAGCTGCCTCCTTTCAACTGACTCTCTCCAGTGTCCTCACTACTCATATCTCTCCCATTTCCAAAGAAATTCCACTTATTCCCCATGCAAACAGTTCTTAGGAAGTGCCTTCATCTCTCTCCCTGTGAGAGAGCTGACAAATTCTATGCGGGGACTTGGGAGAGACACAGAGACCCACTGGATGTCCTATTCTCTGAGGCCCAGGGCACAGTCAGGCAGCCGCAGGGACTTGCCCCTCTCACAGCCTTGTCCACTGATTCCCTTTCATGGACAAACTTCTGGAACCAGCAAGCCACACCTGCGCCAGCCTGTCCTCGCCACCCACTCGACTGTCCAGTTCCCTGCCTTGGCTTCTGTCCTGGCTTTTCTGGAAAGGTCATCCATGAGTTAGCAGCCCAGAAGGGAGCCCTGATGGGGTTCCAGCACATCCTGGACTCCCTGAGACGCCGTGCCTTAGTGACTTTGGAGTCAGGGTACCACAGTGATATGCTCATGCCTTTAACACCTTCTGAGCAGTTCCTGCTGGCACAGGCTGGGTGCTTCCCCGGGCACATGCCTCTAACATGGGCAGTCCTGGCCCTGTACTTTCTCATGTGTCTCCACTTCTCACATCCTCAGCTCCTTTGGGTAGCTTGGGTGCCTTCTGTGATCATGAACTCGCTGCAGTTCTATCTGTTCTGAGAAGCTCAGCCCAGTTCTGGAACATTCTTCTGATGCTACCTTTTTGTCCTGTATTCTGTTTTCTGGCTGGCGAGCCTCAATCACCTTATGGCCCATCTCCTTTTTGTACTTTCTCCTTTATCTCTCAAAAGCCAAGAAAGAGCAACTGGTTCTGATTGGTCCCAGCATTCCTTCCTTGTCTGGTCTGAGTCCTCACTCAGATCTCCCTTCTATGAACTCAGATCAGCTTCTTTGTTCCACTCACCTCCAAAGCATAACTTCCAACGACAATATCCGAACTCTTCACCCTTTTTCTTACGCATCTTAAACACAGGAGTCTGTCTGTCTGTCTGTCTGTCTGTCTGTCTGTCTCTCTCTCTCTCTCTCTCTCTCCAGGATTTCTCTGTGTAGCCCTGGAGCTCACTCTGTAGGCCAGGCTGCCTCTGCCTCCCAAGTGCTGGCATTAAAGACGTGCACCACCATGCCTGGAACAACACAGGACTCCTTTTAGCTTCTCCAAATACAGCTTTTTCCACCAAGCTAGCTTGTTGTGGCCCAACCCTTGACATGTGCACCTTCAAACCTAAACTGCCACTATTTCTCCCTTTTGGGTGCACAAGCTCCTGCTGCCTGGCCTGGCCCAGGGTCTCCTTAGCCTCTGCTCTTACAAGCAATTTCCCTTTTAATCTGTTCATTTATTTGAGGCACTAATTTGGGGTCAGCCCAGATACTCTCCTGGGTGCTAGAGATGGCGCAGAGAGAAGGCACGCGTAGACACAGAGCCTGTAGGCTTCAACACCCACAGTAGTCACAGACAAACCAAAGAGGGGTTGCAGAGGAGATGCTCAGGGCACCCTAAGCAAGCACTGATTGGGAGTGGGGCTCACAGGCTCCCTTCTGGGGGGAACTAACACGTCCAAATGCACTGAAGGTAGCACAGTTGGGGAAGCATCGTCAAGGGAGTCTTCTCGATGGGATGACGGGCGCAGACAGATGCAGGGCATGTTTCTGTGTCCTTGTAGTGTATTGGGCAGGATACAGAAAAGTCCCTAGTGAGGCTAAAGGGGCAGCAGGCCACATCATGCAGGGCTGTGTGGCTATGTAGGGAGGTTTAGTGCATGGAAACCAAACCCACAGCACTCATCTCAGCCTGCCAGGCTCTGTATGGTTCAGCCCCACCCCTGCCCACAAGCTCCGCTGTTTCAGCTCCCTCCCTCATTAACTTGTTCTTGACCAACGATGGTTACTTCTGCTTGAGTTCTGATAATCCAAGCTTTGTCATTTGCAGGCCAGTAAGGATCCAGACCCCTACTCAGGTATCGTACTATTAAGGAGGAGATGTAGCAGTTATTAAGCACTTACTGTGTGCTTAATGTCAAGCACGTATCTAGGTTAATCTTCAAAAGAGTCGTGCGGCGTAGATAAGCGTTACTGTCTGTGTTGTGCAGTGAAGTCACACACAGCACAGGCTGGTGACAAAGTCAGCACTCCAGGAATTGACACTAAGTCCTATGCTCTTCATCACTAGGGTCTAGCAGGCATAGGACACTTACCCGTTTCTAGAGATGACATGCACTTGGACCTCATCAATACAGCCACAATGGTGATGTAATAACCATCTATAAAGTGTAATACCAGGGGGCTGGAGAGATGGCTCAGCGGTTAGGAGCACTGGCTGCTCATCCAGAGGTCCTGAGTTCAATTCCCAGCAAGCACATGGTGTCTCACAACCATCTATAATGGGATCTGATGCCCTCTTCTGTCATGCAAGCTCTATATACAAATAGAGTGTTCATATACATAAATAAATAAATTTAAAATATATAATACCAGAAAGAGAAAGACATACTGGAAACATACACTTATTGGCTACTGAATTGTGTATTTATTATATTACCTATGATATTATTTACATGGAACTTTGTTAGAACGCTTTTTGTGTTCGAGAGAATCAGCAAAGGTCTAACCAAATCCCAACGTGCCTGAGTGAGTGATGTTTCCATTCTAGAAGCTTCACAGTTGGGGCTAGTCTCTCAGATGGATTCTCAGGCAAGAAAGAGCCCATCACTCAGCCCACCAGAGCAAGTCAGTGAGGGAATAGTTGCAAGCTAACAGGAGGAAATTGCAGTCATGTATGAAGAGAGGTTTTCTGGGGGGTGGGATTTAAGAAATGTGGAGGCAATCTTTTTTTTTCACACAGGACTCAGTATTTGGTGGTAATTGCTTCTTGTCTCTCTGGCCCGCAAACTCCTCGAACTTATGAAGTACCCATCCCTGCATACACGAAGGTGCTGACTGTCTCCAAGGAACTGCACAGAATGCAGAAGATGCTAGCCTTCCTCCTTACCAAGGGAAGAGTCACAGTACAGACTCAGTGCTGGCGATTACAGACGAGTTGCCAGAGTTTGCTCCCGGGGACGGAGCACTGGAATTATAGAAAGAAGACTGGAGTGAAAGATGAGATGGGGCCGCTCTTGGCATCCAAGGTTGGCTAAGGCTTAGAGACCAGCGGGAGAAGGCAAGTGAGGTGGGGGTTTGGGTGGCAGGAGTGGAGTGGAGGAAACCAAGCCACATGCAAGTAGTAGTAACAGTGACCTGTTTGCCTACTCCAGTCTTCCCAGACAGTGCTGGTACTCAGGGACCCAGTCACATCAAAAGTTATCCCAGTGGTCCCAGGACCTCACCACTGCCACCCTCCCCATTCAGCCCCACAGCACCTTTAGCTCACCCTGGCCACTATTGATTTAAGCTTCTGAATGGTGTGTGCTAGAGCTGATGGTGGTGATGATGAAGCCTAGGTGGGCAGGTTTAATGAGGACGGGCATCGATAGTGATTCAGGTGCTGCAGGGATTGTGAGTCAGGATGCTGAGGAGGAAGAAAACAGGAGGAGGAGGAGGGGGAGGAAGAGGAGGAGGAGGAAGGTATATCTCAGGCAATGGGGCTTTCTAGCCCATCTGTGACAGTCGGCTCTGTCTGTACATCTGTGGCGTAAGACAGGATAGGTACTTATCACTCATGTAAATTCAAAAGGTCCGTCATGTAGACATCATGCTTCACATGCCCAGGAGAGGAACGCATTTGTGCTTACCTAAAAGCAAATAAATGTGATGATGGTGTGTGCTGAGGAAAAGGCTGGACCAAACACTCTTGTTTCCATTCTCCTAGTTAATTTCTCATTCTTTTCTCATTCTTCCTGGTGTGTGTGTGTGTGTGTGTGTGTGTGTGTGTGTGTGTGTGTGTGTGTGAGAGAGAGAGAGAGACAGACAGACAGACAGACAGACAGACAGACAGACAGAGAAAGGAGTGGAGGGGGACGTGGAGGAGAGAGATGGGAATTTGGCACCTCCTTGTTACCAGGCACATGGCATGGCATGCCTACAGAGGTCAGAGGACAGCCTTATGGAATCAGTTCTTTTCCTCCACCTTTATATGGGTTCCAGGGGGTAGAACTCAGGTTGTGAGACTTGGGAACAAGGCCTTCTGTGGTCAGTGAGCCATCTCCATGGCCTCCTTTTAAAAATTATTATTATTAATACTCACCTCCCACACTAAATGGAGAGAGACAAAGCCAGCATGAGCCCACAGTTGGCACATGCTGGGTAGCTTTCAGAAGGGGTAGCCGTTAATGGTTGTGCTTTCCAGAACATGACATGAGAGCTGAGGCATCAGAACCATGGGGCGTGGCTGTGTGGTTTATGAGAATGTGGGTTCCTGAGCCCCACCCCAGCTCCATTTTCTATTCTCTGGTGCGGAGGACAGAAAACCCCCATTTTAACAGAGCCCCGGGTCATTCTTGTGAATAATGATATGTAAGAGCTGTTAGAAACTGCTGTCAGAGGGGTTCCTGCTGGAGAAGAGAAGGGAACTTACTGTACTGCAAAGCTGCGTCCTGTGGCTTTAAATGATTGCCAGGGGGATGTTCATTTAAGATTTTGACTTCAGTAAATAGGACAGGATAGCTTGCACTGAAAAAAGAAAGATTTATTAGGGAAAGAAAACACAACATGATCTGATGCATTGCGTGCAATAGACTACACCCAAGTGATTTTGCAGAAAGACTGTCTTGGGGGACCCCAGGAAAGCTCACAGTGACTCACAGCATGGTACTGGTGGTGATGACGCATTCTCAGCCTTCCCAGTCCCAGACAAAATCCAAGAGCAGAGAAAGTTCTGGGGTGGGCAGGGTGTCATTTGTCACCTGTGCCTGGGGTCCTTCCTTAACCCTGGTTACCTAGGCATTCCTGGAGGAGTTCTCAGATCCACGTTCTGTGTAGGATCCTTAGTCTTACAAGAAGGGGAGTGGCTTGGAGCCAGAGGAAAAAAGCGAGAGTAAGAGCAGATGAGAAGAAAGTGCGAATAGGTCGGCAACAACCGGAGGAAATCTAACTAGAAAGAGAATGGAAGGAAGAAGATGACACTGGGTGCAAGCAGGGAAGACACAGGAATAGAGGGTGGAACAAAACGAAGCCACGGAACAGAGGGTAGAGCGACTCAGTAACTAGAGGGACATTACTCGGGAGAGACAAGAACCCCCAAAAGGATTGTAGAACACACAGGAGCAAACTGCAAAATGAATAAAAGAAACGAAAGGACAGAAAGGGAAAATAGTAAGACTGAGATGCAAACAAACACAACGAAATAAGAACAAAAGCACCAGGTAAGAAAGCAAGGTACTGTCCTCAGAACAGGGCTAGAGCTCTCTCTGGTAGACTAAGGAAACATAACAAAATGAAAAGTCAGACAACTGGGAAAAGGATAAAAGGGTTTGAGCTCCGTCATGGTCACGGCCTTCCGAGCTCTGCATCTCACCTTCCGCTCCTCCCGCCTTGGTGAGCTGGTGATCAACAGCTTCCCAGGGAAGAGGAGAGCCACATGAATATCATTAATTCTTATTTATATTGTATACATACATATATAAAATGACAAGCTAAGGCAACTCACGAAAGAGAATAGAGTAATAACACAAAACCTGTGAGATTTCAGGATTCACCTCACAGAGGCTACAGTCTGGGCTGTGTGGTGTGGACAGAGGGATAGACATACGAATCAATGGGACAGACTGGAGACAACAGAGCTAAATACTCACAGATGTGCCAACTGTGTCTTGATAAAGGCCTGGGCAAATTTCAGGGGACAAAGCCATCCATAAGCAGTATTGGGGCCAACAAGCACAAATGGAAAAAAGGATGCCAGACTGTCTCATGGCTTCCTTAGAATCTCACCTGAATAGTCTGTGACCTGTACAACAAAGTGTAAAGCTGAAAAACTTATAGAGGAAAGATAGAAATGTTCAGAATTTAGCACTTAGATTTAACGTTAAAAATCTCATTCATACCTGGGCATGGTGGCCCATGCCTTTAATCCTAGCAGAGGCAGGTGGATCTCTGTGAGTTCAAGGACAGTCTGATGGGCACATTGAGCTTAGCCAGACCTACACATTGAGACCCTGTCTCAAACAAAACAAAAGCAACCACAGCAAAATCCCATTTATAAATTTAAAAATGATGAATTAAACTTCATCAAAATTAAAATTTCCATTTGTGTGTTGGAGGTGGTGTGTGCATGTCCGCACATGTGTGATGTGTGTTGAGTGTCTTCTTCAGCTGCTTTCCACCTTAGCTTTTTGAGGCAAGGTCTGCTGTTGAACCTGAGGTTCGCTGACTCACGCACTAGCTGGCCAAGAAGCCTCGGGGATCCGTTTGTTTCAGCACCCTCAGAGCTGGGGTTGCAAGCACACATCACTTTTATGTAGGTGCTGGGGATCCAAGAAAGGAAGTCAGAGGGAAGAAAAGCTAATGTTCACTATAAAAATGGGAAAACAAAATGAAGAGACGTTTCACTGAAGGAAACATACAGAGACATGGAATAATATTCAAATAAACTGTCACAAATTAAAACCACCAGAAAACATCACTACATATACCTATAAGAATGACTAAAATTTAAAACATTGATAACACCAAGTGCCGCCACAATTCTAGGGGACCTCATGCATAATTCATGAGGATATACAATAGTTTTAGCCATTTGGAAAACGGTTTGGTAGTGTCAGTGAAAACTAAGCCTGAAACTCCCATATGAGTCAGAAATTACTCTCCTAGTCATTTATTCCAGAGACTAAGACTAACGTTTAACTCAAATTCCCACATAGCAACTCTATTCGTCACAGCCAACAGTTGGAAACAACTCAGATACATGTCAGTGGGTGAAAGATTAAGCAAACTGTGGAATGCCCATGCCCTGGACATCTATTCAGCAGTGAAAAAGAACAAACATGGTGGTACAGGCAGCAACCTGACAGATTCTGGGTAATTATGCAAAGGGTAAAGAGTTATCTCAAAGCTGGGCGTGGTGGCGCATGCCTTTAATCTCAGCACTTGGGAGGCAAGTAGATCGCTGTGAGTTCGAGGCCAGGTCTTTCCTTTTAACCTCTTCCTCAGATTTTCAGCTTTCTGCTGGCTCTCAGTGGTCAGCATGGCAGGATGTACGAAGGACACGGACCCCTGTGATGGCCTCTACCATCTCTCGCCCCTGAACTCACTTCCTCTACCTGTTTGTCCTTTCAGCTCGTGGCCCAGGTCCTGGAACATAAAAACATAGGCTTTGTGATGGTGGATGCAAGGAAAGAAGCCAGGCTTGCCAAGAGACTGGGTGAGTTCAGTGTTTCAAATCTGTTAGGAAAAAACAAAACCCAGTTATATTTATCTTGCGTGGTAACTGGGTTACTTTCAAACACTTATAAAATGACAGTGCATATACCATTCTGGGTCAGATAAGAGCTTGGCAAAAGTAAAGCTGGGCTTCCATCTAAGTGTTTGCCAGAAGTCACTTGATTTCTCATTGCACCAGTATCAGGCAGGAGAAGTTCTTGCTGGAGAAACTAATTCGAAGCACTTGAGCCTTTACTGACAGCTTGCAGCAGCTAGAAGGCCAGCCTCTCCATCTTCACGCCTCAGTGGCTTCTCTGGGCCTCTCTGGGAAGGTTCCAGCGGCCGCCAGCTCAGGGTGCATTTACCGCAGGGTCTCCAGAGGTCCCAGAGCTAAGGCTGAACCTCACCTGGGAAACTGTAGCCTGGATGGATTTAGGTGAGAATGGTTAAGTGACATCGGGGTGGAAGCTGTAATCTCTCATGTCAATATGTCCCAATCAAGTGCCCTTTAAGATTCCTGCTCCATAATCCCAAGGAGAAAGGGCACAGGGAACCCCTCTGGTTTCTAAATACCACCCCCCAATGCTGTCCATTTAGCTTTTTCTGCATGACTGGTAGAGAATGGCTATTAAAAATAGCAGGAGGTTATGAAACAGGACCTTTGAAGAAAGGTTAATTGAGTTTGGAGTAGTAAGCACAGAAAAAAAAGCTTAGTGGTGGTTCGATGGACATCTTTGGGTCCATGCAGGTGCATTATTCCAGGTGCATGCAAGTGCATTACCCCAGGTACATGCAAGCTCATTATCCCAGGTGCATGCAGGTGCATTATCCCAGGTACATGCAAGTGCATTATCCCAGGTGCATGCAGGTACATTATCCCAGGTGCATGCAGATGCATTATCCCAGGTGCATGCAGATGCATTATCCTGGGTCCATGAAGGTGCATTATCCCAGGTACATGCAGGTGCATTACCCCAGGTGCATGCAGGTGCATTATCCCAGGTACATGCAGGTGCATTATCCCAGGTGCATGCAGGTGCATTATCCCAGGTACACGCAAGTTCATTATCCCAGATGCATGCAGGTACATTATCCCAGGTACATGCAAGTGCATTATCCCAGGTACATGCAAGTGCATTATCCCAGGTGCATGCGGTACATTATCCCAGGTACATGCAGGTGCATTATCCCAGGTGCATGCAGGTGCATTATCCCAGGTACATGCAAGTGCATTATCCAAGGTACATGCAAGTGCATTATCCCAGGTGCATGCAACTGCATTATCCCAGGTGCATGCAGATGCATTATCCCAGGTGCATGCAGGTGCATTATCCTGGGTCCATGAAGGTGCATTATCCCAGGTACATGCAGGTGCATTACCCCAGGTGCATGCAGGTGCATTATCCTGGGTCCATGAAGGTGCATTGTCCTAGCAAATTAAAAACAACTCCTTCCTATTCTATTTCTTAGAAGACTAGGCATTCTTAAAGATAAGATTTATACTATAGAAAATAACTTAAGTTAGACACAAGGAAGAATTCATGCCTATAAAATGGTGACTTATTGAGAATGGCTGGCACTGTGTGTTCTTGATATTTCTCTTTCCCTGGGCACATATCACGATTACCTTTTCTGTCCAGGATATGGAAGTAAATGTATGTACATATACAAAAACAATGTAATGAGCTCTGCCTGCCCCCCACCCCAGCAGCTTGTTGATTCCTAGCCTTGCCCCCAACCCACCACTGTTTTAATGAGCAGGTGATATTTGGGAGCATTTTTAGTAAATAAAGGGAAAAAAAAACCATGCTGGTGTTCTAGAAATACTCAAATCTAGGCAGCACAAGCTGAACAAGAATTCACAAGATCTGACTGGCCCAGGGCATGCTGGGCCTTGGTGTATCTCAGTACACTTTTCTCTAAGCTTGCCGTGGGGGCGTGAAGGCAGCTGCCCTCTAGATAAAAGATCTTCGGGATGTGATTGTATTCTGAGAACCCTTTGTCCTTACCCCCTCTCCCGGTTGCCTCACTTTGGCTAACATTGTATGTGAAGCTCTCATCTGGTGTCACTCCCACGCAAACTCCTGAGCAAGATGCTGACTGATGCTCCCTGGGGCACATTTTGAGATCAGGTGTCAAGGGAGTCTGCGTGTCCAGTGCTGGGGTGTGCCAGGGAACTCTTCAGGAGGGCTGCAGGGCAGCAGCCAGTGGCCCAGCCCTCGCTCTGGTCTGTCTTTTGTGATTCACTAGGAGAAAGCATTTCCTGAGGAATAAAGTTTGAATAAAACTAACTTGGAGTTGCCATGATGTCAGCCTTGGCTGGTTACTATTTGGTGGGGGGGGGGGAGGAGATACCTTGCATCTTGCAAGGATTGGTTAAAGTACACCACACTGTAGCAAGGGTGCTGGGACAACCATGAAGCTCCTGTGGTCTGCCCTCCCAGAGTCTACCAGGGACCTGACTGAAGAGGCATGCGACCCGGAAGGGCTGTCTTTCCAAATGTCCAGGCTTTATGGGAGAAGACCACACCCCAGTTATTAGAGATTGTCCTATTAGAGCGAGCACCCACAAACGACGGGAGCAGGAGGGACACCAATAACAGCGGGAGCTCCAGACAGGTGCAGAAATGGAACCTGACTGAAGGAGTCACCAAGATGGAGTCAGGGATGGAGGTCAATCTTCTGTGTTTAGAGAAAAGGGAAAGAGAAGTAACCCCTGCTCTGTGCCTCTCCTGGCCACACCCTTTTCATAGCAGCATTCCGCCCAGAAGCAAGGAGAGACTCTCCTTGGTCCAGTCAAGGTGGGTGGAGAGGTAGGGCTGGCGTTAGGTAGTTGAGGGACTTGCAGCCAGGCTCAGGTGACAGGTAGACAGTGGACATGAGTTCTGAAAGGAGAAGGGCAGGGGTCAGCAGTATTTGTAGGAACTAAAGCATTGGTGAGGTGGAGAGAGCAGCTTCCAAATTCAATGCTGGTCCTGACAGACGGACCCGTCTGTATTGATGCTAGCTCCTATGATCCTGACCCCACTGGCACTCAGGGATAAAGCGAGGGCTTTTTGGCACCCGAATGACCTTGGCCTTGGCCCCCTTTTCCTTTAGGCTTCAATGAAGAAGGCAGCCTGTATGTTCTAAAGGGTGATCGCACGGTTGAGTTTGATGGGGAGTTTGCAGCAGATGTCTTGGTGGAATTTCTCTTGGATGTAAGTATGCAGCATGTGGCTTTGTGTGAAACCGTTCCTTATAGAAGAGGATCCAGCTCTGATGCAGGAACAGAGGGACTGGGGACTCTGGCATAGCTTAAGGCAGTTGGCTTCCCCCAAACAGCAAGGAGTGCGTGCATTATACCGGGATCTGGTTTTACTGGAAAGCAGGCCTGTAAATAATCATAGAAACTATTGTAAGTGACCCAAGGGTAGTGTGCACACGTGCATTTGTGTGTGTGTGTGTGTGTGTGTGTGTGTTAGAAGTGACATGGTATTCTCTTGCTATAAGTTACACACCGATACAGACTTGATATTGGTGCAGTGACACTGAGAAAAAGCCAGGGAATATGGAGAAAGAGGGAGCTAACCAGTCACCCAAGATGAAGTGGGGACCGTAGGCCCAGTCTCTGAGTCATCTTCTGATCTGTATACAGGGGAGACAGTGGGTTGGTGAGGTGCCTCAGCAGGCAAAGACACTTACTGCCGAGCCTGGTGACCCACATTCAATTCCCTGACCCCACAAGGAAGAAAAAGAGAACCAACTTTCTTGAGTTGTCTTCTAACATGCATTCCTTCCCAGTGGTGTGCATAGGCCCTCACACCACATACAACACACACACACACACACACACACACACACACACACACACATACACACACAACATAAGCAAATGTAAAACAAACAAAAAATGTTTGCTTTTTGTTTTTAAGGAAAGATATGGCTAAGGAAACAACCCCTGCTCCCAAAGAAACGCCACATATTCTCCTTCAGCCGTGGAGATATCACATCTTCAAATCCATAAGTTCCAACAGAGGGGGAAATAGGACAAAATATTTTACCGTGCATAAAGTCACACTGCCAGTCATAAAGGCTTTGGAACCCATGCTCTGCACAGACGAAGAACCCAATCCTGTTGGGAGTGGTGATCCGTCTGCAACCCTGGCACTGGGGAGGCTGAGGCAGGAGGACAATGCATGAGTGGCCAGCCTGGGCTCAATGAAGTAGCCAGGGCTCTATGGAGGCAGCCTGGGCTCTGTTGGGGCAACTCTGTCCTTAAAACAAGCAGCAACAATAACAGGAAGAGCTCACAGTTGACCATCTGCACTGGCAATTTTCCACTAGACACCAAGCAGGCTATCGTGTTGTCTCCACACGCTCAAAGGCCAGAGAAGGGCAGAAAGAGGTCACTAAATATAGTGCCCACACTCTCTGCTTGGCTAGCTTACTGACCCACACCTAGAAGTCCTGGGGAATATTCCAGAAGAGCAACATTGTAAGTCTAGGCCAGCATGACGTTGCTCCAAACTTACCAGCTGAGAGGAAGTTTCTAGAAGCAAGAGTCTACATGTTTTAAACAATAATCAGTGTGACTGACCCACAAAAGTAAATCAGGGTGAAAGTAGAGTTTAGATTTACCCAGTGGGGCTGTTATCTCTGTAAACCACAGAGAACTCTGTTCTCAGTATGTGGTCTTAGTTAAGGTTTTTATTGCTGTGATGAAAAATCATAACCAGAAGCAACCTGGAGAGGCAGGGGTTTATTTGGCTTACATATCCTGAATTCATGGGGAAGCCAAGGCAGGGACTCAAGCTAGGCAGACACTGGAGGCAGGAGCTGAGGATGAGACCATGGCGGGTGCTGCTTACTGGCTTGTTCCTCGTGGCTTGCTCAGCCTGTTTTCATATTGCACCCATGTCCACAGCCCAGAGTGGCACCACCCACAGTGATCTGAAGGCCTGGATTTGAATGCCCGACACCCATGTATAAAGTTTGTCTTGTCTTCTTGTGCTTGAGACCCAGCACTGGGAGAAAGAAGCAGGCAGTCCTGAGAGTGGCTGGCTGGTAGCCTAGCTAGAAAGGCAAGCTCCCAGTCCAGTGGGACAGCCTGTCTCCAGGCAAGAGAATAACTGAAGGAGACAGTGATCTCTGCTCTCCACATTTTAACACAGGGGTCTCACACACTCATGCGTGCACACTACACAGTCTCTCCCCCTCTCTTATACACTCATTCTCTCCGTATGTGTGTATGTGTGTGTGTGTGTGTATGTATGTGTGTGTATGTATGTGTGTGACGTATATATGTATGTATAGTAATAATTGCCAATTTATAACTTAAGATACAATCTAAAAAAAATGTAGCTGGCAAGAGGAAAAAAATAATTTCCAGGACAATGATCCCCAAGCTGGGACCAAGTCTTCCTGGGGGACCGCTGCCAGGCACACTGGGGCAGGGTAGGATGGTTACTCAATATCCTAGCCTTTGTGTCCACATATACAGTCACACACACACAATCACACATACAATGACACACACACCTTCAAGGCTAGAGAACATGGCTGGACTTTAATCTTTCTGTCTTACTGCTTATTTTACACAATGCACACGTGTCTCTTCCAACTCTAAAGTGTTCTATCTCCCCACTGGGGAGAGATGATCTCTCTTATTTAAACATCTCTGTGTCTCTGCGTGTGTGCGCATGTCCATGTCTCTGTGTGTGATCTCAGCTCATTGAGGACCCAGTGGAGATCGTGAAGAACAAGCTGGAAGTCCAGGCCTTCGAGCGCATCGAGGACCAGATCAAGCTCCTTGGCTTTTTCAAGAATGAGGACTCAGAACGTAAGTTGTCAACACAGGCCTGTGGGTCTGAGGGCCAGCCTCCAACCAGGTGGTCCAGGCTATCTCAACGGAGGGTACGGTTTTAATATCTCTTTTTCTGGAGCCGATTGAAACTGAATTTCTTCCTGTTGCCTGTGCAAAGGGACAAATGTGCAGAAATTGTGCAAAATCAACAGTGAGTGATAGAACATTAAAATCAGACCAAGTTCTTTAGCCATGAGGGTGTGTGTGTGCGTGTGTTTGTGTGATTATAATTGAATGTGGATTGTGTATGTGAATGTGTGATGCTGTGTGTGTTATTATGTGTGTATGAGTGTGTGTGTGTGTGTGTGTGTGTGTGCATGCACGCTCGCGTGCTATTATGTGTGTGTAGTCTACCGAATAAACAAATGCCTTCTTTCCTCCACTCTCCCATTCGTCCGCCTCTCCATCTGGTTCTTCTGTAAATGGGACACAGTGGCCATCTCCCTGATGCCATCAGCATCCCTATGCACACCAGCTGGAGAACTTCCTGGTCAGCTGGAGAGGATTGAAAGAAGTCTGGGTGGGGATGGGCTCAGCAGTTGCTAGAGAATATGGAAAATTGCCGGCCACCAGTCTATGCCTAGAACGCCACCACACCCTTGGGCAGATTCCTATGAAGGCTTTGCGGCCAGGTTATGGGCGAGCAAAAAAGACGTTGGACAGCATCACTGCAGTGGGCTGTGCAGGCAGGAGAGGGTGGAAGGTGGGAGTCAAGAGGAGTAAGGAGAAGGGAGCAGGAAGGTTAGTTAATTTGCTGAGTATTTTGAAAAACAAAATGAAACAGAAACCTGATCCGGGCCATTGCACACATGAACGGACAGTGGCTGTGACTGCATGCACTAGACCCACACGCCATCAAGGCAGCCATGATTGCAGTGTGGGTCCAGGGGACTCTCAGAGAGGAGCTATTGGCAATTGGTGACAGCGAGGGAGAGTTGCGACAGTTCAACTCGACAGTTGAAGCTGTCTACACTCATGTACATGCCAACAGCTCCAAGTGGATTCCACGGGTTTAAAAAGAGATACATGGGTGAGCTACGGGAACTGATACACATCGTTAAGCCAAGCCCTTGGGAGGCAGAGGTAGGCAGACTCCTGCAAGTTTCAGGACCCCTGTAATCTACATAGTGAGTTCCAGGACAGCCAAGACTGCATAGTGAGACCGGGTCTCAAAAGCAAACAAAGAAAAAGACCACATGGTATGAGAGGGGAAATTAGTGAGGAACATCAGGGGAGAATTGGAGGGGAGGGAGTGAGAGTGGATTATGTGCATGTATGAAATTATCAAATAATGAAAAAAGAATGATCTGGTCCCCCTAGGACCAGTGGCCTTCTGCCTACTTACTATATAACGAGGGACTGAATGTGTCCAATGCTTATTTCTGGAATCACAAAGTATTTTGGAACGTTTTCAGAGCTGTTTATTTACCTAGTCCGCCCACCAACACCCCAGTCTCTTGCCCAGCAGCAGCTTGCCTGCCGTCCCCTCTGCATTCCCAATTACTTCTCTCTTCTCATGTGCTTCTCGCAAAGCTCCCCAGAACACACACAGTGCTTGAAACAGGAGAAGGGGGTCCGGTGGGTGCCGCCCCTGTGGGGAGCGCTTCTCCTGACCAAGCTGCTCACTCTTCTTTATGTCATTTTCTCATTCCATCACTTCTGATTTCCCTTTTCCTTTCGGCCCACCCTCCTCTGTATCTCCTCCACTAACCATGGTGTGACAGATTGTGGGGGGGAGGGAGGAAACCAAGGCCAAGGGCAGCATCAAAAGAGCTTTCCAGTACCTTCCTTCCTTTCCTCCACACTAACAAAGTCCAGAACAGCTCCATTTCTATTACCATCTGCGCTAGCCAGGGCCTGCGCCTAGGAGTGCCTCGTGGCAGGCTTGTGAGGTTGGTATGCCCAGGCGGATGTCTGCATTTTAACGATGGCACTGTGGTCTGATTAACTGTCTCTTGTCACTCGCGGAAGCAGAAGCCAGGATGTATGTTCCGGGAGCCTGACTTTGGCGCTCACACACCTAACTAGTGGGCTCTACTTGCGAGGCCTTGCAAACCGCATCAGAAAAGTGACAAATGTGGTCATGATTATAGGCATAATAGGAGAGTAACCAGCAAGGAATTTGGGCTTCCCGGTTTGTTTGTTTGTTTTTTACTTTCCTTATATAATGGTAGCAATAAGATACGAGTTGGGGATTAGATCGCATAATACATTTTCCAATTTTGAAGGAGAGGCTTGAGTCAGTTCCAAGAAAGCAGCTTTGTGACTTTATGTGTTAGAGTTAAAATAGGGGCATGCAATTCCCAGCGGGCTTGAAGTGCCAGGCTCTTCAGTTCCTTGAAAACCAGCATTGATGCAAGATGTGTTCGCCGCACACTGGATAGTGATAAAAGAACTGAGCACTTTGGTTGCCTTTTCTTTCACTGATAACATTCTTTTCTCATCATTGGATACAGTTCAGCTGATTTGGTCCCTGCTCTTTATCGACCCAAGCATCCTTACCTCCAAATAAGTGACTCTTCTTTTTGGTCACAGTTATAATCTTACTTCTTATGACTCTTTAATGGGCTTGAAACCCTGCGATATCCTTTCATAGCATACTACGTATGGAAAAATAGCAATGATGCCTTTACTTAGGTATATATGCACAGATATCCCCCAGCTGGTTTTGTAATTATTAAAGTCAAATACTAGCTAACAGTGATAGTTTATGTCTATAATTCCAGCACTTGGGAGGTAGGGTTAGGAGGTCGTGAGTTCAAGGCCAGCCTGTGCTACATAAAACCATGTAATTTAAAGCTAAATTTACTTAGATGCTCAGCTAAGACAAATAGCCTCCCAGGCTCTTCAGCGTTTATAACTCACTAGTTAGTTTTCAATTCTCTTCTCGGTTGATACACTGTTTACTGTTAGTGTGAAACCGTAGAGAGAACTTTGAGCCAAAGGTTAAAAGAAAAGGGATTACGTGGCCAGGCTTAGATGTTATCAGGGCCACATTTTTGCAATATGTGAAGTTCAGAGTCACGAGCAAGCCTTCATGACAGCCTTGTTGTGGAGACTGAACCTCAGGACTTTCTGAGGTGGGGAATGGGGGGACCATGGTTTGAAGTCCTTTATGACCTGTGGCCCCTGCAGCCACACTATTGGCAAACAGACGGTGCCAGAGCTATCTGTTGGATGCTGTACCTCAGACAGTTTGGTTTTGTCCCTCTTTGTAAGGTGGATGATGGCCTTTAGGGACCCCCTCTTCAGGGACTCTAACTCCTGCTGTTAGCCAGTCACTAAGATCTGAGGCACTGAGATGGGGCGGACCCCTGAGAGGCCAAGAAAGGCAAGTGGCAGACTCAGGCCTCCTAGAAGACACTGGCTGGATGACCAGGCCGAATGAAGAGCTAGTCACCTGTCTGGGACTCCCTTGCTCCATCTTTAGTCTTTTCATTTGTTTGCTTCAAGAAAGGGTCTCACTATGTGGCTCTGGCTGGCCTGGAACCTGCCATGTAGACCAGGCTGGCCTCAAGCTCACCGAGTTCCGCCTACCTCCTGAGTGCTGAGATAAAAGATATGGGCTGCCATGTCCACCCTCCACCCTTAATCGTGAAAGCAGTATGGACCAAGCTCCTCAGAGAAGAAGGAGGCGCCTTCCTGAGGCCTGGGTCATTCTTGGGTTAGAGGGTCATGGTTCATGCGGGTGGCAAGAGATTTGCCAGAGATGTCGGGGACTGGGACGGGCGGGGCTTCTGAGGGTCTCTGCTGCTCTGGTATGGCTCTCGCTGTTGCTCTTCCTCTGCTTAATTCTTCTCTCCGCTCTTTCAAATGTGTCCACCTACCTTCTCTACCTCAACCCTGCCCTCTACCCCAAACACTTAGCTACCACAATCACATCGTTCTGACTGTCTGTGATTTGATGGGATGGATGTCTGTATCAATGCACATTCTTAGTAGGTACCAGAGCAGCATTCCCCTGTGCTTCAACCCTTACTCAAATGCATGCTGTTGTTATCTCTTTTAGAACAAGTGGTACATGTATTGTGGTTCTTTGTGTGTGTGTATATGTGTGTGTGTGTGTATGTGACTGTGTATGTATGTATGTATGTGTGCATGCACACATGTGTATGTGTTTTGTGAGTATGTGTGCGTGTGTGTGTGTGTGTGTGTGTGTGTGTTCTTATAGGTGTGTGTGCAGTAGAGAACAGATTTTATTATCATTTAAAAAAATTTTAAGAAACGAAGTCTCTCTGCAACCTGGGACTTTCCATGTCGAGGCCAGCAACCTCGGTGGTCCACTTGTCTCTGCCTCCCCAACACTGAGGTGACAAGCATCTGTCACCCTGCCTGGTTTTATTATGTGGGTCCTGAGTGCTGAACCCCAGATCTCCTGGAACTTTTCAGGCAGATGCTTAACCCACTGAGATATTTGCCCTTAGAAGCCAAGGCCCTCCCCAGACCAGAAGTCTGATGCAAGCATTGTATTCTTTGTACCAGAGCATTGCCTGATCCAGCATTCTTCTGAAATAATCTACAGCCGAATCTTATACAAGTCTACCTCATTCTCAAGTAAGGGTCATGAAATTCAGTGAATTTCAGTGAAGACAGTCAGTCCTCTGAAGAGCAAGCCTGGGCTCAGGATTACGGGGTTACAGGACTCAGTTACAACAAGTCCCCCCCCCCCACTTCCTTGAGCGGAAGGCCTGACTCCAGACACTTTGTGCGCTCCCTGCCCAGGTAGGACACACCCAGTGTAGTAAGTGTTCTCACATGGGTGTGGCTTCTTCCTTCCGTGACAAATCTGGAAACATGTTTGAAACCGGAGTCACGTTTAGGCTTGGTTTAATTAAAACAATCTTCTCGGAGAATCAGGATTTAAAAGTAAACCTCTTTTTAGTCTTTGAAAATTTCATATACATAAGGCAATGTATTTTGATCACCGTCACCCTGAATGCCTCCCAGCCCCCCCCCCTTATCTCATGTTATCAAACCGCCTTCTAAATATTTATATTTACTGCGTGTGGTAGCATAGTTTGCCCAAGAAGCAGAGGCAAGTGGATTTCTACGAGATTGAGGCCAGCCCAGTCTACAGAGTGAGTTCCAGGACAGTCAAGTTGACACAGTGAGACAGACCCTGTCTCAAAAAACAAACAAACAAACAAAACCCAAATCAATACAAAACAATAAATAATTAGGTACACACACACACACACACACACACACACACACACACACAAGTTTATACACATAAATTTGAGCAGCTCCCAAGCCTGGTCAGAAGGCTTCTTAATGCAGTGGGTAAGTTTAGAGAGGACGACACTGTGAGTGCTCAGTGTAGACAGGGCATCCCTATGACTGTCAGCGCAGATGGGACATCTCTGTCAACCCCTGTCCCCCAGGGCTCAGGAATGTGGTGGAAGGCAGGAAGGTGGAAGGGGGTGGGGGCCATGGGAGCAGACAGAATATAAGCTGTGGAGGTTGGAAATGAACGCTGTGAAACTAAGCTGCTTTTAAACAGAGAAAACCAAACATCAGGTGGTCCGAGGAGCCTAAAGCCTAAAGCGCTTTATGGGGCCGTGTTTTCTCTTCATTGTAAACACAGCACAGGGAGTTTCCTTCCTACTTCTGGCTCATTTGTGCAGAAATTGTGTCTTCAGCAGGTGACATTTCAACTCCATGTGTTTGGGTGAAAGGAGTTTTCTTTTTGGGGGAAGGGGATTCCATGGTTTTTTTTTTTTCTTCCTCTTCTTCATTTTCCCCTATTTCCTGCTCTTCTCCGCAAACCTGTGTGGGAGTGGGGGCTTCTCTTGGGTGGCTGTGCGCCAACCAATTTCAACTCCAACTATCTTTTTAAATGGTATTAAACAGTCATCTAATGCCCATCTCGTCTCTCCAAGTGTGGAGCTTGCCTCTTGCAAATGCTCCTCTCTTACGGCTTCCCTCCTAGATTACAAAGCGTTCCAAGAGGCGGCCGAGCACTTCCAGCCTTACATTAAGTTCTTCGCCACCTTTGACAAGGGGGTAAGTACCTATGAAAACCCCATTTGAACACGTTCAGTGACACAGACAATTAAGGCTTGCACTCTCCTCAAGCCTTCTTTGCCTCTTTGTCCAGAAGTGTTAAAGAGGCTGGAAAAAACCACTCCTGAGGATATGGCTCCCTGTCTCCAAGCACATAATCCTCCAGGAAGTGCTAGCTAATGACTCCAATATAATCTAAATTCAAGGAACGTTTGTCCTACTTGGTTGAGGTTTAGACTTGGGACAGCTTTTAAGCAAAACCAGCAAGATGGTGATAATGATTGTTTCTTAAGTACTTATTATGGGCAGGGTCCCATCCCAGCCTCTCAAAGGCCCATAAAAGGGTGCCCAGTGTTCTTACTGTGTAGAAGGAATAATTAAGGCAAAGACTGAAATGGGTTCACTCACAGTCAGGTAGCCAGCGACTAGTAAGACTGGATGGAGTCTGAGTCCTGCCTCATGTCAAAGACTCTGTTCTGTCCAGCTGTGCTCAGAGAAGGAAGCCACAGGCAGAGCGTGTGGCTGGAGTTGGCCCCCACCTTACCCCCCACCCTACCCCACCCCCCCACTCCCTCATCCCCACCCCACCCCCTTACCCCCACCACACCCCCCACTCCCCCACTCCCCCCACCCCCCGTCACGGGCATGCAGATGTTAGCTAGCTACAAGAACCACTGTTACCAAAGAGCTGTCTGGACCCAGGAGAAGAGGCATTTGCAACACGGTATTTGGCATGGATGAACTCAGAAGCCAGAGTTGAATCCACCACTGGCCTCTGGCTTTGCTGAGCCAGGGGCGACTGCGTGACTGTAGGTTAAAAGGGCTCTGAGAGTTGGGGATGTTGTAGCTTAGTTGGCATAGTGCTTGCCAGTCATGAACCAAGCCCTAGGTTTGCTCTCCGACACAGCATACATAAGTAGGGCATTCAAGGTCACCCTCAGCTATATAAGGAGTTCAAGGCCAGCCTGGTTACTCGAGACCCTGTTGGAAAGAAAAGAACTCTGATACAACCAGCCCAGGTGTTCATCAACAGAGGCGGAGTTAAAGGACCGTGGGGCTGGTGAGATGGCCCAGCATTATGAGCCCTGGCTGCTCTTCCAGAGGACCCAGGTTCAAGTCCTAGCCCTTATAATGTGGCCCACAATTATCTACAACCCCAGTTCCAGGGCTTTGCGATGCCCTCTTCTGGCCTCTCCAGGAGCCAGGTTCACAACCAACGTACAAAACATCTATACACATAAAATACAAGCAAAGTGATATATACACCTAATGAGCCCCCCCTTTTTTTCAGTAATAAAGACGAATGGAGTGAAGTTGTTTGCAGGAAAATGGGTGCATTTGGGGATCAGCATGTGGCGTGAACTGAGTCAGTCTAAAGAATACAGCTACCGCGTTTTCTTTCGTGCATGGGTTTTTATATATAGATACACAAAAATCCCATAGTACACACGACATGAAAGTAGAGGTGAAACTTTCTTAGGAAAACAAAAAGGAAGGCGGGGAAGGGGACACTGAAAGGTGAGGGCAGTAATGTGTAAAGAGATTATACAGTTGCATGAAATGGTCTTTATATAACCTAATATATATATATATATATATATATATATATATATATATATATATATATATATGTTTTAATATATAAAGAGGGTTCATCTGAAGGGAAGAAAAGAGAGAATCCTAGCAGATGGGCTTGGTTAATCACCCTAGTTTTCTGAGCTCAGGACCATATTTGTTTTTAGAGGTTCCTTCGGGTTTACCCAGAGTGTGATTCGGAGACCCTCCAAAGCTGTTATACTAACAATTAAAACAGAGTCCTAAGTGCCGCTGCTCACGTGGCCTTGTGAGGTGCATACTCTTTGGGAAGGTGCAGTGTCTGCATCTTGCTGTGGAAGATCTTGCTGTGGGAACCAGATTAATGCCGCCTGGGACTTGCACCCATCCTGAAGCAGGTGGTGCATAGAGAGAGCTGGTGGGATGCAGAAGGCACGGCTGCAGCCTCAACAATGTCCAGCAGGGGGCGAAAAAGCTGAAGAACAGAAGGAGTAATTAAACCAGGGAGGCAGAAGACAGTCCTGTTTGCAGCAAGGACGTTAGGCCACCAAGAAACAAACAAACAAACAAAAAGACTTGAAACTACTGAGGACATTAAAAAGCCCGGGAAGAAGCCACTGTTAGGAACATAAGATTTCAGTTTGGGTCCAGATTTTCACACATGGAGAAAGCATTCAGCACAGTGGTCTTTATTCCGTGGACTCATCTATTCGTTCAGTATTGACAGAGTGGCCTCTTGTCTCCCAGGACACAACAGCATCAAGAAGACATGCGATTGGCCTGGTAGAATTTGGGGTTTAATGTGGGAGAGCAGGTGAGAGGGCAGAAAATTAGTAAAAACCCAGGAACACATCAAGAGGTGAACTGGAAAGACAGTGAGAGGGCACGGCTGCTGGTGTGCACTTGAAAATCAGTAGTTCGTGACTGCAGTCACTGCACCTTGGTTTCTCTAATGAGCTTTTAAGTCTTGGGACTAACAAGGTGGCTTAGCAGTAAAGGTGCCTGTTGTCAAATGATTGATGACCAAGGTTCAGTCCTGGGGACCTACGTGGTGAAAGAAAGGCTTAGCTCTCATAAATTGTCCTCCGACCTCCATGTATACCCACTTGGCACATGTATGTACACACACACACACACACACACACACACACACACACACACACACACCACTGACAAAAAAAATTAAAAGGAAAGAAAATAACTTTAATTTATGGGATTATTCTAGGGAATTAGTTTTTTAGCATTGTGAGAGGACATGGGAGTCTGAGTTTTTGAGATGTTTATTTTATTTTTATTCTGTGTGTGTGTGTGTATGAGAGAGAGAGAGAGAGAGAGAGAGAGAGAGAGAGAGAGAGAGAGAGAGAGAGAGAGCGCAGAATCCCATAGACATCAGAGGCATCATATCCCCTTGGAGCTGGAGTTCCGGGTGGCTGTGAGTTGCTAACTTGGGTGCTGGGAGCAGATGGCCCCTGCAGGGGCACCTAGCTACTCAGCAATCTTTCTAGCCCCAGGAATGGAAAGCTTAAAGCAAAAGCAAGCTCTTCCCAGGACACACGGGTTGAGGACCCACCCGGATCCCCATGGTATAGATCAGGCTACCCTGAAGCTCAGCCCCTGTAAGGTGGTAGCAGCAAGAGGCTGGAGTCCACCTTTGCTGCCAGCAGCCCGAGGTGTGTCAGCTCTAAGGAGCTCACACCACTCCAGCCTGTACTTACCAGCCTGGGCACTGGGAAAACATGAACTTAATCAGTTCTGAGTCCCACCGGGGCCTGAAGGGGCAGATGGAGAAGAGAGACATGGAGAAAACTCAGGTTCCTACTCAGCTGCTTTCTTTGTTGCTCACCACAGAAGTGGCCTGTTAAACTGCAGCAAAGTCATGAGTCAAAACCCCCGTGTGTGCAAATGCCAGAAAAATGTTCACTGTCCTTAGTAGCTTTCTTGAAAGTGCCCAAATGTATTCCAACTACAGGAAAAAAAAAAAAAAAAAAGGAAAGCAAGGGCATTTTTACTCATATGGGACTATCTGGTATCTGAGAGGACAATGCGTCATTATGTAATTGGGACACGAGTGAGTGAGGTTTTGCTAGTCTCTTGCCTTGCACACAGAACACCCTGCTAAAAACTCACTGGCAAACAACTAATGCATTCCTCAGCCAGTCAGCTCTCCTTCAGTCCTTGCTGTCCAAGGCACGCTTATACAAGTCTGGAAGAAAAAGAAGTGCAGGGTGAGGGCACTGTGTGGACGTGGTCAGGAAGGAAGAATCCAGAGGCTGTGGAAATCTTTACTTAGCCCCTTCCAGACTAAAACTTAAGACCTCAACACTCTCATTTTGCATTCAGAGACTTACCATTGTAGACCTAGGCAGTGGCACCCAAGGACCAGAGACCCCATGCACAGGTACACGTGAACACACAGGCATGCACGTGTGCACACACAGGCATGCACGTGTGCACACACAGGCATGCACGTGTGCACACACAGGCGTGCACGTGTGCACACACAGGCGTGCACATGTGCACACACAGGTATGCACGTGCTGCTTGACAGTGAGGTTCTGAACAGCTCTCACCTTCAGTAGCTCATACTTACTTCCCCAGATGTGGGATGAGTTAATGAGAACTAATGACAGAAGGACAAAGAAACATCTCGTAAGCATGTATGGGGCCCATGTAGTGTCCACGGAGTATCTACAGATTCCTTTCTTAGCACGGCAAAGGAGAAGGGGATTCTCAAAAGGAAAGGATGTTGGAATGCGGGAACCCGGAGAGGATGCTTCCTTTACCCTCTGTGCCTAGACTGTGACCCTGCCCGCCTCTCCGTACATGATCCTGATGAATCGCTCACCCACGTGATTCTTCGTACGTTAAATAGAGCAGAGTGCTAGCCCTGCCCCCGTTCAATCAAAGCGAGCATCATGCAGCAGACCCAACCTAAACCGCTTTGCAGCTGTGGCCAGCACATAGATCTTCATAAAGGAAACTAGCCTTGACCTCACTCTCGTTTACTTTGATGCTGAGTTTGTGATCCTCCTGCCTCGGCTTCCCTAGTGCTGGGCCTTACACTGAGGTCCAGCCTGACTGCAGCTCTTTATGGGACCTGTTTGCTTTAACTCTGCATAGGGCGTTGGAATTAAAACTTGTCTTTGGAATATAGTGACCTGGAATTAATAGCAGGTGACGACGATACTTGTGGACATAAGTGTTTCCACAGAGTGGACCGCCTCGTGCAAGAGCTTGTGTAACGCCCACCCTTGCATACAAGCCCTAACCCCTGGGTTACTGGGTCACCGCACTGTGGGTACCACCACAAGGTGTGAGCTCCTGGGCAGTACTGTGCAGTTTAAAAGGAGTCACTGTTCCCTCCTGTGCTTTCTTGGACCATGGCTCCTGCGCTAGAGGATGACATTTGGCTTCCTATTGAGCCCTGCACATTCCAGGCCTCTCAAAGCACGTCCCAAAGAGGCGTCTGAGCTCAGCAACTTCGCAGGCAAACACAGCAACCATTCTCCCTTAACAACGTGCTGGCATGTGGCCCCTTTAACCAAGAGAGAAATCTCTGTCAGGCTGCGGGCGCTTTCTTTGAGGTTAGTTATCGGGTGAGCCATTCATCCTGGTTTCCTGGGAATAATCCAGATTTTTAGCACTGAAAGTTCTATGTTCCAGGAAGCCTTTCTCTCCAATGCAAAGCAGCCCTGGGCAGTTCTTGGGGACCTACAGAAGGCCTAGCAAGGTTGGTACAGAGACTGAACCCTAGTAGGTTCCACGCCCCAGCTTAACTAGCAATTAGAGTACATGAGTGGGTCAAGGACGGGTGAAGGATTCTGTGATTCTGCGAGCTCTAACTGTTTCCATCAATTGCCTTTTCAATCCAAATTAATTCGATTAAAGCCACCCAGTGAGCATGCTGCCTTACCGTCCGCTCGCTCTTCCAGCCCCAGCAAACACAGCAGAGGGAACGATAACCGGGCACTTAAAATTCCCCACCTTTTATCCCAACAATTACTTGTCACATTTAGACCCTCATTCTCCAGACGAGTCTCTTTCTACTGAGCTTTCTTTGATTGAACCTGAAGCCAAACTTGACTGCAAGGGAAATGGGTCCCTGCTACCACCTCAACATTTAAGTTAGAATTACTCATAAGCTCTCACATTACCAAAGCACACAAACACCCTCTCTAGGGGAGAGAGCCCGCTGCCGCTCTAAGCTAGCATTCAAACGAACAATTGTCTGATTCCTGCCTGTTACAGGTGGCGAAGAAGATGTCCTTGAAGATGAATGAAGTTGGCTTCTACGAGCCATTTATGGACGAGCCCACTGTCATCCCTAACAAGCCTTACACAGAAGAGGAGCTTGTGGAGTTTGTGAAGGGACATCAGAGGTACCCGAGAAGACACACGGAGGATGGGGGTGGGTGGCAGGTCGACAGACTCTCACAGTCAACAATCCAGAGCCACGAAGAGCAACAATCTAGAGTTAAGACAGCCAGTGGAACAGAGCTGGCCAGTGAGGCTTCGTCAGCCACTGCCCAGTGTCAATATCGCTTCTGAGTGAGACTCTCCACTTGCAGGTTAGACTGCCTCCTTCTAGTTTCTGCCCCTCCTCCCACCCCTAGCCAGAGTAAGACACAGAGGAGACTCTATGCTTATAAAGACAACTTCCTGTATGTGGAACACCATTCCAGGTGCTTTATGGGAGCAGCGGTGGCTCCTTCCCAGCCTTGTGGAGTTGTTATTCTCTCAGCATCACGGGCCATGGGATAAGATAGCAATTAAGTAATATAACCAGGGACCATTCTACACATTCTACAGACAACTTCCGGAGTAGGGATATTGGCTAGGACCTGGGTGTGTCGCCAGCAGGGAACCCACAAGCTTTTTCACTGAAGAACCACATATTAAATATTTACACACTTCTGGGGGTCAAATGGTCGTTGTCACAGCTGCTCAGCTCTAGGCTTGGAGCATACAAGCAGCCCTTGCTCATGTGTAAACTTATGGGTGTGGCAATGTCCCAGGCAGGGTCTAGTTACACAAACAAGAGGCCTTGGCCTGGTCTGGCCCACCAGCTGGAGTCCTCTGCCTCTGCTCCAAGGGAGAAGAGCTATCTGGGATTATGGGCTGTAGTAGTGGGCCCACTGTCTCGCCTCTTCTCCTTCCCCAACATGAACAAATGTGTTCACTGTCCCTGCAGAGAGTCAGCACTGGGGGGGGGGGGCAAACATGGCAGCTATTGTGTTTTCATGGATGACCCTGAGTCACAAAACCTGGCATTGTGCATCAGAATAATTGTTATCTGTCCCACCTCCTTGTCTTTGCTTGGCTCTGGGCTTTCTCATTTGCACCAGGCTGAGGCTCAGTTTCTATCATGGTGATCCCTATTCAAGGATGCTCCTCTTTTTTTTTTTTTTTTTTCTTCCAGACCTACCCTACGTCGCCTGCGCCCAGAGGACATGTTTGAAACATGGGTAAGGAAATGGCAAAGCCTGGTCAGGTGTGTGACCCTCTAACTATGATGTCTGACTGAGTAGGGTGGAGTATTGGGATCATGGACAGCTTGATGGTCATATCAAACCCCGGTTTCTGTGGATCCAGTGTGATCCTCTTGAGTACTAATCACATTCATTTCTCTTAGTCTCTGGCTTCTACTCTTGGGCCACCAGCGACCTAGGGCAGCATAGTGGAAGAAGCCCAAGTCTACAACAAGGTCGCTGAGATGTGGGTCCAAGATCAGCATCTGCCACTGAGTACTCTTGTGTCGAAATCTTGCATGTGGTCTTTCTGACTTTGGTTTCCCCAGTTAAAATAGGCTTTTCATAAGGACAAGAGAGATGGGGTACTCAGGGCATGGCAGGTGCTTGGTGAATGATAGCATTGAAAAAAAATGTCAACTGAAGATGGTAGAAGGTGGCTAAGTCAAGTCTCTGCCAGGTCTGTGTTACAGACTTTCTGTCACGTGGTCTAAATAGTATCCAGGGGCTTTGGAGAGGCACCCCCTCCCACCTCAGCTTCACGTGGTGTCTATAAATAAAAACAACCAGAGTTTGTGGGACATTTTTGAGGCTATTGCTGATGTCCTTTACTTAGGACTCCCAGCTCCCCCTCATGAGATAGGACAAATGCCATTGTAGCCAATTTTACATATAGGAAAACTTTGATCACCCAGTGCTAATTACTCAGGACATAGAACTAATAAGAATTAGGTCTTGGGGTGCAAAGCTATCTGGACCTGAATCTAACATTTTTTTCAAGTATCTGTCTCTAAAGTGGCCTCGTCCTCATAGGCTGCTACTGTGGTATTGGGCATTAAAATAGAAACATTTGTTTACTTAAAATTTAAATTCATAATTGGGTGTAATAGACGAACAGGTGGTAACGCGACACTCCTAGCATTGGCCTTGCTTCGGTTTCTGAAGGCACAGCAGACAATGAATGTAAAGGAATATCAAACGCCCATAACATTTGTTCAGCCTTCTGACAGTGCAACATGATGTCATCTAGAAAGATCAGCCTCCTAAAGCACATGATCACATTAAAAATAAAAATAAAAACCAAACCAAACCAAACCAAAACCCTCCCCCACATAAGTCTCTTAATATTTTAAGTTTGTGATTTTGTCTCAGACCCCATTCACACCTAGCTATATGGGTTCCCATATGGCCTGTGGGCTATAAGATGTACACACCAACATTCCCTTTAAAAATGTTTTTAGTTTAAAATAATTCCATATTTATAAAATAGTGTGAAAATTTCCATTACCTCTTCACTCAGAGACCTAAAATGTTGATATTTTACCACCTTGTTTTTTTTCTCTCTTCTCATATATATATACAGACTTGTAAATATATTTCTTTGCTATTTGAGAGTTCTGTAGCTGATCCAGAATCCCAAAATATTTTAAGTGTTTTTCTCTCATAGCCTTGGCAATCAGAATCCAGAAATCAATTTTCACCTAACTATACAGACTTTACTCAAATTGGCCAAAGGTCCTGCTAGTATCTTTTATTGCAAGAGATAGCCTTTTTAAAAGTTATTTATTTATTTATTTTGATCCTGGCCCAGTATCTAGTGGACATTCTGACACCCATACTTTGTTGTTATATTTATTCACTGCCCTTGAACATAGAGCAGGTTTCCATCATGTCTTTCAGAATACCATTTTAAATTGGTAACACTTGTGCTTTTCTCATCTGTGGTATCTTCAGTCTTTTTTTTTTTTTTCCCTTCTTTATTCTGAAGCTGTTATTGACTCCTAGGCTCTGGGAAGAGACAGAACACAACTGCAGAAACATTTCCATTCCTGAGACTCTTCTCTCTAACACCATATCACACCCCAAACAAGGTGTTCCACGGCTGGCCAGCCCATGTCCCCTCCCAGACTCTGAGCCCACGAGCGTCTGAAGCCCACATCCCCTCCCTGCACAGGCAGAGTGAGAAGAACATGTGTCTGTCTGGCCCTGTGGGGACCAACTCTCAGCTTTCTTTCTACTTAGTACATTTGATCAAAAGAGAAAAAGAAATTTAGAATGGTTCATTCCTTCCCAACAATTTTCTTTTCTTGTCTTTTCTTTTTTTAAAGATTCATTTATTTATTTATACAGTATTCTGCCTGCATATGAGTCAGAAGAGGGCATCAGAAGTCATTATAGATGGTTGTGAGCCACCATGTGGTTGCTGGGAGTTGAACTCAGGACCTTTGGGAAAGCAGTGTTCTTAACCTCTGAGCCATCTCTCCAGCCCAGGCTCAATTTTCTTAGCAAATATATTTCATTACAAACTTATTAACTGAGTGTACGTCACTTATAACCCAATTAACCTAAACACTAGGAAAAGAGGATTAAAGAATACAATAACAAAACCGTAAGAGTATCAGTTCCGAGGAACAATTCTCCTGGCGTAATCAGCAGGATTCTTCTGCTAGAACCTGGAGTAACCAGAACCCAGAACCTCAGCAGGAGCCCGGAGCCCCAAAGCCTTCCCTGGAGCAGGTCTCTCTAGGAGGTCTCAAAGTGGAGCAGTGAACAGCCAAAACTATCCTAAGTCTCCAAAGGTCCCGCCTCCAGCTTTGGGCTCATTTATATATCTCCTCCCAGAGTCTGTTCGCAGGATCTTTTCAGCTGGCAACAATCAAGCTCCTGCATGAGGTGGTTTGTCTTCTAGTGGATTAACCTCACCTGTTCTCTCACAAGACTGCTCCCCCATCCCACACTTGGGATCACAACAAAAACAGGTTTATTTCTCCTTCAACTGCATTCTGGGCTGGTCACATGATCTGGCCAGCACTCATCCACGTTCCCAAATAGGGAAGAGGGAAGCACAGGTCCTTCCATGGCCATCTTTGCATCTTTGAAAAGGAGAAGCAGACAACAGTTGGCCAGAAGGACTTCTGAGGAAGTCACGAGGGCAAGCTAGGGGTCACTGCTCCAAAGAGCAACATCTCCAGGGGCCACTTGGCCACAGCAAGTTAAAGCCCAGATGTTGTAGTCCAGTTTGTGGACTTAAAAGTCTTCACTTAAATCCACTCTTGCTGACATGACAAAAAGCTAGTGGGGCTAAAGCACAGTTTATCTTTAGCTCTTTGCAGCTGTGTTGGGTTTTAAGCCAACAGACCACACAAAACCATACCACGCCTAGGAAAACGGTGGCTAGTGAAATCTGAGGGGGGAACCTGTTGTTTATAGTATTCAGAGAACTCCAAGGTGCAGCCTTTCCAGACTTAGTGCTGGCCTGTCACTCTTCTGAGACTCTCCTACCACTTGTCAATAGCCAGGGTCCTTGGTAACTTCCTGCAGGGGATGGGGACACTTTTTTGAGTTGGTAGACATTGTGTACAAGTAAAAACTTGTTGCATTAAGATCAGAAGAGAGTTGATAGGATGAATACTGCTTTCTTGCCTTTAAATACTGAGGGTTTAATAGAAAAAAAAAGTCTCAAAGCCTGACACCTGGGGGAGGTGTGCGGCATGGCTAAGCTCATTAAGGCTGCACAGGCCTTGGAACCTGTGATTCCCAGAACCCACATAAAGGTGGAAGGAGAGAACTGACTCCACAGAGTTGTCCTCTGACCTCCACATGGATGCTGTGGCATGCTCCCTTTCCCCCATCATGCTCACACGATGATGATGATGATAAGTCTATAGTCTCAAGCCAGAACATTCATTGTAAGGCAAGAACATACAGAAAGTTGAGGAATCTGCAGGATGGCATTGACTAGAGGGTCCCATGTCCCCTGCTCTTTGGAGTCTGGTGCATGGCCACTGCATACGCAGGCCCTTTTTAGCCTCTTTAAGCACTTTCACAGCATGCATGAGCAATATGCTTACTCATAACGCTTGCTCTGCCATTCACTGGTCTCTATTGCATCTCACCCAAATTCATGTTTGAAAACCTGATGTCAAGGGCAGGGCCTTTGGAAGGTGACAGGTCACCATGACAAACCTTTATAGTTGGGATTGTCCTTTGAAAGAAGACCCAAGTTGGGCAGGGTGTATCGTGCATGCACTCCCAGTAGGAGGCTAGTAAGTTTGAGGTCAGCCTGGGCTACATAGTCAGTTCAGGGTCAGCTTGGGCTATAGAGGGAGTTGCTATCCAAAAATAAAAAGAAAGAAACAAAGAAACAAAGAAAGAAAAGAGAAAAAAGGAGAAGGATAAAGAGGAACAAAGACCACAGAATCATCAAGCCCTTAGTAGAGGAGACCTTAGACTTCCTGCCCCGAGAACAGTGAGAAATAAGCCTCCTGGATTCCTGCTGTTGATAAGCTACCCACTTTATGACCCTTTCTTATGGTAGAGAGGGCATAGAGAGCTTTGGGCTAGACAGAACCAGCTAATCCCACTGAGGTCACTGCTAGCTCTGTGTCTTTATTATTTTTATTTTTATTTGATATATATATATATATATATATATATATATATATATATATATATATATATATATATATATTGTTTATATGTTTTTAAGACAGGTTTTTCTGTGTAGCCTTGGCTGCCCTGGATTTGTAGACCAGGTTGGCCTCGAACTCACACAGAGATCTCTGCCTCTGCCTCCCTGAGTGCTGGGATTATAGACGCCCATGACCTTGCCTGGCTGTTGCTGGGATTCCTTAAGATACGAATAGGATTTCAATGTGCATTTGTGATCATAGCCACAGAAACCTTATGTAAGGGGGCCACCAGTGGCCAATATTGTTGCCATTTTAGTGAAGTCTCTTCTCCCAGGGAGTTTATCATCTGGCTGAGGAGGGAAGACTTCTCCAAGTCAAGAGCAAACTTCCAGCAGGGAATGATAACATATCCCTGCAGAGGAAGGTGTGTCGCTGTGAGTTTGAGGCTAGCCTGGTTCACATAGGGAGTTCTAAGTCAGCCAGAATTACATGGTGAGACCCTGTCTCAAATAAAATAAAATCAAGTAAAACAAGATGTAAAATACAGAAAAGGTTTGAGATAGCACTGTCTAAAGGCTGGGTGATCTATAGAGTCCAGAGAAAGATGTCAGCCTGGCCTTGGCACTCTTACTCCCCGTTTCATATCGATGCTCACCAAGCACCTGATTCATGGGCTTGCTCCTGGATTCTTACCTCATGAGTTTATTGAGGAAAATTCCCAGCACTTAGCTGGGCCCCTCATCTGCACAGGTGTTTGATACAGGCTCATGCCCCGCATCCCTAAAATGCTTGCAGAGAGCTCTTCTGTCCCTCAGTTACGATACTCCACCCAGGGCCCATAACGCCACAGAGTGGTGACAGCCCCACTTGGAAGAGCCTGTCAGAAAATGAATATGGATTCTTAATTCTAAAACCAATTTCCAAGTGCACTCTGGAAGGGCAGGCAGAAATGAAGCCTGCCTCACAGAGTCATGGGCGCTCAATTCCAACCGATGGCAGGGCGACAGAGACGCGAGACCACCTAATGAGACCAGATCGGGATAGTCTGTCTGGCAATCATAGGCAGTATACGACAGAGAACTTTCTTTCTGGTCACTGTCAGGTTTCCCTAATAACCTGGTGCAAGCACATATATGTCTGTAACATTCAATTCCCCGGGGAACCTGGCCAACACAAAGCCCACCCTCTTGTTTTTAATAATAATATTTTCTATTTAATCTATCTTAGCATTTTTGGAGGTTTTGTTCAACCCAAACTCCAAGGGGAAAAAATTAGCATTTAGATAGGATTGCAGCAGCATTAAAATCAATGGAAGTGGCAACAGGAAGAGAGGGGGGTTGGGCCTCCCCACCCCCATAGCAGGATTCTGATATGACACTAAGCTTCGCAGTGAATACCTCTCTCGCAGCAGCTGTCACCAGCATCACTCAGCTTTGTTTCTCCATCTCATAGCGTGGAGTTTCCAGAGGGTCACATTTCCTATACAAAAGGCTGCCCCAGACTCTGCGGTGGTAATTGACACGAAGGCGGTACAGACAGGTGGCCTTCCTGTCCCAGATGTGCAAACACGAAGTGCTCTTTGCTAGCTGATGTGTCCCCTAGATTGCTTTCCTTGCTCTGGCGCTCCCCTCCCCAACGACATCCCCAAACCACCACAGACCCAGGTTCCAAACTCTCCTTGGAGCCTCCCACAACTATAGAAATGTTTCTGTGGCAGGCTAGGAAGACGGCTCAGTAGTGGTCAATAGCACTTGCTGTTCTCGCACTCATATCAGGCCGCACACAGCTGCTCTAGTTTCATGGGATCTAACGCCCTCTTCTGGCCTTTTTGGACACCTCATGTGGTGCACAGACATACACGCAGGCAAACATACATATTTTTTAAAAACCTTTGAAAATATTTTTATTTATTTATTTATTTGTTTGTTTATTTATTTATTTATTTTGGTTTTTCGAGACAAGGTTTCTCTGTATATCCTTGGCTGTCCTGGACTCACTTTGAAAATATTTTTTTAAAAGGATTCCTATTGATTTGCAGTTGAGACTAGAAAGGACACCAAAGAAACCACCTGGGGCTCAGTGTCAGCACATCAGGAGGGGCACCTGATTTGCCCCATGGGCTCTGCTTTTCCACAGTCTTATTTGGTTGAACCCTCACTTCCTGCGTGGCCTGATCCCAGTTGAGCTGAGTGTTCTTTTCCGGCCCGGGGGCGGGGGGCAGTTAGGAGCTGCCAGCCCTGATCAGGAGCCCTTGTGATCTGGTCTGTCCCTGATGATATCTCCCGGTGGGGAACCTTGAAACTCACACTTGAAAGCCCGCCTTGAAACTGTCACATTCAATAGAGCTGTTTTTGGAGTTTCTGTTGCCCGTGGAGCCTCTGGTAAGGCAGATTCATCATGCTCTTCCCAATTTTGTCTTTACTGCTGCTCTTGGGACTCGCCAGACTACAGGAGTGAGACATATTTAATGCTGCTACGTTTGCTGTCCTGTCTTAAAAACCCATTGATTCTAGTCACTCATTGAAGTCCCGTGTGCCCATCAGCATCTCTTTTCTTTAAGTGTTTTTAGCATCTGTTTTCTTTTTGTGTGCCTGTCCTGCTCATTTGTGTCTTAGTGTCCATTCTCCATCCCTGCCCATTTCCTGTATCCTTCCCCTGTCCCCTTTTCCCTGCTAGCTTGCATGTGTGTCTCTCCTCCTAAGAGGAAACTTTGATTTTTTTTTTTTTTTTTCCTTCAGGAAGATGACCTGAATGGAATCCACATTGTGGCCTTTGCTGAGAAGAGTGACCCAGGTAGGACGCCTTCCCATCTCCACCACACACCCACCCCTTCCCCCGCCCCTTCAAACACAGCCTCCACCCAGCCCCCCCCATCACCCCCCCTTGTCCCGTCTCTGCCCCAGCCCCACCCCAGCCCCTCCCCACAACCGACCCGTGCGTGCCCCATCCCCACCCCAGCCACAACCCATCTCTGCCCTCTCCACCCCGTCTCCACCCCATCCCCACCCTGTCTCCACCCTGTCTCCACCCCATCTCCCTCCTACACCAAATCTGCTTTGCTGTTGTTAGGAATTGGCTTCTCACCTTTTTAAGCCCTTATGGGGTTCTAGTTCAATAGCAAGATACTGACCTCTCAGGTGGGCGTCGTGGCGCATGCCTTTAATCCCAACATTTGGGATGCAGAGGCAGGTGGATCGCTGTGAGTTCGAGGCCAGCCTAGTCTACAAAGCGAGTCCAGGACAGCCAAGCCTACACAGAGAAACCCTATCTTGAAAAACAGAAAACAAAACAAAAAACAAACAAAGAAAAAAGATACCAACCTCTCTACTGGTCACCTGGTAGGTTATGAGTGTGTCTTCAGTGGTAAAGTTGGCTAAGGGAACAGCAGAATTTCAAAGAAAGTTCACAGTGGGCATGCGACCCCAGCTTTGGGCAGGGGACAGGAACATCAGCAGTTCAAGGCCAGCTTGGGTAACTTGAGACATTGTGTTCAGCTACTGAAATTGGGAATGAGCACACAGGGAGAGCACTGAAAAAAATTCTCATCTTATAGGGTGTGTGTGTGTGTGTGTGTGTGTGTGTGTGTGTGTGTGTGTGTGTGTGTGTGTGTTTCTGTTCACATTAAATGTTTGTCAGTTTATCATCAAACCTATATAAACCAATCCTACCTTAACATAATGATAAACACATGTGTTCCCACTGTAAAACACCATTTGTGCCTAGAGACATCTGCTGAAAAGTGAGGACAGGGTAGAGCAAGCGGCCTGCTTTTAGAGTGCCAACGGCTCTCTACCAGGGAAGAGTGAGGCAACTTCACTAGGTTTGCACTGTGGACATCTTGCCTGGTGTCCCTGTGATGAACACTGATGGAGAGACAAGGGCAAGAACGATGGTTTCTGCAAGATGCAAAATGCTAGTTTCCCGTAATCCACAAGTCCGAGCCTCCCGGGGGAAGGTGAGAGTGCAGATAGGCAAAATGTGTGCACTCTGCTCTGGGGCAAGTCACCGTGCATCGCCAGCTTACTGGGGAATTATATGGTGTTCGTCAGGAACTTCAGCCATGGCAGTAGGACAATATCAGGAGAAGAGCTCCAACAGAGATTCAGCCAGGACTGGGGTGCGCTAGCCTAGCATGCCTGAAGTCCTGGCCTCCTTCCTGAGCACTGAGAAAACTGGGTGCTGGCCTGTGATCTCAGTAGAGATAGGAGGATCAGAAATTCAAAGTCTTCCTCAGATATGCATCAAATCCAAGGCTAGCCTGGGCTACATGAAACCCTGTCTCAAAACAAACAAACAACAAACCCCAAACCAGCCAGCCAACCAACAAGAACAAAAAAGATCTTAGTTTCAGACCAAGAAACACAGAGTCAAAGAGGCTCAACCCAATTGCAGAGAACACGGGGACTCTGTGAAGAAAGGACCCATCGTCCCCACCACCAGCACAAGCCTGTCAGCGCAGGGGTCCAGCAAATGTTTGTGCAACAAACACTTAGACCTTTCTTAATCGTGTGGTTTTTAAAAATCAAGATAACCCACACACCAGAACAGTCCCTCTTTTAAAATAACATCTGAGTGGGGATTTTACACTCACAAGGCTGTGCAGATGTCAGCGCCATCTCACTCCAGGCCTTTACCAACAATACCCACTGATGGCTGCTCCTGTTACTGACCCTCACCACGAGTGATATGCACCATTATTATTGGTCTACCTGTCTGTTCTGGATATTTCCTATAAATGGAGTCATATAATATATAGACTTTAGTATCTAGCATAATATATACACATATATGCATATGTATGTATGTATTCCCAATATATATAGTAATTCCCACTATATATAGTATCTATCAGTATTTGACTATTTTTTGAGGCTGAGTAATCTTCTATTGCATCAAAACCAAATTATCTGGGAGCTGGTCTTGTAAATGTCCATGGGTGTGCCAGATTTCCCATCATAGACTTGCAGAGCTGGGAATGCTCCTCAAAGGGGGTCTGGGGTTTTTTTTGTTGTTGTTGTTGTTTTTGTTTTTACTGTAGTGTCAACTGCTTTTTACAGATCCTGGCTCCCCCAGCTCGCAAGGTTTACAGGCTGTAATCAGGCAGAATGGGATCCTCGGTGTTGTGTGATCAGAGTTGCTGCTGGCAGCTGCCTGCTGGCAAGACTCCAGGGGGCTTCCTTGCCGGCCCCCTGCCTCCTTCTCAGGCTTGCAGGGAGGCCTGTCTGGCTGTCTGGAACAATAGAACAAAGAGGTGTCCCTAAACTGCAGAAACCTGTTTGACAGAGATTGCTGCAGTCATGAATCAAGCTGCTGAAACCACTTCCACCTCCTCCCTGTGCAAATACCCCTGGGCCCTGGAGCGCTGCCTGTTCTCCAAATCCCAAGCTGGGGCTTGTCCCTGGGGAGCCCAGCAGTGCTGGCTGGGTGGGGAGGTCAGCAGCGGGGCCTCTCAGTGGCTGTGGGGTGTGCCTTCGCGTCCAGGGTGCTAACTGAAAGGGGCTCTGATGAAAGTCCTCACCTCTACTCTGTGGTCAGGCAGCGTTCACCTGCTGGGCAGCGGTGTGCAATCTGCCACCCCCACCCCACCCTCCAGGTTTCCTGGGGTCCTGGACAGTGCGTTTCCTGCAGACAGCTACTCACATTCCTTTGCTCTTGCTAATAGGTCTCCCACAAGCCTATGGCCTAACCAGGCTGCACCCACTTTCTGAAAGGGGAAGGTGGTTAAGTCCAGGACAGCAGATGCTTCTTGAAGAGCTGTGACGAGATGGTCACGCTAACCCTGAGGCCACTCTGTGATATGTGTGTAACAATTATCATTTATTATTTTGGTGTTGGACGAGAGCAGTGAGTCTTAAAGGCTACTTGGAGCACATCTCTAAGCCCAGGTTGGCATGGCAGCCAAGCCCTTACGACATCCCAATGCATCAGGAGTAAGAATGAAGGTGGCAATAAGGAGGCTTTAATTTTTATTCTCATTTTACAACTGAGGATGCTGAAGGCGAGGGAGGTTCCCGGGCTGGGGAGAAGCGAAGTGGAGAGAGGCTGTCTGGCTTCGCAGCCCACACCCTTAACCACAGGGCAGGCATACTTCTAAGCCTCCCAGGCAACATCTCACAGCCAGGAGATCATTCCCTGTGTCTCCCTCCTTCTGCGCTGCCCTTCTCCAACTCTCTGCCTTTAGCGATCTCACCACAAGAAAACAGAGTCACAGTTCAGGAGGCAGAAGACACTTCCATGGTGTGCACAAGATCACAAGGTTAGAGGCATGGCAGGAGAGGGACGTGATCCTTACTGAGGCCTACTCTTGGATGTGGTCCTTGTAATGATTTAAAAAAGCAAAAAACAAAAACAAAAGATGCCAGGTAACAGATAAGATACAGAGGAGCAAGGAAGTGGGAAAGGCATCCCTAGGGAAGAGAGAGATGGGGGTTGGGGGGAAAGGAGGAAAAAAGGGAGGGAGGGAGGGAAGGAGGGAAGATATGAGACAGATAGCTATGGGGAAGGGACAAGGGCTGGTAGAGCAGAAGAGCATGGCACAGAAGCGAGTCTGAGCCAAGAACCAAAGCACTGGGCAGCTTGCGCATCTCATTGGTGATGTGTTGCCCTCCTGAGGCCTCCTCACATTCTCAGATGCAGACTGTGAACTTGGGGGGCTGTCTCTTCAGTGACCTGGTGCCAAGACCTCTCCTTACAGCTCTGACCTTTCCAGCCAGAGTTTGTGTTCCCCCCTTGGCAGAAGGCTGAGAGGAGATTCCCCCCTTGGCAGAAGGCTGAGAGGAGGAGGGTCGTCCTGATAGGAAGCCATGCCTGCTCTCTGGGCTTGACAGCACGGCCTGCAGGCTTCTCTTACTGTGAGCTCTCATCTCTGTGCCTAGAGACAGAGCCGGCTGGGAAGGACAGTAGGGCATTCCCAGACCCTCTGCACTTGCTGCCTGCTCCATCCCACCCTCCTCTGCCCGCATCTTTTTCTGAGGCTGCTGTGCTCGGGGCAGAGCTGTGTGACAAGTTTGAAAACGAAAGCTTCTTCCTTGCTGCTCCCAGATGTGTCTGCGTTGGGCTGACATCTTCTTTACAATATTTGATGAAAGGTTTGCCAAGAGGCGTTTCTACATGAGCGCGCACGGCGGATGGAAAGCCTCTGAGGGCATTGGGAATAGTCACACTAACAAGCTAGCGACACAAGGCTGCTGCTGTCTGTAAGCACCGACCACATTTAGCACCAGGCCCTGGAAGGAGGAGTCAAGCCTTGTTGCACCTGAGCTCTTCCTGCCCTGGGGGTTTTTGTCAAAATGGTTGAAGACTCATTGTCTCAAACAGGAACACCAAGTGCTTCCTGGAGCTTTATAAACTTAAATTTGATATACCAGCCTCACTATTGGACTATCACTGGGTGTTGAATGTTGCTTATACACCCAGCAAATACCAAGCCTGCAGATCTGGACAGTTATTCCATATTGCGCAGTGTACAGAGGAGGCACCGTAAGCCCCGTCAAGTTAAACCGTCCCCTGCGGCTCTCATCAATGGTTAAGCGGTAGACCTGGGCCACTGACGCAGCAGTTCAGTCCTTTATCTCCGTGTGTCTCTGCACTGTGGAAATGTATCATTAGACCTGTTTTCTCACCAATTCTGGGATCCAGCGAGGAAGAGATGCAAAGTAGAGAAAGGATGCCGGGTAAGGAGTGGCCGGACCTGCCATATTGCATCTTCAAAGCCACTGGACCCCACAGTGGCCATCTTGCGGCAGCATATATTCTTTGGAAAGGGAAGCTCCCAGCCTTGTGGCTTCCTCCCACTCCCCACAAGGCCCAAGGCTAGCGAAATTCTGAGTTCTGCTTTTGGAGACCTCCGTACACCTGAGGACCAATGGTGCTTTCAGAGAGAAGGCCCCAGGGTCCCGCCTGCTGTATGTCTCAGCCTGGCACTAGTTCTGACTAGACAACCTCCAAGCCAGCTGCTACTGATCTCCTGCCTGCCTAACTGCCCACTGGCCACATGGACAATGACAAGAGGCCACCGTAGGGCCACAGGCAAAGACCCTTTAGTTCTCAGCTGCCCATAACTCGGAGTCAAGAATGGCGTCCTCCCATCTGCGTGGACTGAGCATAGCCAGCAACCGGGAGGGGATTTGGAGAAAATGGCAGTGGACGGCATGATAGACCTGTTTTGCTCCTGGGCCATGGCTTGGCCTGAGATACAATCACCTCAGTAAATGGGGCCTTTCCCTCGATGGCTGCTAGTGACCTTAGACCTGGTCCCCTAGGGCCTGGTACCGGCTCGTTCCCACCGGCCCCTGCCAGAAAAGCAGTGAAGGATAATGACTGGGTTCTCTTCCCACAAGGATGTGATTCCCAGAGGCCACTCGCTTGTCGTGGGAAACCTGGCCCAAGACACATGTGCTTTGTCACTGGGTCCTAAACTTCCAGGCTAGGAGGGAGCTGAGGTTCTCACAGCCTTCTTTTTTTTTTTAGGACGTCTTAGAGAGGCCAGGCTTCCTTAAAACATCAGTGCTTTGACCCCATAGTCACAGCAGCTCAGGAGCATGCGCAGAACCAGGGCAGGGACTGCACTCCAGCTTCTCTGTCAGAAAGGCAGAGGTAGCCCCCACCCCTCTCACCCCCCTCCTTAGCGTTAAGTCAAACTGTGAATCATCACTCTCACCCAGCCTGGGCCTCCCTGAGGACAAAGTTTCACAGAGGGTTTGGGAGTCTCTGGTGAAGAAAGGAAGATGGAAGCGATGTGGTCGGGATGCTGAGACCTCGGAGGAGGGAGGACGGAGAGTAAACGGCTGTGCGTGTGCAGATTGAAGACCTGAGCTAAGGCTCCTGTTGCTTCCTCAGAGACAACAGGGGCAAGTTGCCACCTTTGAGCGCTCTGCAAAGTAAAGGCGATAAAATCTTCCATGCAAAGATGAAATGCAAATATCCCATCCCGTAGGAGCCAATAAGATGATGACTGAGGTGACATGTGGCCGTCTCTGCGTCCATCAAGGTAGAAGGCAGTGTAGCGAGGGAGAGTTGTGGCTGTCATAATTCACAGCTCTGGGGTCAGACTTCAGGAGGGGCAGAGGTATCTACCCTAGAAATAAAAGGGGAGAGGCAGAGGTTTTAGACTCTCCACTGGCTTGGTTACCAGGCACACTGAGTCTCTTCCGGCCTTGGGAACTTCTTTGGGTGTGCCCCTGGTGTCTACGCTGGACAACTTCAAGCCTCAAAGGCTTTAACTGGTGCCCTCCTCTCTACTTACTTAATGCAGATGATGGGTTATTCCTTCTGAAAGTCAGATGGTCATACTCTTAAGAAGGTCTCTGAGCTAGGTCATTGATACAGGAAACATATTTACTTGCTCCTTACCCACTGGCTTTCTTGACTCCAGCTGTGCCCCAACCATGTGGTCACCATGTGTGACAAAGGTAAAACAAGCCTCTTACTCCTGCCTCCTGCTGGAACAGGGAGACTCATGGTAACTGTTGCCATTGCTTGGGCCACCGGTTATTTTGCTTTTTATTTTATGTGTGTGGATGTTTTGCCTCAGATGTCTGTATAAATGTATGCCTGGCGCTCTAGAGGTCAGAAGAGGGTGTCAGATCTCCTGGAACTGGAATTACAGATGTGAGCTGCCACGTGGATGCTGGGTCCTCTGAAAGAGCTGCCAGTGCTCTTAACCACGGAGCCACCTCTCCAGCCCCGTGGGTAAGGAGCCATTGAAATAGGTCTGAGGACTGAAGATGGCAGAGGCCAGCAAGCCCTGAGTTGGGAGTGGCCAGGCAGGCTAATACTTTACAGGCGGTTAAACCTGCTTGGCTGACAGCCAGCCACTGAGGCAGTGACCTCCTAGCCACAGCAGCTGCGGTCACAGAACAAGCAGCAGGAGCCAGATATTCCTGATGTATGTTCTGACTTGTGAGCATCTAAGACCATAGCTAACCTTCTCATGGGCCTCAGGTGACCCCACTGACACATGAGTGAACAAATGAATGAATGGCTGGGCTGAATGGACGTGCTCTGCTCCCTTGCATTCAGACAGAAGACTGGCAGCTTACTGAGGAAAACTCCTGCTTGAGCCTTCCTGTGCCAGGCTCTAAGTCTTTCAGAGACATTCATTTAATGTACAACCATCCTATGAAATAGCCATTACTGGGATAGGCAAGGTAAGGTCGGTCATCCTCCACCGAGCATGCATCTTCGGGAGGGATGCACATGGAGTGGCGAGGGAGGAAGGAGGACACTCGCCTAGCCAGCCAGATCAGCTGAATCAACCCTGTCAATCAATGGGGTGACAGATGTCATGGCCAGATCGCCCTCGCATCCTCAAGTCTACTTGAACAGGATCTGCGTTGTTGAACCGCACTCTCTTTATGATTACAGAGCCTTTCACATTTTGATTCTCGTTTTTTCAGAGACCTGGCCATATCACCTCAATGGCTGCACCTTCCTTTTCCAAGGTGTGCAGTCACACACCTGCGGGAGGAATTCTCTCCTGTGGTCTACGCATTTGGATCCATAAATCCACAGAGAGCTCTATGAATCTCCATATCTCCCTCTCCTGGGACATTACCACATGCCCAGAAGAGGAGCTCCAGTGAACCCAGACAGCAGCAAGGACATTTTAGGCCAGGGGAACGGGAGCTTGACTTTGCCAGTCACACCTGCATACGGCAGATACGGAATGCACCTTTCCCTTCCCCATCCTCCAAGGCCCTGGGTTTGTGCAGAGGGTGCTAATCTCAGTCCACAAACTACACTCAAACTTTCTATCTTGAGCTGTTCAGTTCTAAATGATGGATGCTGGTCTGACAGTTGGTCCTCTAGCCCCACCCAGCCACCCTGGTACCCACACATGGCTGCCTGGGATCACTGGCATCTGTACACACTGGCATCTATTGAGACGTCTGTTGTTCTGTTGGCTCTGTGGTCCTTGTTCCCAGCAGATCACCACTGGCCTTCTCCTCCTACCCGCAAGACAACAGCAGATTTGCCACTTTTCTGCTCATGTTCTCAGACGTACTGGCTGTTGGTGGCTCATGCAGGACTTTCTGGCATGAGTGCTAGAGGCCTTGATTTTTCCATTTCCCTAAATTTAATTGCTTAATGAAATATGAGTTATTTTCTGGATTCCCTAAGCTTCCAGAAATTCTTCATGTGGACACATGTGTATACATGACTTTTGTTCTTCACGTGTACACACACACACACACACACACACACACACACACACACACACACACACACACAGAGTATTTGTTGTATGGGATCTGTCAGGATCACACCGCTTGTATCTGCTCTTGGTGTGTGTGTTTGTGTGTGTGTGTGTGTGCGTGTGTGTGTGTAGGGGAGTGTTTAGGGTTTACAGTTTCCCTTACTTAATGTTCTTTCAAAAATTGTGCTTATGGAAAAAACTATGCTGCAGGGCTTCGGCTCAAAGGGTGGAAGGTTTGTCTCTGCTTTCCTATGATTCATCGCTCCGCTCTGGGGCATAGACTGCTACTGGCAGAGTACAGGGAAAGCTGGGTGTTCCAAGGCTTGTGCTGGAGTAAGGGGAGGCAAGAAACGGACTGTGGTACAGAGGGATGAGGCCCAATTTGAAGGTGTTGCGCATTCCAGCTTGCTTGCTCTTGGTCCATCCAGCAGAAGTAGGGAATCCAGAGATGGCTCACGGTTGGAACACAGGGGTTCACTGGGGACAGGCAGATTCCTCTGCTCTGGGACTGCCCTTTTTCACCATGGCTACTCAGGTTTTATCTCCCGATGAACAAATAAAGGTGAACCTTCGTTTAGAAAGAGGCCACTTCCCTATGACCTTTCGATTTCTTTGTTTAAAATTGCCATTTTTCTCTGTAGAAGCTCCTTTGTGTCTGTGGCTCTTCATCTGGCTCATTTTACAGACTCACTCTGTAATTGAGGGTAGGCACCAGATGGCCAAGAAAGCCTTGTGGAAAAAGCATACTCTTGCACTCTACGTGAGGCGCGGTGTATGTGCTGGGTGACTCAACTTTCTTGAATCCTATTCAGATGGCTATGAGTTCCTGGAGACCCTGAAACAGGTTGCCCGGGACAACACTGAAAACCCCGACTTGAGCATCCTGTGGATCGACCCAGATGACTTTCCACTGGTGAGTGGCCCAGGCCAAGGCCCCACCCCTGGTTGCTGTCACCACCCATATTTGTGTTTAGCACAAAGCCTTTAAGCATTCGAGAAAAACTGAAATAGTTGAAGGTGCTTGAAGAAGCCCAGAGGCCACTGCACAGCATTGAGCTTGGCTTCATGTGGTCATTATAGTGAGCAGACTTAACCATCAAGAAGTGACCACTCTTGGAGAGATCTACCCAGGGGAGCAGGGAACATTCCTTCTTTAAGCAACAGGATGACCCCTTTGCATCGCCACCTGCTTCTCCATGAGACTCTAAGAGGCAACCTGAATTATTAGAGAGTAACTGCCGAGTTAAGAACTTGATGAAGCCAGGTGTGGTGCTGCACGCCTTTAATCCCAGCACGTGGGAGGCAGAGGCAGGCAGATCATTGTGAGTTTGAGGTCAGCCTGGTCTACAAAGTGAGTCCAAAACAGCCAAGGGTAACACAGAGAGACACTGTCTCGGGGGGGGGGGGGCGGGGGGAGAGAAAAGAAAAGAAAAAAAAAAAAAAAAGAACTTTGATGAAGCAAAGAAGTGACCTGTCTGAGGGCAGAGACCACATGTGACTTGTTTGTCACAAGCCCTGTAGAATGCACAACAAGAGCTTTACTACCCCAGTGCTGGTCTGTGTCAACGAACAATAGCAAGAAAGCTTTGATAATTCTTAGTTTTGAACAAAGAACACAGAATCTGTGCCAGGCATCAACCCAGTGATGATGATGATAGTGGTGGGTAGTGATGGTGGTGATGATGATGATGACAGCAGAGGATGCTACGTCCTCTACCGTACTGATCGTTCTCTATTGGCCAAGCTCCATGCTGCACCAAGAGCCAGGCTCCCCAACACTACATGAGGTGGAACCTGGGTCTCTTCAAGTGCCTCGAAGACTAATACACGGTACTGAGTTATGCTGGTTTGTTTGAAGATGCCCTCATAGCTCATTCCCTCGCCAGCCCTGAAAACAGGTGCTGTTATAATCCCCCGTCTCACTGAGAAAGGGAAACACCTGGGGATGCTAAACCTAGTGGATGTGGAAGCCCTGCCAGGATGCAGAGCGAAGCAGAGCTTGGTCCAGTGAGTGCTTCTGGTAAGGCTAACTGCTGGTAATTCTGGGTAAGCACAAGAGAGGCGTGGCCATATACGCACACAGGATTAACCTGTTGATTTACTTTCTGCTCTGCATACTCCAGTTTACTTGGACTATTTCATTATGCAAACTTTCAAATGATCTGCCATTCCTTTTGTCAGTTTTGCATCTACCTTGGTTCTTGCAAAGCAACTTCCAGGCATTTCTAATGTCCAGATCCACAAACACGCCAGTCTGTTCCAGGCCCTGCATTTACCAGGGAGACCCCTGCCCCTGAAATCCCCATTTTCTTAGCTTCATGGACTCCATTAGCCTGCCCCAGCCAGACATTTGCCCAGATGGAGCCCATGCTGGGCTGAAGAAACCTGGCTTGTGTTTGCATTTTATGCCAAGTCACAGCATATCAGTGTTTTCCCAGCCATCTCATGTGGCAGAGTGGCACAAGATAAGGGGCCTTTAAGAATGGGACGTTGAAAGGGAGGTAGCGAAAAATGGCTCTTTTCATTACCGAGAAACTAGGAACAAGTGATAATTTGGGGACTGACACTGGCTATCTCTGTGATAGTCTCCCTGTGAGGTGTGGAAGTATTTATGTTCTATGCTGCCTCAGCTGGTGCTATGGTATCTTTTATTGAATTCTTAAAGTCAGTGCTTTAAGGCTAGAACCGGCCTCCAGTTTCCCAAGTGTCCACGGCTGTTTTAAAAAGCATTCAACCGACTGCAATCCGGTTACTATGGTAGGCTGGCAGCTGAGTGTAGCCACAGGGAGAGCCCTCTACCCACTGTCTAACCTTGGCCTTTTTGTTGCTGCAGCTTGTTGCTTACTGGGAGAAGACTTTCAAGATTGACCTGTTCAAGCCACAGATCGGGGTGGTGAACGTAACAGATGTGAGTACCCCCCCCTCCAAGGCTGGCCAGCTGGCCTCAGCCACGCTGTTGGCTGCAAGGCAGCCCTGAGCATGGAATCACTCTGACGTCCACAGCAGCAAGAAAAACTCTTGGGTCCTTTCCAAACTCTTGCAGTACTGTCAAAGAACCAGGCCTCATCTTCTCTAGAGTGTGTTTCCTTGCTTATAGAGCTGGTCCAACCTGATTCATTGACCTAGAACTTTCCACCAAAGAATATGCTCTTGTACTCACTCCCCAAGCCAAAGAACGAGGCCTTCTTACAAGGCAATTCATGCCTGGAGCTCCCATCGCCTAAGGGAGATGAAGAGGTTGATGGCCAAGCTCACAGCCACATACCCTAGACTCTGGAGACCCTGATCACAGGAGATAACACCTTCCCAATAGAAGGTCAAGCCCTGATGAACTGTAAGGGTAGAAAGGTCTACTGAGGAGAACCAGCAGAGTAGGAAGAAATGTAGACTCAGCCCCAGACATCTGATACATAGCAAGACAGATTTAACTAAGTAATCAGCGAGGAGATGGGACTATATAAGAGAGAGCCCACTGCAGCCAGTGCAGGCAGATGCTTTTGTGAATAGGGGCCAATTAGCAATGTCTCTTCACCCTGTGGTAAGTGTGCCAGCAATCTCTACACATCATGACTCTTGTGAGACAGTTTTGAAATCTGAATGATAATTAATTAATAATTAATTGCGTGTGCACGTGTGTATTCTCAGGAGTAGTAGAAAACCCATTTCCTTTACGGCTATTGAAACACAATACTGCGGGGGCTGGAGAGATGGCTCAGTGGTTAAGAGCACTGCCTGCTCTTCCAAAGGACCCGGGTTCAATTCCTAGCACCCACATGGCGGCTCACAACTGTCTGTAACCCCAAGATCTGACACCCCCACACCAACGCACATAAACTAAAATTAAATAGAATATCTAAAAAAAAAAAAAAAAAAAAAAAGAAACACAATACTGTACAGGACTGTTCTGCAACTTGACATTTGCATTTGCCTATCTGGACTTATTCCTGATAGGTGTGAGAGACTTGGAGGCCCACTCAACACAGCTAAACGAAACACCCTGATCTGCCTCAGCTTCCACCCTGTTTACTCATTAGCTTGTTCTGCCCCTCACTGCAGGCTGACAGCGTCTGGATGGAAATCCCGGATGATGATGACCTGCCCACAGCAGAGGAGCTGGAAGACTGGATTGAAGATGTGCTTTCTGGAAAGATCAACACTGAAGATGATGACAATGAAGATGAGGATGATGATGGTGATAATGACAATGATGACGACGACGACGACGATGATAATTCTGATGATGAGGATAATGATGACAGTGATGATGATGATGATGACGATGATTAGCTCCAACCCCGGGTGATTCGGATGAGAACTACATCAAGACTACCCTCTACCATACAGACAGCCCAAGGGGTCAGAAAGCAGTGGTACCCACACCAAGTCAACTCTTTCCCTTTCTCCAGCATCTTTTTCTGGTCCGTTCTCGGCATGAACGGTACATTTCGGTGAATGCCTTTCTAAAAACCCAGCGGTCCTACTCAGCAGGGACAGGAGGGGAGTGATTCCTGTGCTGGCTTCTTTCAACTATCAAGGAACAAATATCTCTTGCTCTTTGCTAGACCATCAGGGGTCACAGAATCCTGGGAGTCTGGGGACAGTATCTCCTGACACCTCTTCTCAAGTTTACTCACTGTCTTTGATTCTGATGGGGGATGGAACTGACAGCTAGCTATTGGATTACAAGTAGGGAGTGGCCTTCTAATCGCAGCTCAGGAAGGGTCACATAATTATTCAATTCAGCCCCCAAACCTAGAAGTCCTGTGAATTCAGACCCAAGCCTTGGCATGGCTACTAGGAGTCCCTGATATGTGTAGGTATCACTATCATTTCTGGAATATTAGGATGCTGTTTGGGGGACAGTTAGCTCTGTGAGCATCCCATCAATTAACAGGTCACACATATTTGCCGGCGGTGAGAGAGGAAAGAGGCTGAAGGAGAAAAGGCTTTTCATTTTTCTGGTGGAGACTGTTTAGGTCTCTGAATAGATCTGCTGGCCGCCTAGAGCGAGCTGGGGACTGAATGCCCCCTCTCTGTCCCCACTAGTGAGCTGTCCCATTCTGAATTAAAATTGCTTTATCCAATGGTCAATTAACTCTCCATTCACCAACAGTCCCACAGTTGACCAGGGCAGCAATAATTAGACTCCATGATGCCCTGAGGCACTGAGAAAAATGCAACCCCCAAGTGCCTTTTGAACTGTCTGAAAGTAGCATTGTGCTTAGTAGTTTTAGTTGCTAAGCGTTCTAATTTATTCTTGAAATCTGTTAACGTGGAGACGACTCTGTGTGGTTTTTGTTTCTGAAACTGGGGCAGTCCTTTTATGGAATAGTAATAAACTAATGGACATTAAAGTCATGTTTTGAAAAGATTGAGGTTATCTTGATAATTCTACCCTGGCCCTTTAAGAGTTTGTTTGCTTTTGCCTGGCTTCAGGTCTACCTCTCTGCCCCTTTGTTTGCTCTCCCACAATTAATGGTTCACTATGTCTCTCAGCTCTGTGCATGTTTCTGGGCACTAGTATCCGTGTCCATCAACTAATGGCCTCCAAAAGCCTCCATGGTGGGTCTCTAGCCTTGATCCTTGGTCTTTGATCCACTTGCATGCTAGCTGAGAACTTCAAATTCAACACAACAGAGCCTGAACCCATTCCCTTCCCCACTCTAAACTTGTTCTTTTCATGAATTCCCTGCTTGGATGAGTGCTATCACTACCTGGGTCATTGTCTAGGTGACTGAAAGTGCCATGTTCACCTTTGTGCCTATTGGGTGCCCGCCTGTGACCACAGCGTGTATCATTTAAGTAATAATGTATTGCGTAGACATCCTTACACTAAATCCAGCCGATAAGAGAGAAGACATTTACTCATCTCTGTATTCCAAGAACTTGGTACTTTGCCCATCACAAGGCAGGTTTTGTTTGTTTGTATGTTGATTTATTTATTTATTATGTATACAATGCTCTGCCTGCATGTACACTTGCAGGCCAGAATAGGGTGTCATCACATTATAGATAATTGTGAGCCACCATGTGGTTGCTGGGAATTGAACTCAGGACCTCTGGAATAGCAGTCAGTGCTCTTAACTTCTGAGCCATCTCTCCATCCCCCACACAAGGCAGATCTTATTTATTTATTTATTATTATTATTATTATTATTATTATTATTATTATTATTATTATTATTATTTTGGTTTTTCGAGACAGGGTCTCTCTGTGTAGCCTTGGCCATCCTGGACTCACTTTGTAGACCAGGCTAGCCTCGAACTCACAGCGATCTGCCTGCCTCTGCCTCCCGAGTGCTGGGATTAAAGGCGTGCGCCACCACGCCCGGCAGATCTTATTTATTGAATCACTATGTGAACAGCTGGTCAGCCTAAGCAGCTGTCCCTGCCCAGCTGTGTCACGCAGTAAAGCTTACAGGGCACATTAGGTGCCTCACACCTTATTAGGTAGCATTTGTTGCCATAACAAATGCTTGAGAGAAACAACTTAAAAGGGGGGGGGCTTCATTTCAGCTCACAGTGTCAGAGGTTTCAGTTTAAGATCTGTGGCCTCCATTGCCTGGGGCCGGAGTTAAGGGGGAAAGACATCATGGTGGCAGCATCTTCTAGCAGAGGCAGCTGCTTGCCTCACTGCAATCAGGAACCACAGAGAAAGAGGGAGGGACCAGGATTCCTAACTATCCTTTAGTGTCCCTTCCTGGGGACCTACTTCCAGCCTCATAATAGTCCAGATAGCTATGAAGTCACCAATGGGCCAAGATGAGGTTAGTCCCCTCACAATCCAGTCACCTCTCCAAGCCCCACCTCTGAGTATAGCTGCATCAGGGACTGAGTTTCCCATACATTAGCCCTTGAAGATAATCACATCCACACCACCACAGAATACCACATTCTGGGTGGCTTAAGCAGCAAATGTCTGCCTCCCCACAGTTTGCAGTAGCCAACTGTGTTGGTTCCTGCTGAGGGCTCTTTTCCTGGCTTCTCATTGTGTTTGCACATGGCAGATAGATAGATAGATAGATAGACAGACAGACAGATGGATGATAGACAGATAGATGATAGATAGATGATAGATAGGTAGAGATAGATGACAGATAGATGGCTATATAGATAGATGGGTGATAGACAGATAATAGATCTACATAGTAGACAGATGGTTCTCCTTTAGAAGGATGCCTGTCTTGTCAAATTAAGGCCTTGCCATTATGACTTTATTTAACTTTAATTATCACCTGAAAGGGCCTTGTTTTCAAAAGCATGATTCTGGGAATGTAGATTTCAATTTATAGTGTAGGGCCTTGTAGGTTTAGTTTTCTTAACCAATGTATTTATTTTGAACTTATTAACCGAGCGTATATTACTTATAACCTGACTAACCTAAACGATAGGAAAAGAGGATTAAGGAATAACAAAACCATAAGGATATCAGTTCCGAGGAACGATTCTCCTGATATTAATCAGCATGAATTCTTCTGCTGGAGCCTGGAGTAACCAGAACCCGTAACCTCAGCAGGAGCCTGGAGCCCCGAAGCCTTCCCTCGAGTGGTTCTCTCTAGGAGGTCTCGAAGTGAAGCAGTGAACAGCCAAAACTATCCCAAGCCTCCAAAGGCCCCGCCTCCGGCTTTGGGCTCATTTATATATCTCCTCCCAGAGTCTGTTCGCAGGATCTTTTCAGCTGGCAACAATCAAGCTCCTGCATGAGGTGGTTTGTCTTCTAGTGGATTAACCTCACCTGTTCTCACACTTGGAATCTTAACAAAAACAGGTTTATCTCTCCTTCAGGGCCTCAATACAATTTTTTCCCTCACAAAAAAACAAAACAAAACAAAAAAACAAAAACAAAAACCAGGCTGTGCTGTGTTCTACCCACCCAAGACAAGTTATACCTCAAGCAAACTCCTGGGGGAGGTGATTATCCCACAAAGTCTCTGATGCTAAATTTTCAAGGGGTGAATGTGAGAGGGGTGTCCACTGTGAAAATGGTCTGTTTCTCAGCCCAGGAAGATCTAGTGTTCACAGAGGCCTAGAAATATCTGCAAAACTAAAATTGCGCTTGGGTATTGGTGTGTTTGGATCCCTGGGAGCCCAGCTGGTTCCGCCTGGACAATGCTGTTCAGTGTGCAGTCTGAACCCTCTAAAAACGGATACGAACTGAGCATTTTGTTACATGCACGGATGGATGCCTTATGTAAGGTATCCCAGCTAATCCTTACAGCAGATTAGAAGATGCGTCTAATTATTATTCTTAATCCAGTAAAGCACAGAGGGCTCAGGCAACGTTTTAGGACGATACAAACACTCTGAAGGGACAGATACAACTGCATTTTATACATAAAAAGGATTTACATTTAGGACCAAAACATTGCATTCTTTTTTTCCCCTCAGAGCATGTCCGAAGACTGACTCAAGGGGATTTCCAGTAACTCTTTTTATTGCTTGAACCCACTTATCTTCCCATGCTGAGTTCACTTGCACGAGACTAGCAATGCAGGCTAACTAAAAACACAAGGGCTGCTCTTTTGTTAAAAAGGAAGAGTGTGATTCAGTGTGCTGTCTGGAACAAAGAATCGCTTTCAGTGTTCGTCGATGGAATGCCATCTCAGAACTCGAAAAGAGCTTGTCTTTTTCTAGGAGGGAGTGTGCGCTCTCAGCTCTCCATGCTTGTCACCCTGGGAGGAGTCATTACTGAGTCATGTGTCGACTACCGCACCTTCATGGGCACATGTTCCTCACCCATCTCTCTGATAGCCACTTTAGAAGAAAGGCGGGCGTATTTATTTCTACTCTACCCAAATTTGGGTAGGCAAGCAATAAAGCTGTGACAACTCTGTAAGCGGGGTACAAACTGCCTTTTGTGGCTAGTATGCCTAACAAAAATACACAAAATAAACCTAGTGGTTATTGAAAGCGGATCTTAGCCAGAATGATTTTGGCAGCATGGTCTCAGCTGTTCGGATTGGCTTAGGATAGCCGACTGCTCCAGAAACAGGACCACAGAACTTCCTCAGCTTCCAGAGGATATTCACACTGGAGGATGACCTTTTTTCTTCAAGTGAGCACAGTCCCCCAGAAACACAGCCTGCCTTTGTGAGAGACAGAGCAGCAGCCGGGGAGCCTGTGTGGAGTGTCATGCCATCTGGGACTGGGATGACGACGGCAGCCACCTAGCAGACCGAAATATTTTCAAGATACATCAAGAGGGGTCTTTAGCAACCAATGTGCTATTTTAACAGTCTGAACTCTTCAGAGATAACAAGTCAGAGTGACAACCCTGGGACCCATCAGCCCCTAACAGCCCTCCTATGTCCTCATGTGTGGCTAGTTAGCAGTCAGAGCCTTGGTGTTGAGTGTACTTTGTGTTCTCGCGCATTCACCCACTCATTAAAAAGTTATAGCCTTTTTAATAGTCAATAGACCACCAGGCTCCTAAACTCTGTTGTGTGTAGATTGTAAATGGGGCAGCTGAGCAGAGACACAAGGGAGGAGAAATGATGGAAACACCCGGCTTCAGCTCTGAAGAATGCATCTCCATATTTCATGAAACGTTAATGAAGTCTCAGACCACAGAAACACATTTGGACATTAATCCAGACAGCAGAGCAGAGTCCAAAGCCAGCTATACTTTGGATTTTCCACCGCAGCATGAGCCGGTGTAACTGGAGGATGCTCACAGGACATACTGGCACTAATGGTGACAATCCCGCTCTCTCCTAAAGCTGCGATCCAGGCAGCAGGTCCTGCCTCTTGCTCTTGGGTTTACCTACTGCTGCCCTAATGTCTTCATTTCCACTTCTTTGCTGTGACAGTTTAATCACCTGGGATTCTCATAACTCCTCTGCATTCTACAGCTATGTCCTGGGTAAGGACTGAAAGAGAAATGAGCCTTTGGTTCCTGTCTGCCTGTGGCTTTCATTTTTTCCCCCCCAGCAAGGTCTGCTTGTGAACTTATGAACTGTGAGCATCTGGGCTGGTGGCCCAAGGAAATAGCTTATCATTAATCTATACGATGAGTATCTCCGAGTCAATTGCTTTCTCTGATCCCTGTCCATGAAACTGGTAAGAATTTGTGTGCTCTCAACATTCCATGCAAGTGACGGGTAGCTGAGTGTAGAAGCAGAAAGCATCAACATTTCTTCATCAAATAATCTAGTCCCTTCATCTAAAGTGAGTCAACAATTTAAAACCAGTTACCAAAGTAAAATGAATTACCAAACACAATTGACTGTGCGCCTCTCGCCCTAATCCAATGCATGATGGTTCGATCCTACTTTCCCTGTCTCAAATGTTTTTTTTTTTTTTTTTTTTTTTTTTTTTTAACTCAATTAACTCAATAGGGTGGCTTCCTCTCCAGGCTGTAGGGCCTAAGGATTTCATCTTTCGCTATGTATTCCCTTAGAATGTTCCTTCCCATTAAATGATTGGCAGCTGTTCACTTTTATTACTGTGATCAGTGTCCTTCACTGCCCCTCCTCCTCCATCGGAATTCACTTGACTTTCATGGAAACATGTGAGGTTGCCAGAAAATCAAACTGAGGTGGAAAAATGGTCCCTGAAAAGCAAGCAGAGCTTAAAACGGAAACAGTCACATCAGAAAGGGAGACAGTGTACAACCTGGGATCTCGATTCGTTTTTCAAGCTCATAGCATATGCAGTACCTAAGATGCTTTATAGTTTATTAGGAGGGGGTGAGGGCATCGATGCAGAACCCAAAGGAAACCTGAATAACATTGGATAGTAGGTACAGTGTGTCCATGAGACATCAGCCTGTCACCAGCATCATGATGAGAGGGCATTTCATACCACAAACCTTAGTGACACAAAGGGACCTGTGCACGTGACGACGAGCCGTGTCATTCAGTTATTTACATGTTCAGAAGTGTCCAAGCAGAGTGCAGCACTCAGTCAGTGCAGCAGCACACGTCCAGGCGGTGTCTGCTCACTGTAAGCACAGGCAGAAGCTGCCCCTCTTGGTTTCAAAGCAAAGAATACAGTCCCTGGCCACCTATTTTGTATTGTTGACTCTACCAGATTAAGGATAGATGCTGAGTTCAAAGTTCAGATGAGAATCGCTCCTAACAAAACCATCTGTCAGATAACCTGTCTCCTAAGGCCTGGCCCGGGCAGCTCTGGTCCTCACCAGACTTCAGTGTCTGTCACTGTTGCATCCTTGCTGGTGCCCTGTACTCTGTGAAATACTTGTACTCATCCGTGACTGCTTGAAAACTAACTTTGGTTAAGCAGAGTTATAATTCTGGGGTTCCAGAGGAGCTGGAAACATAAAGCACGGAGTGACCATCATAAACAAGAGATATTAACATTAGGGTTTTCTCATGTCCTCATTTTAAGGAACGGTGACCATGAATGGTAGCAAAATTAGAGTTATGAAGCAGCAAAAAAAATAATTTTATGGTTGGGGGCCAGTACAACATGAGGGACTGTATTAAAGGCTTGCAGCCTCAGGAAGGTTAAGAACCACCGTCCTACGTGAACAAATTCACAGAGAATGCACCTGGCCGTGCCTGAATGCTCAGAGGAACAGAGAGACAGGCAAAGCCAGACAGACTGCATGCTCGATTGCTTTTATCCAAATGCTGTTTCAGGGTCAAAAGACTCAGACTCTCAAGATAAAAGCCTGGGAGGTTGTTACATTTGTCCCCAGGAGTTAGTACAAAAGTGTCTTTATTTTATCTAGATGAGAACAAATCACTGGGCTTTCTGAGGAAGCTGCCTTGCCTGCACTGCCTCGGGCTTGGCTTCAGGAGCCTCGAGTCCACACTAATCCGTCAGAGAAGTGCATTTCATAGGTGAAGCCAGTTGCGTAACTTCGGTAAACACGGACAGGATGGAGCAAAAGGGACTCAGTGTCTTAAGCTCTAGTGTCAGTCACTCCCTGTTCACCTCTGGGGGGGTCTCATCTTAACTCCCAGTGTGGTGACAATGTGAGCACCCTCCGCCCATCTCCTCCCATCTCCCACTAAAACAGAACAGCCACATTGTAATTTACAGTGGGATAGAGGAAAAACAGGCCTTTTCTTCTTTCCTTTTGACCCCCGAGCTCTACTTTATGGGTATTCTGCCCACAGTCCAAAGGGTGGGTGTGGGGAAGTGGGGGAAAACGGAGAACATGGAGTCAAGGAGCCAGGCCTGGGGGCCCCAGATCCCCACCATTCCTGAGGGGCTGCAGCCAATCTCTTATCCCAGCTTGGCTAACTCAGCTCTCCCGCCCCCAAAAGCCTGCTCAGGCCCCTGTGCCCAAGGCCCAAGTAAGCCCTTGCCAGCTCCAGCAGGGAGAGGCAGAGGTTGAAAGCCAATGGTCCAGGCTGCTGGGAGCAACGCAGCAGCAGCCCAAGCCTGGCTGGGTAGGGCTTTCCTGTGAAGAGGGCCTTCCTTATTTGCTCCCATTATATGTCCCCACAGGCCAGCCAGGTGCAGAGGCTTTCCCATGGGACCAAAGTAAATGAGATGATTTTTCTCCCAAGGAATTCTTTGCCTCGGGGTTCCCCCTCAAGGCTGTTGTCTCCAGGTTCTTCCTCCACACCCAGAAATGCCAAACTGCTTAGATCATGTTCCTGGGTAGAGTGTGGGGGGGTGGGGGGTGGGGGGGTAAGAGGGTGAGGGGGTAGGGTGGGGGGTGGGAGGTGGGGCTGGGCTCTGACGCCATGTCTGGAACCCCATTTATCAACCAGGGGTCCCTCCTCCCCTCCTTCCCCCCCTCTCACAAGCCTCTTCTTTCAACTTTCTTTTTCACTTGCAAATACAAGGCTCTCTAAGGAGGGCGGGCTGTGGGGAGGGCAAGCTGTGCAGGGCAGTGTCTGATGTGTAGTACCTGGGGAGTATTGGCACCCCTCCCCACCCTTCCCTTAAATGACCAAAATACAATGTTTTGCCCAAATGGGGACTCTGTTCATTTTCACTAGAATGAGGCCACAATGAAATCCATCACTCTGTACACTAACAGCCCCACCCCCAGCAAAGAAAAAAGTTAATCAAAACACATAGTCGCAAGTCTGATTTTTTTTTTTTTTTTTTTTTTGAGCACCCATTTGGTTAAAGCTCAGGAAGGTGGTTTCACTGGAGTCAAGTGGTGTCAGCTCAGGACTCTGCTGAATACCATTCAAGAACTGCACTGTGGGCGCCTTACAAACAAGGCATGTTTTATTTATAATGGGATATGACAAGGTTACATACTAGTAAATTCACAGTAGTGATTTCTTTTTGATGTGTGTGTGTGTGTGTGACATGTAACAAGATCCATAAAGAGCAAGCAATACCCAGAAATACTTTATGCCACTTTATAATCGTAGGGTCTTTGCTGCAGGACTCTTTACATGGTCATATAGACATCCCTGCCAGTTTCAGTAAGTAACCATTGGTTGTTTTGTTTTAAAGTTACATTAATAAATGCACAGGGGGTCTTCCAGGGTGGTGAAACTTGAGCGGAGGCCCAGAGAGTTTGCCCTTTTTAAATTTATTTTTCTCTGTTTACAAGTCATAGAGGTCCTAATGCAAAAAAAAAAAAAAAAAAAAAAAAAAAGGCAGGCCACCACAGGGTAACAACAGGCTCCCACAGGCATCTCTTTGGAGAGAAGCTAGCACAAGGAGTAAAGCAGAGTACAGACAAGGAGCCAGCTCTGAGGAACTCTCTTGAACAGAGACGTAGACCCTCACAGGCAAAGCCATACACACGTGTACAAATGAGACACACACTGACTTGTCATTGGTCACGTGGATGTCATGATTGCCAACGTGCAAACACAGGTCAACCTGACAACATGTGCTCAGAGAAATACAGGCGGAAATAAGCCCTCCCCTTCCCTGACTCACACCCACATGTGGGGAGTCTTGCAGGCCCAGGGCTGAGGAGGGCAAACCGGGGAGTCGGCTTTGTTGTTTCACTGGGTCAGTGGTTGGCAGTGAGGAGAGGGTGTGTAGTCAATTCCCATAGGGTCCAGTATGTTGGTAGTCACTCACAGACAGCTCTGTGCTGGCTAGTTTTATGACACTGTGACATAAGCTAGAGTCATTAGAGAGCCTCAACTGAGAAAAATGCCTCCCTAAGATCTGTTTGTAGGCAAGCCTGTAGGGCATTTTTTAAAATTAGTCATCCATGGATGAGATCCCAGCCCACTGTGGGTGGAACCGACCCTAGGCTTTTGGCCCTGGATGCTGTAGAAAAGCAGGCTGAGCAAGCCATGAGGAGCAAGCCAGTAAGCAGAACTCCTCCGCGGACTCTGAGTCAGCTCCTGCTTCCAGGTGCCAGCCCTGCTTGAGGTGTTCCTGTCCTGCCTGACTTCCTGTCCTGACTTCCTCTGAACCGCGATGTGGAAACATAAGCCACACAAACCCTTTCCTCCCATGTTGCTTTGCTCATGGTGTTTCATCACGCAACAGTAACCCTAAGACAAGCTGTTACATTTAATCCATGCATGCCAGAGGATGACATAGAAAGCAGAACTGGTTACCACCTCCTCTGACTCAAGAAATGGCAAGAGTGAGCACCTTTGTAAGACTTTCTAAGACTGGCCAGCAGGGCCGATCTCCTCACTCACTAGATTGCAATGAGACAAACATAGCCAGGCCACTGGCTTCACACTGACTTCACACTCTGCTGTCAAGACTCAGGGGAACAAAGGGAAGTGATAATTGTTGGGGGGAAAATGACGGCTAAGCATTTTCTCTGGAGCTACGGATGAATAAGCCTAATAACCTTAAAATCTGTATCTATTCTAACCCCCATGGTGCAGACTTCTTGAACATTTGGTTCATGGACGGTCAAAGACTGCCCCCGCCTTTTTTTTTTTTTTTAAAGCACACACATTTGAGCAAAAGTTGTCTATGTCTGTAGATAATGAAAATCACCAGGGGGAGGACAGCAGTGTCAGACCTACACTCCTCATTGAGTTCTTTCACATTTAATATTAGAATTTTAATAACTTAGGTTGAAAGGTATGGGGAAAAAAATCAATAAACATTTAAGGTAATGGGATCCCATGTCCTCTAATAGGATCCTGCATCCTATGAGCCTTAGGGCACAATTTACATCCTTTAAAAAGAGTAGGCTATGAGCATCCAAGAAATGAAATAAAAATTTATTGTCTTCAATTGTGTGATGCAGCTTTCTGCAACTTTACATTTCTTTTTACAAAATATCACTCACACATTTCCCACTTTGACTTGGGCTGTTAAGATGCTGGGAGCATAAGACCTTTAAAGGATCTTGCCTTTGATTTTGTTTTTCTTTCAAGAAGGAATCGACACAAACTTCGTGTTTCGGAAAAAAAAAAAATCGATATTCAATTTACAACCAAAAACGATAATTTCAGGAAGTCTGAAATTCTCCTTAAGGGCCAGGAGAGAAAATACATTAATTCCTTAAGTTAAATCTTTCTTTGCCCTGCTGGAAATGCGCATACCAACACATGACTACAATTTAACCCCTTCAAGACCCATTAATTTAAGACAGGGTTGGAAGCGCAGTATTTTAACAAGCTGACAAGTAGTGTTACTTTTAACTCTACATTGTTTATACTATGGCACTTAACGACTGCAATGGTATTCGCGGTAGAGCAGCTACTCCGTGACATTTCCCGCCACACACAGCCGGTCTCTCACCGACTGCCCACCCCTTACCTTTTCTCCTAAAACATTTCCTGAGAAAGACATCATGAGGGACTTCCAGTCAGAAGGGACCTAAAGGGAAAAGGCTAAGAGCAAAGCACCATGGGTACACTATGTGCGTTTTAAACAGAGCCATGCTGTTGACACGGAGCATCCTGGCTCTGCACCTTGTCCACGGATTCCCCTTTCTCCTCCCACACATCTTTCGGAGCCAGAAGTTATTGGACAGAGAATAACTTTGGCCTTTCTAAGTACAGGTGCATCACGAATATCCCAAGCCAATTTGATTTTTTTTTTTTTTCAAAAAATGACACAGACAGCATCGTAGGGTTTGTTGGATGCATAAACAGGAAGGGTGCGTGTGCATGGACGTGGAGCATGACCTCAGATACAGGACGGCAAACAGAGACCGGGACAGCCCACTTCAAAGGGCCAGGGCATGGCTCCTTGGGTACTCTCATGCACAGGACTCTGCCAGGAGGCACCTATGTCTACAAAAGGGACATTAAGGGGACAGTCCCCTGATGCCAGCTTCAGAACATGCAGACAGAAGGGGCCTCCTGGTCTGCAGCACTCTTCTCTCTCCAGTTCTGCAGCACCTCCTTTCTCTCTCTCTTCCTGACCATTAAGGGCAATTTGCCCAGCAAGGGCACAGCGACCGTTTTTCTTGCAGTAAGTTGCACAGTGTTGGAGCGGGGGTCACAAACCACAGGGATGGGACAGCGGTAGTTGCCAGGGTGGTGGCTGTTGTTTGTTTTCCTGTGGCAGAGCAGCTTGGCACATGAGCTTCGTGGGTACTTGTCTCCTTGGGAAACTGGATGGCTCTAAGGTGCACCTGCCAACTGGGAGTCACAGTGTTGGTCTCTCCTGGTTTGTGCGAAGGAAGGTGGATGGGGTTCCCTGCTGTAGCCTAAAGGGGGCACTGCAGCTGAATGGCTTCCCAGAGTCATACCCTGACTTCTCCAGAGAAAGACTGTGGGAGGGGCTGCGGCTGTGCAAAGAGCCTGTGGTCATACTGTGGAAAACCAAGTCCCTGTCAGGCCTGGAGGGCTCAGCTAGCTTGGCCAGGGCTACCCACCAGGTATGGCTGTAGTCTGGGTACTCAGGAGCCTGGACTAGAGTAGAGCCTTGATGGACAATCCCAGGGCTAGGGAAGGGCTACCTGCCTCAGGCCAACAGAGGGGCAGAAACAGGAGGAAAGGAAAGCAAATCACTTAACAGCTGCAAAAAACGACAGTGCACATTTCCTGTTGAGCTCTTTCTCTTTGGAATGTAAGGCACCAAAGACCAAAGGCTCAGGTGAGGGAACATTTCTTGGACTGCCCACCACTTCCCAGGGTGGTATGGCTATGCACGATCACACGTACAAACACATACGTAGGTGTGTAGTGTCTGGTTTCCAGAAGCAGAATAAAGTGAGTCCACTAGAATCTATGAGGGGGTCGACCAGAAACACAGGGGGATGTGGTACTGGGCCGTAGGCAGGGACCAGTTGTAAGGCGAGGCTCCCGAGGACACAGCAGCTACACTTTGGTTTACAGCTGTCACGGAAACTCCAGGGAACAGATTCTTCAGAAGTCCCATCTATTAAAGTCAGACGCCACTGGTCGCTTGTCAGGGTGGACATCTGCTTCCGTCCAAATAAAGTGCAGATGGTCGAAGGATACTGGTCTATCCTCTGCCAGTTTCAGTCAGTGTTGAATTAAAAAAAAATCTTTATAAAAGAACTTCCCCCTGGACACACACACACATATATATAATCTATCCATTTATATATTCTTCTTTTGTTTTCCATAAAGCCACAAGTATAGACCTTTTAAACCGATGTCTCAGACTGCAAGCGAAGAACAAACTTGTGAGATTTGGGGTCTATGAATTCCTCAGAGAGTACGATGAACGGGATTTTCTTCACATTGACCACGAGGCTGAAGTCCAAGCATTTCAGGACAAAAACAATTCCATCCCGTAACCCGTTCGTCACAGCCTCATCACTGATAAGTCTCCACTGGGTCGAGAGCCAGCGATCCTTGTCATACTGCAAGGTGGGGCCCGCGCTGAGGTACCGTTCAAGGAAAGCCTGAAAGCCAAGGAAGAACATTCGGGAAGTTACAAAGGGCTGCTGTGCTTCGTGGCCAGGGGCCATCTTTCTTTTCCCTTGGAAACGTTACCCAACTACCCTAAGACCTTAGACTGAAGTTGAACTTCTCAACTATACCAAGACCTTAGAGATACCCCAGGGGAAAGAAGACTCCTTGCACTTCTGCATTTTCTCTTGGCAACTTGCAATCAGGGGATGAGGTGAGGGAAGGGGGTACCTAACTAATGTCTGCCAGAAGCCACTGTTGATGTAACATGCCACCTGAAGATGCAGGTATGTCCTCCCACTAAAGCAAAAGAGCCCTGCGGGCGGGCTGAGTACCTGGTGTGGAGGAGCAGTTAGTGAATCCAAGGCAGACACACAAGAACAACCACACAGACAAAACTGCCTGCCCTACCACCCAGCTGGCTGTGTGACGCTGCTCAGTCATCTGCCCTATCTCGAGGACAAGAGACGACGCTACAGCCACTCACTGGGCTGCCGCGAAGTGGGAAGGTTCAGTTCACACAAAGCACTCACGGTTCCAGTAGGCACACTTGTGAGCGATGGCTATTTTATGCAGAATGGATGACGCCTGGGTGGCCAGTTCTAGGGATGGCCAGACCAATGGCCCCTCCCTTCTTCTGAGCTCTTGTTCCAGGGACACCAGGCACACTGACGTTCCTGGACTCCACCACACCCTCTCTTGGGCCATTCCTCCTGCTGGGCACTGCTCTACACATCCTTGCCTTTTACAACTGAAACTGTCTCCTTGGCCCTCTCAAACAGCTTGACATGTTGTTCTTTTGCAGAGGCTCCTGAAACCACACGGGTGACCTCGTGTCATATTTTACTTCCTGAACTGTGATGACTGGCTGGCCCCACCTCCCCACCAGGCTCCATACTCACAGAGAGGTTAAGGACGATGCTATCACTATTCTCTAATGTCTCTGACATAGAATTAAACACATGACTCAGTTTAGCTGGGAGAAAATGAACCGATAATGTGAGTTGAAATATACTGGCATGTATCCATCTGGTCCTAGGCCGAGGTCAAGACATTTTTTTTTTTTTTTTTTGGTTTTCAAGCAATCCTCTTTCGTAACTCCTCCACTCTGCTGTGCACTGAGAGCAGCTGTAGCCATGGTGACAGGCACATAAGTAGGTGTGGCTGGGTTCCAGTGAAATCGGAGTCACAGAAACAGCCAACCCCTGCCTTCGACTCATAAAACTTAGTTCAAATGTGCATCACCAGACAAGCAGTTAGGAAATCTGCATATGTGGTGGGATCGGGAGCAGCTATTCACAGGGATTGAGTGGAGCAGCGTGAGTCAGGTCTGTGTGTGCAGGGTGAAAGACCCAGGAAGCCTTGAGTGAAGAGAGCAGCTTTCCAAACTGCAGACGTGTCTGGTATCAAAGCATTTCTCCCTTAAGAACTAGAACACGGACACAGTTCAGAGAACATACAGCGATCCACACCAGAGAGAACTGTAGGGAGTGTGTGTGTGTGTGTGTGTGTGTCTGTGTCTGTGTGTGTCTGTGTGTGTGTGTCACAGTGCTTTTTTTTCCCTCTCAAAATTTTTTTTTTAATTTTCAATTTTGGGTTTCTAATTACTCCTCCTCCATTCTCTCTCTCTCTCTCTCTCTCTCTCTCTCTCTCTCTCTCTCTCTCTCTCTCTCTCTGTGCACGCACATGCATGCCATGCCTTGGCATGTGTGTAGTTGGTTGGAAAACAACTTTCAAGAGTTAGTTCTTTCCTTCCAGCAGGTAGGTCCTGGGACCTGAACTTTTTATCCAGCTCTAGTTTTGTTTGTTTGTTTTTTTTTTCCTGAGAAGGGTTCTTCTAGATAGCCCAGGTTGGACCAAAACTCACTACCTAGCCCAGGGTGGACTTGAATTCTTGATCCTTTTTACCTTAGCCCCCCAAGCACCGTGGTTACAGTCATAATGTACCACAGGTTGGATGAAACTGTGACCTTCTAATTTGAACTTGTCTATTTTTACAATAAAAATTTAATAAAGCACAAGTTTTAAAAATGAAATGGGAAGAGATCAGACTTTAAGAAACCCTGAAGAAAGAAAAACAGCTGTCCCTCCTCCTTGCCAGAAGCCGTTACCGTGCACACAGGCTCAGAGTTCTCTGTTGCAGCCCATGGTTATGCTCTGTTGTACTTGGGCTTTAGTAACTAAATACTCAAGCTTTGCCCCACATTTCAACAGATGATATACCATAGCATGCTAGACACTCTTCCATTTGTAAATGCCTTCCAGTTTGGAGTTATATAGAATATTCCGGGGGGTGCGCAACCGACCTTTAATATATAGTTGTGCGTACCGATATTTTAAGCTGATTCTAGAATGCCCCTCATATATCAAAATCTGATGTTCAAGTCTCTCATATAAAATGGCGCAACATTTGCGTGTACCCTGTAGACATCTGTGTGCTTCAGCATGCAGCGTCTCTAAGTGGCTTACAGAGCCTATTGCACCGCAATGCTCAGGAGCTGCTACGCTGTGCTGTGTAAGGGACAGTGACAGGAAAGTGTGTGTACCTGCTCAGTGTGGAGATGCACATTTCCATCCGTGGCTGGCAGACTCCACAGATGAGGGAGCCATGGATACAGAGCTGATATGGACCTGATTGTGCTGGAGATCTTTCCTGGGTGAGAGACTACTGAGTCAGAGAAATGGAAAACCTCACAGTTTCCTTCCTTGGACACTTCTGCATAGTGTTTCCAAGCTGGTAGTACTGACTCCTGTGAGCAGTGGAAGCGTAAGATGTCTTTAGGACAAAGAGCTAGGAGATGTTACCTGTGCACCAAGCCATGCATGCCTTCATGTGATTTGCACGCTCTATAGCTCCTTTATCATTATTTCTCACACAACAACCCTGTCAAGCAGATACCCATATTTTATATGGGAGGATTCAGCTATAAGAAAAACTTGTGCACAGGAACAAGCCAACTGAGTAGACCGGGACGCCTGATGCGCCCACCCTTCCCCTTTTAGCCATAGTCCTCTATTAAATAACATCGATGATTACTATACTATCTATCCCTAGGTGTAGAAATGCCGTGATCCAGAAGACGGTTTGGTAAAAACAAATTCTGCAACATCCAAAATGGTGGCATGATTTCTACTAACGAACAATTGCTGTTTAGTCAGACCTTATCAAACGATAATGATGAGTTTAAGTATACGGCGTGACTTAACACGCGGTATGAAGAACATCCTCAATTTACGGGTTAGGAAACTGAGGCACAGTACCAGAAGCTATTTGTCCAAGGTTGTATAGGCAGAGAGCTGGTGGAGGACCCATGTTAAAATGGGTCAGTTTATCTCCAGTGCCCACCCTAACCACTACTCTGTACTGGTTCACTGTGAAATTGTTTCCTCTGTTATAGAATCTGGAGGCCTTTAAAATGTAAATTAGACAACAATTGTACTGGGCTGGGGAGCTGGCCCAGACTTATGAGAATCTGTTTTGGATCTTTAGCCCGCTACCAAAAAGGTCATGGAAGTGCATGTAACCCCAGAGCTGGGGAGGCAGAGACAGGAGGATCCCAGGGGCTCACTGGCCATCTAGTCCAGCAGGATCATTGAGCCCCATGCTCAGTGAGTGACCCTGTGTCAACAAATAAGGTGGAGGGACCGGAGAGATGGCTCAGCAGTTAAAGAGACCGTGCTGCTCTTCCAGATGACCCAAGTTTAGTGCCCCTATCAGGAGACTCACAGACATTGGTAACTCTACTTCCAGGGGACCTAACACAGTCTTCTATCCTGTGTAGGAGGCATCCAAACACACACGAGAGATGGTCACACAGAAACACACAAAGTCCATATAAATAAAAATCAAAAGATGTCTTCAGGAGCTGGAGAGTCGGCTCAGTGGTTAAGAGCACCGTCTGCTCTTCCAATAGGTCCCGGGTTCAATTCCCAGCACCCACATGGCAGCTCATAACTGTCTGTAACTCCAAGATCTGACACCCTCACACCAACGCACATAAATTTAAAAATTAAATAAAAAATATTAAAAAAAACACAAAGATGTCTTCAGATAACGTGGTGGGCAACCAAGGAGACACAGGGTGTCACCCGGGGACCTATCTGCCTGCCGGCCCTGGCAGCGCACAGGGTGTCAGGGACCTATCTGCCTGCCGGCCCTGGCAGCACACCTTGGGGGTCATGCTATTTGTGATGCAGAAAGCCAGGTGCTGCAGGATGCTCTCCATGCTGTGGTAGTGTTGCTGTCGCGTGGTGCGCAGGTACTTCTGGAGCGCCCTGGCCATGGAGGGGAAGATGGCTTGTGCTGCCTCTCTGGGGTCCATCACTTCCCCGGGAGACTTCTGTTGCTCCTCAGCCTGGAGACGCTGGATGTGGATGAAGGCTTCTTCTACGGCCACCACCAATCTGGAAGGAGATTCGCCACAATCATCAAGGCGGTGCCCGCTGTTGAGTTTGGGGACAGTCCCACTAGACCCCGGGAGTCTTTGGCTCACTGCAGCACCCTGGCCTACCATCAGCTTCCCCAAGGTTCTGCCATACTGCTATTCCTAGCTGTCCTCCAGGGCGTTGTGAAGAGCCTGGGAGTTGGAAAAGCGGAGACAGCAGCAATAAGGTGAGAGTGGGGCGGGGGGAGGGGGGGCAGTGTCCCTGGGCCTCCTCAGTTTTGCCAATAATGAGCTCAGAAAACTCACTTTAACCTGGGTTTGGATTTCTCCAAAAAAAGGTTGAGATCAAAAGACTTCTTCTGGTTAGTCTCCATCTGGGAAGAGCCACGGAGTTCCGAGGCAAATCCCCAGCAGCACATGTGATGGCTCACGCCTGTAATCTAGCCCTTTGGGAGGTGGACGTCCAGTAAGTCAGGCAGACAAGATGGCGCAGCGTAAAGGAGCTTGCTGCCAAGTCTAACATCCTGAATCTGACCCCTGGCACTCATGTGGTGGAAAGAAAGAACCATCCCCCAATCTTGTCCTGATCTCCGCATGTGCACTGTGACACACGTGTGCATGCACAAGCACACACACGTGCACACACACAGAAATAAATTTCTTTCTTTCTTTCTTTTTTAAGGTTAAAAAAAAAATAAGTTCAATGTTATCCTCAGCTACACAGAGGGTTCAAGACCTGCCTGGGCTACAAAAAGAAAAGAAACCAGAGCTTAGCCCCCTTGGTCCATCCACCCCTCACACAGCCCGCCAGCAGCTCAGGAAAAGGAAGAATGAGGCAGCAGGCATAAGGGAAGCCACCTATGTCACCTTCAACTAACACAGGAAACTGTGGGTGGGGCTCCAAATGCGAAGTCCCAGGCCCAACCCCAGACCCACAGACATAAGCTTTGGGAGCAGGGTGTCGAGAGGTTATGTCCGGTGGTGATGGCACACAAAGTGAGAGACACAGGAGAGTGAAATGGACTGTAAACACCCACACAGGTCATGTTTAAAAACTGAAAGTTAGCTCTGAAAGATTTTAAAAAGAGGGAGAATAAAATATTAGACGAGAGGGGCCAGGCACGTGAGGGTCACAGACCTCGCTCTCCGCTTTTTCACCCGGCGCTCCTGTTCGGCCTCTTCATAATACAGTTCATTGTGGCTGGAGTCCCTGCGCCGGGCAGCTGCGGCCATCACGGCTCGGGACTGGCCGGTGGCGTTGTTACTGGGCCCTTTTGACGAAAGGAGAATGGCAGAACAGCTTTGACACCCAAGGCCAGGAAAAGGAACCAAAAAAACAGTACCAGGGTCTGGAGGTACTCTGCCACCCGCCCCCTACGGAGGACACACAGATCCTAAAAGCGGCTTCCCCTGGGCACAGTCCTCCGTATTCACAGCAGCCAAGGAGTCTAACCCAGTCTGATGGGGAAATGGAAAGAGGACTTGGAGGGGACTGCAGGATGCTCAACCACTCGCAACGTTGGCCAAGAACAACACCCGCCAGGGTGTGCCGATGATGTCACTTACCGTCTGCTACACAAAGTTTCAGTTTGGCCATAAGGGCGGCTGGGACATCACATGCAGCAAACAGTGAGAGAGAGAGAGTGAGCAAGGTGGGGGAACAAGGACAGACAGGGAGAAGAGAAAGTCAAGGGACACGTACAGTGACCACATACAGGAAAACAAGCTAAGCCAGGCTTCTAGCACCCCAAGCACCAGAGCCCCAGCGAACCACGAAAACGCCCCATCTGTGAAGAGACCTAGAAGTTCCGTGTCACCCTGAGCAATACCCCCCTTAGCTTATCGGAAAGACACAGTCAGGGTCTCAGGCTTTGTTCTGGGTGACCTGCTTCTTCAGACTGGGTGAACTAAGTCTTCCCATCAGGGGTGAAACTTATCAGTCGTACACCTTATGCAGGCAAAGCAAAAACAAAAATCAAACCTAGGTATGATGTCATCACCAAAACCTGATGCCTATGCAAGTCAGCTGACCTGTTGGCAACAGGATTCTCTCCTGGAGTCTGCGAAGCCCTGTCTTGTTTCAGGCACCTGGCAGGAAGGGACGAGGAGTCCTGTTTCTCACACATGAGCATCTGACACCCTGAATGGAACTGGGCGATAACTTCTCTAGTCTGGCTCCAGTTTTGTTTTTTTTTTTTTTGTCACCATTCAACTCCTGCTCTCAGCCAAGACTGAGAAGGCTGAGAAGGGCTCCCAGATACTTGAACTCTGGCCACTTCTAGGCCTGGTGCCTTTGGGGAGCATTCTCAGTCCTTGGGTAAGATGTTCAGATGTTTGGAAAGCATTCTTCTCCTAAGGGCGTTCATCTGAGGTGTACCCAGCAAGAGGTAGGAAACACAACTGCAGTTTCCAATACCAAAGTCCCCTAATGGACTTGTGTGTAGACTGTAAACTGACATTCCCTCTGGAAAACATGTTTGCCTACATTGAAAATAAAAACAGAAACTGTTCTGAAGTGAGAAAAGGCCATAAGGCCAGCACAGAGCACAGATAGAGGCAAATGCGCTATAAAGTTAAAGCTGCAGAGATGCCTAACTGTGGCCCCACACCCCACAAATGGTTTCAAGCACATACCATCTACATTGTAGACTTTCAGGCCAGCCATGTGCTTGGCTGCTCGGAACTTGGATGCTGTTAGGAGGTTTGGGTTATAGATGGTGAAGTCCTTGTAGTAATTTTCCAGAACCACCAACGCTGCTCTCTGGATGCTGTGAAACAAAGGCAAAAATGAATGCAGGGTTTTCACAGAGCACAGCTGGTCTGAAATGAGAAGTCTTTCTGAGTCAGGTCAACAGCACGTCGGGGTAGCCTCTGAGCGCTGTCTGGTGGCCCCTACGCCAGCATGTCGGGGTAGCCTCTGAGTGCCGTCTGGTGGCCCCTATACCAGCACGTCGGGGTAGCCTCTGAGTGACACCAGCACGTCGGGGTAGCCTCTGAGCGCCGTCTGGTGGCCCCTACGCCAGCACGTCGGGGTAGCCTCTGAGTGCCGTCTGGTGGCCCCTACGCCAGCATGTCGGGGTAGCTTCTGAGCGCCGTCTGGTGGCCCCTACGCCAGCACGTCGGGGTAGCCTCTGAGTGTTGTCTGGTGGCCCCTACACCAGCACGTCACGGTAGCCTCTGAGTGCCGTCTGGTGGCCCCTATACCAGCACGTCGGGGTAGCCTCTGAGCGCCGTCTGCAGCCCCCACATCCCCCATGCACCCCAGTGTTATGGCTTCTTTCCTTTCTCAGGCTCTGTCATTCCCCGTAACCCATCTGGACAGTGGTTGGAACTGAGGTTTAGGTTTGGTGTACATAGAACTTTTTCTGTTTGTCCTCAGTTTACAAAAAGAAAAAAAGAAAAGTAAGAAAGGAAGGAAGGAAGGGAAGAAAGAAAGAAAGAAAGAAAGAAAGAAAGAAAGAAAGAAAGAAAGAAGAAAGTTAGGAGCCCCTCTCCCGCAAAGGTAGGAGGTTTGACGATTGTCACAGGGCTTATGAATGGAAGGTCAAAGTTTTGGAGGCTTCACACACAACGTTGCCTCAGGATTAAGGAGTTGGTCTTCCAGGTTACAAAGATGGCCTCCCTATGAGGCAGAGTCCACTTAAAATGAGGCTTCAGCTAGCATCCTTTGGGTCTTACGATTGTCAGGAGCCCCTGCCCTTTGGCTACTGTCTTGGACACTCAGCAGATGACAACACCAAGCCACCATTTTGGAGGACAGGCGATAACACCCATACCCAGGAGTATGGGTGCGTGCTGGGAGCTGAAAAGAAACACTTTCTGCCTCAGATGCAGAACCTTGCTGATTCAAAGGTGAGCCAGCAATGACGAGGAAGGGCTTTCACCCACCCCATCTCGTCTGACCCTCATGAGCACTTCAGGCAAGAGAACAAAGCCACAGAAAGCCCACGAGCCGCACAATGGCATGGCATGCACTATAGTTTCGATAGAACCCCGGAGCTGACTGACAACCTAGATGCTGGCCCTTCACCCTGAGCTGTGTGTCCTGCCACTTGCAGCTCTTGAAGCTGTTCACCAACCATAGTGTGCTAAATACCACGGCTCTGTTTTATCTTGCCTTCTGAGGCTCCTTCCCAGCAAGCTGAGATAATGGGCTTATAAGGATTATTTACAATAGCCAGAGCACTAGGGCAGGGGCTGCCTTGGATTCCTGGAGGACTACGTGGCATCCCAGTACGCTCACCGTGGATCAGAGGCCTTCACTTCCTACTGACTTTGCAGCCCTTAGCCAAATAGTTGACGCTTTTGTGTCACCCCCCCAAGACTCTCCCCCCCACTACCCTCCCCTGCTTCCCTCACTCCCCTATAAGTCCCTACACTCCCCAAGACTCTACTTTAAGAACTAAACACGGACAGGGATGAGGCCCGGCTGGCTGAGTGCTCTCCTCTGCACTCTGTGGGAACCCAGCAGGCATTAAGACAGTGTGGGAGGACAGAGTCACTTCCCCAAGAGGTGGTCCTCGGAGGTGAAGGGCTTCCCTGTGGATCTCGGTGATGCTCTGGGCTCTGCTCAGTGTGCTTTCAACATCTGCTGTGACCTTCTCCAGAGAGGGGCATTTGTTCTTCCAACCCCACTGCACGCAAAGGTGCACCCTCACCCATCACGCACACATTCCCTTGCACGTCACCACTGCTCTTCTGGCTCTGCCTGCGCGCTAACATTCTAGAAACTCTGGGCCTAAGGTGAGGCAGAGGCACTAAGTGTGAAAATAAGGCTCGGTTATACAGACACACTGGTTCAAACTAGTTCCTCCCATGTTTTTATATCAGCAGAAGGGCCTCTCTAGGTTCTTGGGTTATTATGACAGAAAACCATGTCTCTCACCAAAAGTTAAAAACTGATGTGGGGGTGGTGGAGGTTGAGAGATGGTTCAGCCATTAAGCACTGGCTGCTCTTGTAGAAGCCCCAGGTTCAGTTCCCAGCACTTATATGGCAGCTTATAACCACCCGGGCCAGGGGATCTAATATACCCTTCCGGCCCCTATAGGCTTCTGCACGCATGTGGTGCAGGTACATACATAGCATAAAAAAGTAAACAAATAAATCCCCTCTTAAAAAAAAGTTAGGACTTTAAAGGCAATTTCAGAAGTTACCCCCAGTCCCCTCTTCAAAGCCAACCTTCCTGTGGTGGCTGCTGGGTTTTGATTTTCATCCAGGTCACAGGGAGGAGCCCAGAGAATCCCATGGGCTCAGTCCGGCGGAGGGAAACAGTGCCATTCATTGCTCAATGCCTTTAACCTACAAGTGCCATCTTTAGAAACGGCTTCTGTCTTTGCCTCGCTCTAGCGGAACTCCTGCTACCTTCTGGCATGGCCTACGACACAGCTGGGGCAAGGCCAGTGGCAGCTAATGTTGGAGCAAAACCACAGGAGCCCCCTAAGAACTTCCCACGGATAGGGCTGGTGCTGGGGGACAGCGACCTGGAGCTTCATGCAGCGCCTCAGTGTTGCCAAGGCCAGAACAGCCTAGCTCCCGAGACCCACAGAAGACAAGTGCAGTCACTCTGCTCCTTCCCCAGCTCCATCATCTCACGGAGGAACCAGGGTGACTCAGAGCCAGGCATGGTCTTGGCCAGATGCCCAGGCTGACAAGCTAATGCAGGATTTGAAGTGCTCTTGTGCCAAGTTTATAAATGCCTCCAAGAGCTGTGCACACTCTCGCCTACAGAGAACCATTTGTCTGGCACTCAGCACATCGCACAATACAAGAGGGATGAGAATTTCCATGGAACTTAGACAATACACAGCCAACGTGCTCAACTTCTAAGAAGTTGCAACCGTTTGAGTTAAAATGCAACATTAAGGTGCCTCATCTTTTTACAGAGGAAACCATGTGCTACAAGCCCCAAAATCTTATTGATGGCGATTCCCTGTGCTGATAGCTGAGCTGTGCTTTGTACATAACAGCTGAAGACATGGGTTCAAACAGCAGGCAGAGGCCATCTGTGTCCACATTCTGCTCCAGGCTGCAGGAACAATCTAAATACTCAGAACTCTGTGGTTGATGTCGTCTTTACATCCTCCTTTGCTGTTAGCCATCAAAGTCATCTCTGTGGTTTAGGTACCAGCTCAGTCATAGCTATGTCCACACGACCGGGACATACAGTCATCCGTTCCTTCAGCCAATGCCAGTGCTCAGACACCTTCCTTGCCTCTGTCTCTGTATCCTCCAAATATGGTACCACACAGGCCTCTTTTGGGAAACCTTTCACGCTCTCTAGACCCCTAGGCCTGTCCCTAGACCCAGAGCAAGGTCAGCACTGTGGGTGCTGTTGGATGGGTAATGTCCAACAAGGAGTTAGGCATCCCGTCCCTGCCCCTTTAACTCCTTGCGGAAGTCCCTCACACAAGGGAGGCCTCCTTTATATCCTTAACACTTGTTGGCTCAACTTGTCTGTTTATGAAACCTTAGGATTCCCATAGGCTTAAGATTGGCCAAGACGTATTTCATAAAACCATTTAGAGGTGAAGGGGGCCTGAGAGATGCACGAAAGCAAATCTTCCAGCTAGTCCTGATTCCTACACCAGATCATTTCTGGGGAAAGAGGGGGCCAGGAAAATCAAACCGGTGAGGAGCTTGGCACCGCGTCAGCACTGTGTTCAGGGAGCAAAGGCAGTGAGTTGGCCAAACCATCTCTAAGCAGGAACCACGGGGTGCAGGCTGTGGACATAACCCTGTCATACTCCCAAAAAGTCTAGAAATGAAAACAACCTCCTTGTTCTCCCCCAAATCTAATAATCAGACAAATCACAATCCACCTATTCTAATCTCCCAATCTATGAAACAATTTTGTTGATAACACCACAGACAACTCTAGTCTCAGGGAGGGGGGGGGCATAATTTTATCTTAAATTATTCCCTACTTGAAAATGACGTGCATTACTGAAAGGTAAATGAAATGAACTAGGCAGGTGGGCTTAGTTAGAAATTCCACTGGGAGATTCTGAGGTCCAACTACCTCAGGCGATAGCTTAGATTGCTCTCAGTCTCTAAGGGCTGTTTCCGAAGCCTCAAGGCTAGTGGGCAAGTTTTGAATTCTGACTTTCTGAGCGTTCCCTTTAACTGACATTTAGGCCAGAAAAACAAAAAACAAAAACAAAAACAAAACTGGAGATTGGGGAGTTTACCTTCTGCCTTTCCACTTTGACTTGTTTGGTTGGCTTAGGATTCATACAATTTTATAAAATTAAAAAAAAAAGGGGGGGGGGCGTCTCGCTCAAACTAAGGCACCAGCCAAGGACAATACAGGCAGTAAACTTTAAACCCCTACCCAGATCTAGCCAATGGACAGAACATTCTCCACAGTTGAGTGGAGAGTGGGGTATGACTTTCACACGAACTCTGGTGCCTCATATTTGACCATGTCTTCTGGAGGCGGAGTCCTGGTGGCACTCAGAGGAAGGATAGCAGGCTACCAAGAAGAGACTTGATACCCTATGAGCATATACAGGGGGAGGTAATCCCCCTCAGGAACAGTCACAGGGGAGGGGAATAAGGGGAAAATGGGAGGGAGGGAAGAATGGGAGGATACAAGGGATGGGATAACCATTGAGATGTAACAAGAATAAATTAATAAAAAATTTTTTTAAATGTAAAAAAATTTTTTTTAAAAAGATTTTATAAGGTAATCTAATTTAAAGGGCACATGCCTCGTAAATGATACTGCCATGGCCTTGAGTTCCTATGTCCACGTGTGTGCTGGGGAGGGTGATCTGGCCCCTGTGTGCACCCGTGCCAGACTCTCTCACCAAGAGGGACTGCCTTTGGAAGTGAGCCAAGGTGGAGCCCTCAAAATAGCTTTCCTTGGGGACAGGAGCCATACAAACCGTAAGGTTACAGCATTCTTTGACAGTGAGGCCTCTTGACAATCCAATTCACTTACTGGGAGGTGCCATGACTCACAGGTGGAGAAAGCGTTGGCATGAGAAGCAGAAAGTCTAGATTCCAGACCTGAGCCTGCCATTCTGTTACTTTCTAGACTCTGTTTCCTCTTGGCCTGTGATGGGGCAGTAACACCAACCACCTTATGCGGCTGCTAAGAAGATTAACTGAAATCATGGCGCTGAATGCGTTTATAAACCATACAGCATTGCACAAAATAATATCATGTTACTGATAATGGGCCCAAGCATTTTATAATGGGGGCTGGGGCTGGTTGGATCATGCCATTCCAAGGCATAAAAGCACGGCTCCATAGCCATTTATACGGAATGAGTTATGTTTCTTCAATATTTCCCTCAAGGACTATGTATTAAAGGCTCAGGTGTGGGCCTGAGTAGCCATGGAGAAGCAGCGAACCCTTAGGAGGCAAAACCTCCCCGAAGGGGGTCAGGTCACTAGGAGTGTGTTCTTGAACGTGATGTGACTTTGGGATCTTGTTGCTTCCCAGCTGCCGTGAGTTGAACAGCTCTGTTGGGCTATATGCTCCCCACCACAGTGCTTTCTCCGCCTTGCTGTAAGTTCAAAGTGTTGGGGCTAAGTGAATGTAGGCAAAACAAACAAACAAACAAACAAACAAACAAAGCCTGAAATTGTGAGCCCTATCCATCTTCCCTCCTTAAAAACAGATCCCCTCAGGCACTTTGCTTCAGCAGTAGAAAACTGACCAACACACTCCCAGAATTCTAGAAGTGGAAGTGATCTCTGTGTTCTGCCAGAGATGTGCAAAGCAGAGAAGTCAGAATCCATTCCTTTGAGAGCAGCACCCCAGGCAACTGCAGACTCTGAAAAGAAGGTCACTCTCCTGCCATGCTAAACTAATCTTTCATTTCTGCTATTGGGCCTTACTGTTTTCCCCTCTTATTTATGAAAGCATCTCATACTTGGAGGAAACACTTTGGCCAGAAATCATCTCTTTTTAGCCCCCCATAGGTTGTAGAGAGAGGGATTGTACTCTAGAAAAGCATGGATTTACACACACACACACACACACACACACACACACACACACACACACACGTGCACCTCCACACATATTCCTTTATTTACTGTTCATTTGCTCTCCCCTTGATTGTGCGTGCCTTCTGCAGCCAAACCAGGACAAATAACTGAGTGCAGAAATTAGCACTTGCCTTTAGGGTATACCCAGGCCTTTACATCCTCAGCTCCTCTCAGAGCAAGGGAGAGAGCATGGCTGGCCAAACAGATAAGACCCTCTTAAGGTTCAACCTTTCCATTTCAATCTGTCAACAAAGTAGTTTTTTCCCATGGGTGGGAAATGTGAATCTCTTTCTTACATGCAACTGCCCACGTCAGTGCCAGGCCGCTATTCCGACTGCCTCAGTGTGTGCTGCCAGGTGAGACACTAAACAGTTCTCTCATCATAGTAAAATCTGAAAAGACTTCCGTTTAGGGCGTGTACTCATTATCCTTCAAGCCAATGATGCTGATGTCCAGAAACGGTCCAGGAAAGGATGAGGAACCAGCTACCCCATCTCCATCACAACCAACGTAAAAACCCTGCACACCTGTGATGTCCCAGGCACTGAGCTACAAGCCAGACTCATAAAAGGAAGTTCACTCTTCCCACAGGGACAACCACCCAAATGATAAGCACACCTAAAAGATTTGGATGGGGTGGAATGCACACACAGGAAACAGAAAGAGGTGGCGCCCACACAATGGGCGATGCTAAGTGCCCGAGCTGAGTCTTAGCAGGTCACTGTAGGTCCCACTCGGTGGACACTGGGCTCTGAGAATTCCGAGCAGAGGAAACAGTATGAGCGAACATGGGTGTTAACTGCTGTTCTGAAACATCTGCAGTGGGTGTAGCCAGGTCAGTGTCCATCACTGGACAGCTCTGAGAAACCCAATGTAGGGAAGGCAAGACCGTCTCCTGAATTCTGTGTCTTTCTGGAAGCTCAGAGTGTGACCTGATTTGGAAATGGCGTCTTTGCAGATTTCACGGTCACTCGTACATGGGTGTACACCGAGAAGAGCTAGGGAGGCAGAAGTAGGAGTGATGCAGCTGAGGCCAGGGAGAGCCAGGACTGCCAGCACACTGCACCAGAAACAGGAGAAGCTGAAGAACATTCTCCTTAAAGTCTTGAGAAGGGTGGGGCCCCGCCAAGATGGAGCTCACAGACCTCTGAGATGACAAGAGGGAGACGTGTTTTGAGCTCATATGTTTGTTTGTAGCACTCCCTTACAGCAGCGCTCGGAAGTTGGTGAAAATATACATTAAGAAAAGGAAGCTAGTCAAAGATAGGGCAGGACCGAGCGTGCTGGTAGCTGAAGCTCTGTACAAATGCCCAGGGAACCATGGAGCCTGGACAGAAAGGCGCGTACCAACACCAAGGATACCAATAAAACCCTGCCAGGACCCCCAGCCATCTTGTCACCTTCAAGGCATACCCTTTAAGGTATGCCTGCCGCAGTGGCTACATTTTAGGGCTCAGACTAGATCTTCTAACAAAATGCCAAAATGAGGAATCTTAAATTAAAGTTGAGTCTGCTGTCTGTCAAAACCCCCAGCCAGAGTTAAGGCCACCGTGATGGTTAATACCGACAGCAAACTTGACAGGATCTAAAAATCACCGTGGAGACAAGGCTGTGAGAAACTATAGATTAGGGTAGCTCAGGTGGGAAGACTTGCATGTGAAGGAGAAAGGAGCTAGGTGGCAATGCTCATCTCTTTCTGCAGATGCAATATGTGGTGGAAGCTTTGGTTTCTTTAAAACAAAAAACAACTCCGTTACGTTACATAAATATGTTTTTGTTTTAATACCAAGTGTGGGATATTGGGCTTTTTAGTTCGTCCACAGCTGATAACTGGCGGTCCACGCCAGCTGGTAATAGCCTCGTGCAACTCAGAGAAGGATGTTGTTTTTGCCAGCTGGAGTTAGTGGAATTCTGGGGAGTATAAATATCAGAGCCCAGAGAGACTTGAAGGGCTTCGAGGAGATGGATGGAGGAGGAGGAGGAAGGCTGTTTGTCTGTCCTGCTGCGTTTGCCATTTCCTGTTGCTGAACTGCTAGATACCCTCGCGCCTGAGATTGGTATTTTCCCAAAGAACTCGATGAGCCTAACCAGCTGGAACCAAGTCTGACGAGGTCTATGTCCCCTCTCCCTTCTAACCTTCTTCCTCTCCTACCTAGGGTCAAGGGGTTGGAAGGGAGGTAGAGGCATTAAGGAACCCCAATAAAAGGTAGTTTTAAACTAGTGCATACAGCAATATGTCCAGCTACCTCATGTTCCTGCTGCCGTGACTCCCCCAATACTATGGGCTGTATCCTGAGCCAAAATAAATCCTTTCCTCTTTAGAGTGACTCTGTTAGGGACTTGACAACAGCAACCAGACCAGTAACTAATATAACCATCAATGCCCCTGACTCAGCCAACTGCCAATTCTCTGTCCACAGCAGTATCTATGAGTGAGGAGTCACACTCTGCATACGTTGTCTTCACTGTCCCAGATTGGGAGAAAGACACAGCTGGGGCTACCCACAGCAGTATCTGTGTGAGTCTCAGAGAAGCAAACCTAATTAGCACTTCCGAGCGCTGCTGCTCCAGCCAGGCACAAATATGCTTACATCTCCAGACTCTCTGCCTTTTAATTAAGATGTTTGTATTGGGGAAGGTGGCTTGATCAAGTCCCTCACAGATAACAGGCAACAAGCACCTTGGAACTCAAGAGAAACTGGAATTGACTTATTATGTTTACTAACCCAGGAGATGGGGTGAACTTTTTGGAACAAAGTATCTTGTGACGCATTTCTGGGATGCGTGCTGCCTGGGATCTGGAACCATAGGCACATTACCCATCCAGAGGAGGGAAGCTGTGGCTGTGGCTGGCTGGTGAGGCTGCAGAAAGCCTTAGTCCATGACTGCGTGGATTCGCAGGTGATCCGAGCCTGTCAGCTCAAGCGGGAGGAAGCATTGAGTCAAGAATCAAAAGCTGCGGAGTGCTGCTGGCCCCCACACTGAGTACCAGCCCATGGGCAAGAGTCACAGCACATCCTTATCCGCAGTGAAAGCAGAGCGAGCAGCTGGGAAGCCTGGGATACTGGTGCCAGTCCTCCAAGTCAGAGAACCCACAGGCCTGAGTCACCATGGGATGGTCTCCAAAGTGCAGGCTTGGGGACACCTTGAGCGTTTCCCCATGCTTTTACTAGCCCCATTTTAAGTTTATAATGAAAATGAAACCCTGAAGGATACTCAGTTTCCTACTGCAGGTGCAGCCACACACAGAGTATGCGCACACTGGGAAGGGTCGGTGAGAGAGGTCTGTTTCTTCTGGTCTCAGAAGAGGACCAGCACCAAGCTGCCATGGGTGTGCACGCTCCCTGGCCATTATGCATGATCCTGAACCGGACTCTGAGTGGGGCAATGGCACTGTTGACATTTTCTTTTCATGGCCTCTGATGACACACAATCAGGGGTACTGGAGCCCTCTCCCACTGGGTCCCCAGGAGGCACCCATATTCCTGTAGGTGAAAGCCATGGTCTTGCCACTAGCTCCTCAGAGGGCTGCAGCTCTGTTTCAGGCTGTAGCATAGGACCTCACCTCACTGTCAATTCCCCGTATTGTCTCAGTCCAGTCTGGGCCACAGTCCCTATCTGGGAACTTGCCTTTCTTAGTTTCACACATGACTGTGGTGACTCATACAGAGATAAACACCAGAGACCTGAAGAGCAAAGACAAGTGCCTACCTAGTGTGTTTGAAAACCTCTCTCTAGACAGAGACCAAGAACGCCTACAGACACACCTGAGAGCCTCTGCTGGCCTTCTCTGCCCTTCCACCCTCCGGAGCATCAGCTTTGGGAAGACTATGGCGACACAGATGATAAGTCTGGGGTTCAAAGGTCAACAGCTACCCAATGGGATCCCTGACTACAAAGGCAGGGACAAGCTATACCTGGAACAGAGCCGAATGCGGTGTGATGAGTCACAGGAAGGTGGCCCCACTTCCCCACTTGTCGTTGCCTTGACAAGCGCAATCACACCTGGATTTATGGACGGGAGCTGCATGGCACCAACCCACATGAGCCCTTGAGGGGAACTCTGTTCTGGAAACACAGCTGTTTCTCTTTAGAACAGCTACCTTCGCCACCGCAGTCCTTGGTTTTCACGCTCACTCTTCTCTGAAGAAGGTTGTCTACACCAGCATGGCCCCCAGGTAGGCAGTCTACAGAGGGATGGGTCCCATGCAGGCTGTGCATTCCAGCAAAGACCTTAGGGAAATACCACGCAGACATGGTCCCCAGGAAAGCCTTCCATAGTACCATGGCTCCTAGGAAGGCATATACAAGCGTAGCCCTTAGGGAGACACTTTCAACTGCCACAGCCCTCCCAACTCCTCCAAGAGAGTGGAACCCAGCTTCCCTTCCATGGGCACTGTGCGGAGGGTGAGTCCTCTGGCCTCAGCATGAGGCTGCGGGCAGACGCCATGCACAGCAAGCCAGCCTGGCTGTGGCGGCTCCCAGGGAGCAGCTGTATAAACACAGTGCTTCAGTGTCCAGAAACTTACACTCTCATTAAAGCCACTTTTAAGAGGCACCACAGCACCAAACCACAAACGGCAGCCCTGAGCTTGCCTTGAAATCCTCCTACAGCTTGAACAAACCGTTTACCCTCTACTCTTAAGTTTGCACTCATTTTTATCCGTCGCTTTTTAAGGGGGGTGGTGCATGGGGACTGGTGAAATATCGTTATTGGAAAGTAGTTACAAATGAAAACACCCGTTTCTAAAAATAACAGTTTATATATGAAACCACGATAGTAACAGCATGAGGCAAAAACTCCAGTAAGCATTTAAAAACACTCCTCGGTGTCATGGCCAACGGCTCTGGGCCCTCAGCAGCCTCCCAAGACCATAGGTGCTAGTCCCTGGTGTGGGAGGGGAGCCCAGGGCCAGCCTCACTGCTGAGCCTGTTCTGCAGCCTGTAGACCAGCTTGGATACTACTAGACTCAAGGAATTAAGACTTGCCAGGATACTGGAGTAAGCTTAACCCCAAAAGGGTTGTGACCCCTAAATTGAGAACCACAGATCTGGGAGATCCTAAGAGATAAGCCTGTAAGAGATTATTTAGATTAAATTAGCCTCTGAGCATGCCTGAGAGATTAGCTAGATTGGGTTAACAAAAGTCTGGAGAGTCACTGTAACTGTGGGTGGTGCCATCCCCTAGGCTGGGGTCCTGGGCTGAATAAAGAGGAGAAAGCAAGCTGGGTGCCAGCGTTCATCACTCCTGCTTCCTCCTAACTGCAGATGCAATGTGACCAGCCACCTCCAGCCCCTGCTGCCACGACTTCTTCGCCAGGACTGAGGACAGTCTCAAACTGTGAGCCAACTCACACACTCTCTTTAAATTGGGCTTAGCCTCAACCAAGAAAGAACATAGCAGAAGTGACGCAGGGCCAGCTGTAGGCCTCAGCTCTACCGGACCTGAGAACTTCTACTTGGGTATCCGTTGAAGTCTCAAGCTGCCACTGACATCTGCATATCCCATATGGGGATGGAGAGCCTCGCAGGATATGCAGAAAAGGAACAAAGCCTAACCATGCCACCTCACTGTGTGTGTGTGTGTGTTAATCACACAGGGACGCGGGCAAGACCTACAGAGGAGCCACCCAGCTGAGCCCAACCCACGCTGCAGAAAGGGTTAGAAATAAAACAATGGCTGTTTTAAGCTTCTGTGTTTTACACAGCACTAGGTCAAAGACATCTGTGGAGCAGGTGAAACAGAGAAGGGAGGAAAGCATTGGCCGGACGGAGCCTCAAACCCACTGCCACAGCCCTAAGGCCTGGTCTGTGTCATCTGTGAATTAAAGAATTGATGGAGGTAAGGGACCACAGAGAACAAGCCGGGCATCTCCAACACCTGCCTTCTATCCACTCGGCTCTAAAGAGCGAGCCAAGTGAACAGAACACACATGGGACATCAGCTAGCTCCTGCCAGGTGCACGCAAAGCACACAGACTGTGCTTGCAGGTCACCTATGTGCTCGCAAAGCGCACAGACTGTGGTTGCAGGGCGCCTGTGTGCTCTCATGGCAGGAACGTCAAGGTCAATATACTAAATCCTCTGTTCAGGCCAGTACAGGGAGTGGTTGAGGTCATTCTGAAACTACACCATTGGGGCTCAAACCCTGTGGCTCACCATCACAAATGCCGTGGGGCCTTACAGGACTTCCTGAACCCACCCACTCCCACCCTGCGCCCCCAGCCTTGCCTCTGTTTCCTCATCTACCAATGAAGAGGACATAAGACTGTCCTGAAGACTGAGTTCTGCATTCAAGGCCAGAAGGCGTGTGACATCCGCTAGGGGCCAGCTGGGCAGCTCCTCACTGCCAGCTACATTAGTGTCTGCTCCAATATTTACTGAGTTTTGCTTTAAAGATTTCAAATCACAGGAGGTATTGAAGCGATTTAACGTCATTTTAAGTTGTTTTTGCATTTTCTTCTGGGTTTCTCTCCTCATATAGTCAGTGAAACAGCAAACAAATACATGACATTTCTAATAAAGTTTAAAGAAAAGTTAGCAAATCGCTGTGAGAATGGGGACCAAAACATGACAAGTGCGGTGTGTATGGGGTGAGATGTCTCAACTCCTGGGAGCTATAGAGACTACAGGTGTGTAACTGCAAGACACTGCCTGCTGGGGACGCCAACCAGGTCCCTTAACCTGTCCTCAACTGGAAAAGATGCAATGCCCCTGTTCCATCTGTTCTGACCGCTAGAGGAGGGACAAATTAAGTGGAAACATGAAAAGCCTTCCTAGCTCCTAAGGCATTAGTTAGAGGCTGGGTCACATCTTACATCTATTTAGGGAATTTCACAGCCTACCACAATAATCTCGTCCAGTTCTGAAGGCTTTCAAATAAACCCCAAATGATGCCCGACCACGAGGGAGGCCGCAGCACGGGCCTTTTATGATTGCTAACAAGAAGCCCATTTTCTTTATGAACCTGAAGCGTAGGGATTCTTTTGAAAACTCTCAAAATAGCTCAGTCCATTCAGGAAAATCTCCTTTGAAAACTGGAAGAAAGCGCTCCCCGCCACTCCACACCTCAGCCCAATAGGTCACTCTGCAGCGAGCCTTTGCATAAAGGGAAAGCTGAAAGGTCTGGGCTCTGGTTCCTTCTGATGAAAACCTGCTATTCTGATATCTGGGGGGTGGGGGGAGGAGGGGACGTGAGGACCAGCTTGCTTTGTCCTTGAAGCTCCCCACTTCCCTCCCAACTTGACAATTTACAAAAGGGCTTAGAAGTTATATTTCTGGCCCAGTGATTCTTCCTGCCACTGCTGGGTTTGGATTGGATTTAGCCCGTGGAGCAGCAGGTGATGAGACCAGCACAGTGCCTGGGGGAGGTGCCAGGCCTGCTTCCGCTCCCTCAGCCTGGCTGTGACAGGACACTTAGACCTGCCCAAGGAGAGACGGGGGTCACCTTTCTTTCTACCTCAGAATTCAAACTCACCAGGTCAGGGACAAAAGGGGCCTGATGAAAGGAGGGGCAGTGAGGAGCCAGGGAAGAGATTCCACTCAAATGCCCCCTGCCAAGCTTGTTTGGTATGTGCCACCTGCAGTTTTCCTGGGGACTTGAGGTGACTGCTTTTTGCAGCAGGCCAGGAGCAATGGAGCAGTCTGGCTTCTCCCACCCAGTTCTGCCCCTGACCCATGTAGATAAGCAGTGAGACTCCAAAGATGCTGTCAGGTTTTTTTCCCCCTACTTCCTAGGGGCCCTTGGGTTGGCCCCTCCCATTTGCACCCAGGTATCATGTGAGGGTGAGGTCTGCCTGCACAGTGTTGATGTTAGGAAAGCCTGCCTTAGAGCCAGGCTGGTTCCCAAAAGGCTTCCTAGCCGCACTGTCTGAGACTGCCTGTCCTGTGCCAGAGTCCCCCCATTTCCAGGTCTGGCGCGGCAACTCTGCACTCCAAAGCCACACGCCATTCTCTCTCCAAGAGCCTGGGAGCCCCAGAAAACTCTGAGCTTGGGCTCCGTGAGAGATCTTTCTGGAGTCCCTCTCTAGTATAAAGTGTGGGAAGGAAGTTCTCTAAGGACCCAAGGTCCCAGTGACTTACTTGCTTCTATGGCTTTACTGCCAACTATGGCGGATTTGAAACACCAGCTTATCCTGCACGGCACACTCATCATCAATCATGGTGGCAGCGGCCTTGAACACCAAACCAGCCTGTCCTCAGGCAGTATGAGCCGAGCCAGAGATACAGATAGGAACACACGCCAGCATGACATTGGTTGGGCAGTGTGGTCTGACTCCAAACTGGGTCTGGGCCACCTCTCCCAACAACAGCCAAAAATGATGACAAAGCCAGTTATTCTGGTAGGCACTAAGATGTCCTCACCAGTCCTGGCTGCTTTGCCACGTGACACATGTCAGCATTCACTGCTCAGGACAGTGAGACTTTGAAGCCAGACATCCAAGGTGAGCAACTTAGTTATTTTTATATTGTTGTGAAGAGACACCATGACCAAGGCAATTGATAAAAGAGAGCATTTACTTTCGGGGGTCACAGTTCCAGAGGGAGAGAGTCCATGGCCATCATGGCAGGGAGCGTGTAGCTGAGAGCTTACATCTCTCTCAGCCAGAGGCAGAGAGAAGAGAGAGATAATTGGAAATAATAAATAAGCGGAAATAAATAATAAGTAAGTGGAAATAAATAAATAAATAAATAAGTGGAAACCTCAAAGCCCACCCTCAGTGACATATTCCTCAAACGAGGCCACACTGCCTAATCCTTCCCAAACAGTTCCAACAACTGGGGACACCCCATTCAAATACATGAGCCTATGGGGTCCTTTCTCATTCAAATCACCACAGTGGCTCATTCACCCAGGGCCACATGACTGTCAACTGTGTGTCATGCTCCATGCCAGGCACCAAGGATGCCGGGAGGAGTCAGACACAGCTTATATCCTCAGGGATCTCAAAACGTGTAGAGAATGGAACAGATGGAGGAGTGAGATACTACACGGCAGGGGAGATGTTATCACTGGATCATTAATTCAGCCCCACCCCATGACACTAGAGGGATTCCAAGAAAGGCTGCGCATGGTATGCTGTACACCCTCTACCCCGCGTCTCCATTCATAACACTGAATACATAACATCACACAAGGTTTTGCTATAATAACTGGCATAGGGTGCTTACCTTCATTTATTATAAAACAAAACGATGACTCTCTCACCCTTTCAGTTCACCACACAATAAAGCACTAACTTTATGCATAAATATAAATGAGTTTTAACCTTTCTCACACAAACATTTTCAAAACACCCAATCCTTACACATTTGTATGTAGCCTTCTTTTTTTTCTTTTTTTTTGAGATAGGGTCTCTCTACATAGCTCTGGCTGGCCTCGAACTCACAGAGATCTGCCTGTCCCTGGCTGGAGCCTGATTTTTTTTATTAGTCGCCAGGATGACTACATATGACCAAATCAGGATATCTCTGAGAATGTAAACAAAAAGGAAGAGCTAATAATCCCAACTAAGGGATCAAAGGACACTAGATAGACTGTTTTATAAAATGGTGTTATAGTTGAAAATACAGAGCTCATGCGTGTGCTACTTGTTGTGCAAAGTGATACACTTCATAATAATGTTTTTGATCAAATGCATCACATACTTTAACCTCCCACAATACCCAGAGCCCTCCCCCACTCCCCCTCCCACACCTCCACTTCCTTTTCCTAAATGGGTCTGCTTCTATTTTCATATGTGTATGTGCATTATATATACATATATATATCTTAGGTTCTGTATGAGAAGAACTGTGATTGTCTGTCTTGTAGATCTAGCTTACTTTGCTTCACACAATCATCTCCAATTCTGTCCATTTTCCTGTCACTGATATAATTTTATTCTTTTTTTTTTTTTTTTTTTTTTTTGAGACAGGGTTTCTCTGTGTAGCCTTGGCTGTCCTGGACTTGCTTTGTAGACCAGTTTGGCCTCGAACTCACAACAATCTGCCTGCCTCTGCCTCCCAAGTGCTGGGATTAAAGGCATGCGCCACTGCTGCCTGGCATAATTGTATTCTTTATGGCTAAATAAAACTCTATTACATATATATGTATATACATTTACATATGCATATATTACATTTTTTATCCCTTCATCCCCTGGTGGACAATTAGGATGATTCCAAAGCTTAGCTATAATAAGTACCTGATAAATCATTTTGGGCAAAACGGAATTACTACTCACCTTATCCATTCATTATCTATAAGCCAAGTCCAAAGTCAAAGTAGGGCGCCATCACTCAGCCTTATCTTTTTTGCACTACTATGGGAACCCCCGACAAGGTAAGAGAATGAGTCCAGCAAAACCCTGAACCTAGCTGAGATTTCCACTGCAAAAGCATGGACGCCCCTTGCCTCACACAGCCCACCATCCTAGAACCAGAGAGAGGCAGGCCCCAGTCTTAGCATGTGCTCCTGGGACTGCTCCTCACCCCTGCTGGCTGAGAACCAGCCATCCTCTAGAGTTACTGGTCATCCGTTCTGCTTGCTCGGTGTTTGTGCCTCTTACCTCAGGTGTCCCAGGCTGTAGAACCGGGACTCTCCATCGGTGGAGCGGACCACCTGCAGCGTGAACATGGGCTGCAGCTGCCGCAGCTCCAGCAGGACGATGGCCAGGTAGTGGATGAAAAGCAGCGCATCCACAAGGGAGACTGCGTATTGCACAATGTCCTTGTAATTCTGGTCCCGAGAGTCCAAAATGCGGACCCCATAAAAAAGCCAATAGGAAACCACAAAAAGAAAGATGAGGACCAACAGCAGGGCTCGGAACACGAACACCCGCGGCACGTCCGCTCTTTGCTTGCGGAAGAAGAGTGCCCAGGTCCCGATGAGCAAAATAAGCAGTTTGAACGACACAGAAATGAGAAGTCCCTCACAGATGGCACCACAGGGTTTCAGCTCCTCCCTCCACAGGATCTGGGGTAGCAGGATGAAGGCGATGGGGGTGAGGAAGACAAGAAGTCCAAGGAACGAGGCGACGGTGAGGCCCAGATAGCGCTTGCAGTCCAGCCCCACGCTGTCTTCCATGTCCTTGCTAATCCTGGCAATGTCCTCTTGGGATATACTGTGCTCCGAGGTGCCTGTGATGGCTGTGGTGGTTTCTCCCCAGTTGTCATCCTATTGACAGAGAAGACAGTGAGGGTGACATATAAAAGCCACGACAAGATAAGACTCAACTTTTTTCAAAAATGGAAATAGAATAGTTTTTGGTACAGGGACATTTTTAAGTTTAGCGATTTTCGCTGGAATTTTAAAATGTATTCTATATTTGCCCTTTGAACAAAGAAAACACAATTCAACCTTTGAATTTGCGGTGTGTGTGTGTGTGTGTGTGTGTGTGTGTGTGTGTGTGTGAGAGAGAGAGAGAGAGAGAGAGAGAGAGAGATATTCTTTTCTATGATACGTTGTCATCCCTTGTATTGAAAAGGCCTGAAAAGGCCAGGAGCCTACGAGTTGTTAGACTAAGCTGTGCTGACTGTGCATGCTACAGGAGAGCACCCACTCTTACACCAGTCACCCCCTCCCATGCTAAGCTCTAAGCTTACAAAGTCCAAGTCTAGACTCTTTAGTAGCTCCACAGAGCAGAGAGCATATAAAAGGAATTCTCAGCACCGAGGGCAAGCTCACCTACAGCCGAGTCCCACACTATCTGCACTTCTGTATGGCATTTATAGGACTCCCTTCAGTAAGGAGTGGCATTAAGGATTCTGTGACATCTTTTCTCATCGACTTAAGAAAATTCAAAACTCTCATCAATAGCCAGAACAGCCCCAAAATTCTTTCTAAAACATGTTTTCATGACAAACAGAACGAGGGCACAGGAATATCAGGGTTGGTATTTCTTTAGCTCCATTACGTTCTCCTGCGAAGCTTCTAGGCAGTTGCTGGCAAGGGCGCTCCACTACCATTATTCTCCTCAACAGCCAGAACACCATAGCTCCTTACCTATAGGTTAGTGTAGCTCTTGGACCCCATCGGAAAGGTTTCTTTGTGCAGTAGAGTAGCAGTTAACACAGACATTTAGAACTGAGAGTATCATATCCCTTCTGTAGGAGGCTCTGGGACTGTTGCAGAAGAGGCGATGAAGATTGTAAGGGCCAGAATTCAGGGAAGACCCAGGAAAAACAGAATCTCTGGGACATGACAGGAATCTGAACCCATGAACTCACAGCAGCTGTGGTTGCCTGTACAAAATCAAGCCATCAAGTGGGGAAGTGGCTCGTGAGTCCCCACTCCTAGCTGAGGAGCTACTGACAATTGATGTATTCTGGGGAGAGAGCGTTGGTTTAGTTTTCTTTAAAGGTTTGGCTCATGGTAGGTCCACAGCGCTCCAGTGGATGACTCAGATCAATACATATACTGGACTAGATAAATTCTTAAAATTGGACTAGGTTAAGTTCTTAAAAAAAAAAAAAAGCTGGCATATAGTTGGGAGGGGTGAGAAGTTGAGAGTAGACCTGGGGAAAGTTTTTAGGAGGCGTGCATATGCTCAAAATACACACATATGAAATTCTCAAAGAATTAATAAAAACATTACATTTCATTTTTAAAAGATCCAGGAAAGAAATAATGTTTTATCACTAAAAGATAAATCATAATTTATGAATGCGTGAGTGTCATTAGGGGTGGGTAGTGAAGATTTCAATCTAGGAACACAGAGGCCATCAACTTAGGAAGTCAGAAGTGTCACAGCGCATGAGAGAATGGCCACAGACAATGGGTAGAAGCAGCCAGATCCCTCAGGCACCGCTGGCAGGAGATTAAGATGGTTCAACATCACCAGCAAACTGGCCTCAGACTTTCAGTGATTTAACTGTATGGCCCAGCCACTCAACTCCTAGGTTATACCAAAAGTTAATGGAAATATATCCACAAAAGACTACAAAAATATTCATAAGAGCTTAATCCATCACAGTTTAGAACATGTGCACCTCAAATGTCCACCCGCCAGGAGAGCAGAGACCAAACTGTGGTCAATGCAATGGAACGCCAGTCAGCAAAAATAATAAAGAGTGAGCTGTTGAAACACACATGGATACATATCAAAATCATCATGCTGAGTGGGGAAAAACTCATATGATTCCAATTACCTTCAACTCTACGACAAGCAAAACCAATCTACTGAGATGAGACTCAAAATATCAGTTGCCCTGGAGAGGTGGGGACGGGGCAGGGAGCGAGGAGGAAGAGCCAGCAGAATGTTTTGCGCTAAGGGGTGTGGGTTCATCTGTTCAAAGTTATCAAAGTATACTCCTGAGAACTACTTGGTTTCTGTGTCTAAGTTTAGGTTGGGTAAAAGAAAAAGGACATCAGCAAGAGAAAACAAACCACAAGACATACAACTTGCTTTAATATAAGACGAGCTCACAGGCTATTGAAAACAGTTGGCTTTGCAGTCATTGTCTCAGAAGACAGATGCTGGTTTCTGCGTACGTTGACTGATATCCCTGCTGAGGTAACCATTACTAATATGCCGACATTCTGTTGTGTAATACCGCTGCTCTGACACGGCAGTGCATCCAGTTTCCTGCCAGGGAGGTGCTAACTAAATCCCTGGTCATTTTAAGAACCTATGCACATCTCTGTCTTAAAAAGTATAGCTCTACAAAGGCTTTTCTCAGTTTTGAGGTCTTCGGGGAGTGGGGGTGAATCTAAACAATCTAATCCCGTAGATTCTCAGAAGCTGAGGCCAACAAAAGCTTTGTTCCTCCAGGTAACAGGGCCACTGAGACACACAGCCTCCAAAAGGCTTCTCATGACACCATCCTGCTGGAAACACCAGCAGCTTCCCAGGGAACTCAGGGTGCAAAGAAGGAAATGCCTTCACAGTGGGTTACTAGCACCCTCAAATACATTTCTAGGGGGAAACTGACCTCTGAAGCTCTGAAGAATGATCCAATCCTAGGACTGACCACATCCATCCCTAGTCCCTCAGTCTGTCCATCGATCCATCATCCATCCACCTGCCCATCCATCTGTCCATCCATCCATCCATCTATCCATCCATCCAATATTTGCTCACTACTGAACCAACCCCACATTCAGTGGAGAAGCACAGTTATGGGTCCTGATGGCATCTGTATCCTTGGAGGGATTGTCGTTCCAATCCTCCTATCTGATTACAAATGCCTCTCTGTGGGTACCTACAGGTGTGCACAGACACACGCTTATCTCTATTCCCGTATCTTTACATCTGTGTATTCATACAGTGCTTTGTTTATGTGAGGCAGGGCTGGGCATGCAACATTTCTGGAGATGTGGAGAGGGTGTGCAAACATACTTCTGAGTACAGCTCATACCTTTATTGAAATCAACTAGGCTGCCAGACAGATGGGACTCAAAGATGATCCCCCTCCCCTTCCCCCACACAATAGTTAGGTAATAAAGTTCTGATATTTGAAAATTGGTTGACTTCTTATCAAGTCCTAATGCTAATATTGCTCAAACATACAAGGCCCAGAAACCCGAGTCGCTGCAGTCTGGACTAGAGTAGCCAGTAGATCTTGACAGAGGAAATCTACTCTTTAGATTTGTCCCAGCCCTAGCCCATGGCCTTGACACCGAGTACCCCAAAGACCACCGCTGATAACCCCAAAGTTTGCTGCCTGACCTCTGACTCAGTAGTGCCTCACTCACCCAGATTTCCATGCTTGCCTTCTGAATGCCAAGGCCTTGACTTCTTTCACATACCTAGCTTCTGGGCCTCAATGTCAAGCATTACCGGGTTTGTTTGTTTCGCGAGGGAGTTTCCAGCCCTCTCCAGTCCTATTCCATTTTAGAATGAGTCTCCAGGGACTCTCGCCTGTAACTTTTCCCTTTTCTGACCTGTCATCAGCCAAGCTGGCTTCCTTCCAACATCATTCAAAGGAGGCCAACCAATCAGAGTTCAGAAGGACCTCCCCAGCTATTCAATGGTAGCATACGCTATCCTCAGACCAACAATCAAGCCAGAGAAGTAGATAAACTCATTAAAAATGCTAGAAAAACAAAGGTTAAAAACCCAAGAGAACTTACTGCAACAAGATGTAGGAAAACGTTTGCCTAGAGGAGCCAGGCTGAGGGGCAGCCTACTTACAGCAGCGCCTTTGATCCTTACCTGAACTTCCTCTGTGCCTGTGCGGGCAGAGTCGCTTGCCAGTAGGGGCTCTCCAGTGGGAGCCTGGATAGTGACAGACTTTTCTGACCCTCTGCCATCTTTATTCCGTGGTGATTTGTGTCTTTCTCTTGTTCTTTCCCTAGGGGGAAAATAAGCCAATAATCAGACATCAAAGTTATGCCAGATTAATGATTCTCTAGCTCACCAAAAAAAACAAATTTTACTTTGAGTTTAGGAAAATTCTATGCTTATAGGCCACCCCACCCTGTACGCAGCATCTGTATCCATCCCACAGCCTGCAAGGAGTAGGATTATCTTGAACTCTCTTACTTAGTATTTTCTTTTTGTCAATTCAACACCAAAACCGAAGACTGCCACTCCTCCACTGACAATGATCAATTTTTTTTTTCCAGAGGCTAATTTTAGAAATACTATGGCTGGGGCACATTTTACTGTAATATTTACTCAGTTGGTTTGGTTATCATTTGCCTAAGTGAAGTAGGATTTTTTTTTTTTAACTGAAGAACACTGCATCATACCTGAACTTTGATCTGACAAAAAAGAAGAAGACGATGATGACAACAACAAAGGAGAAGAAGAAGAGGGGGAGGAGGAGGAAGAGGAAGAAGAAGAGAAAAAAAGAAAAAAGCTGGAACACGATGTCACCCTACACTTTGGGATAAGAGGAAATCCTAAACCAGGACAATGAATCATTTACTTTTCCTTCTTACATATTGCACATGAGAAGTCACCGCTGTAGCTCAACAGCACCCATAGAAACAAAGAAGATGAAACAAGTGAGTCTTCAGGCCACCTAGGGAAGAGCAGGCTTTCTATACTTCCCTGCGGAAGAACTCTGTGGGTGGTCCTCCAGAGACAGCAGGAGGACACCTGCTGCGGAGTCTGAAAACTACAAAAGGAATCAGCCACGGTGGCCAAGCCCTAGAGGTCACAAGCTGGTCAATAAGCAGCAAAGGAAAAGTGGCACCAAAGTCCCTGTGTTCCCTTGGCCTCCTGTCCCCATGAGCGACTTGACATCAGTCTTTCCCACAAGCACCTGTCCTCACACCCAAGGTCTCCTTCCAGTTTGTATGCAGTCAGTCAGTCGGCTCTCCAGCCGCACATTAGATGTGTGGCTTTGCACAGGTTACTTGACTTCAATTTTCTCTATGTGGGAAGTGAAACAGGGGCGGAGATCATGCCACACGGACAAGGGAAAGCGCGCGTGCTCAGTACAGGGCTATGGAGTGAGCACACAATATCTACTAGCCATTTTTAGCCAATGGCCACAAAATGGTGTCTGGACTTTGTGAAGGAGCCTGTATTGTCCTCGAGAAAGGGACAGAAAAGAGCCATGATCACACTGCCAAACCCTCTTCCCCACTGTTCATCTGTCTCCTATTAACTTACTACCTACCAACAACACAACAACAAAACCTTTAAACAAAACGACCACATGGCAGATCTGTTGCAAGACTCTTCCTATTTTGGGGAGCCCACCCTAGGATAAGCAGTGGATAATTCCTTCAAGAAACAAAGGGTTCCCAGTGATAGGCAGTTTCTCAGTGACAATACCTCCATCCTTAGCCCGTGTTCACCCCCTTTCACCTTACTTCCCCCTCCGCCTCTGGTCCCCTTCCTCTTTCTAAATATCCAAAAATGTGGACATTTTATAGAGGAAATATTCTCAGCCCTAATCTTCATACCCCTGTACAGTCAGTCAGTCACACTGCTGGAGTCATGAAAAGGACCTTTGAAGCTGGAAGTCCCCATTGGCTGTGACTGTGGCTAACAGTCTTAGTTGTGGGCTCTGGGCCGGCCGACACCAGCAGTCCAGATGCCTTCTCTCAGTGTGGGAGGGTCCTGCTCCCAGCTTGGTCAGGCTTCAGAGTGGATTTTAGGCTAGATAGGTCCAGAACTGCTAAACCACCAGGTCCCACCTGCATCCAGCTGGATGCCCGCCCAAATGATCCCACCCTTTCCGCTCCCCCTACCCCTCACTGCCCTCCCATTTGTCACTCTCTTCTTGGCTGTCATCCTAGTCACAGGCTTATCTAACCTGGCTCTCTATTGAAAAAGTCCACAGGTCAGATCCCATGACAGCAAAGATTCTACTGGAACCAAATCCTTTCGCTCCGTGCCAGTTCCTGATTCCTGAATATCACCAGGGCGGAAAGCAAACCAACCGGAACTAAAAATGGCCGTGCTTCCCTCCCCTGGACAGCCCAGCTGTATTCTGAAAGGACACAAGAGTACCACCAAGATGAGACAACCAGCATCTAAGAGGCTTTGTCTCGCAACTTCCTGGATAACACTGAAGTGAAGCCAAGTAAGAACTTTTTATCTAGGAGCCCAAGGGACAGTCTATCCTCACACCTGCCACTCTGCACCAGTGTTCTCATGTCTCAGACAAGCCACCAGGGGTGCAGAAATGGGTGGCCCGGCCCTCAGGGAATGTGTCTGAAAGGGAGACAACAGGAATCTACATTTTTCTCACCAGCACCCCAGGTCATCAGGACGCAGGTGATGCAAGAACTGTTCTGTAAGACTGACTTTCCCACCATGTTTCTGGGGAGGCTGTGGGAATTCCTACTTAGAAGTCTGCATATGTGTAAAAAGCCTTGCGGATTGTTGGGGATCAAAATCATGAGTGTCCGGTCCTAGGGCGCTGTACCACACACTGAGCCTTTATTAAAATAGTCGGGCTGGAGAGATGGCTCCGCAGTTAAGGGCACTTACTGCTCTCCCAGAGGATCTGAGTTCTGTTCCCAGCAACCCACATCCAGAGGCTGGCAAACACCTGTAACTCCAGCTCCTGGGTTCCATGAGTACCTGAAGACACTCACACAGACGCATACACGTACGTAAAAATAAACCTTTTAATTTTAGTATTGCACGGATGAAGGACAGAGCGCAGTCCTGACTTCCCAGTGAGGTACTGAGGGTCCCATCAGCACTGTACCTTGTATTAGTCTCAACATAGACAGGAGTGAGACATACCACGTCGGCAGTTACAGAAACCATGACTGGACTGTTAGTTACAGCTCTGGGCATGTCTCCAAGCCAAGCCAGGACTCAACAGTGACGTCCAAGAAAAACAGTGTTGATCACCAATCCAGTGTTTTCTAGTTTGCAAAATTACAAACCTCCACGAGGTCAACTCACTGTAGAACACACCTATACAATCATTCCCATAGAGGCGGTAACAGGGGAATGGAGGTGTAGCTCAGTCAGTACAGCACTTGCCTAGCATTACTGAAGTCCTGGGTTCAATCCCTGATGCCACATAAACCAGGCATTAATGGCACACACCCGTGACCCTTGGTGACATACAGAATGTGAGGGCAGCCTGAGATACCAAACTGATGCTATAAATTTATGGGACATCTATCTATCTATGGATGTCCCTTATCCAGGAGAGGGTTCCCCAAAAATGAAGATGTGTCCAAGAGTATAGAAGTCCAGCAGGGGGAGGGGGAATGAACAGTTTAATAAATCAATAAATGGAACATCAGGACATGGGCAAGATATAACTGCCAATGTGGTGAGGATCACCTAGGGCTCTTTCTCAGCAGCCTCATCACCCACAGAAATCTGTATCTTTATCTCTAAATCTGTCTTCCTGCTTCCTTGGCCCACAGGAATAAAGATAAGTCTGTCCGTGCAAAGATAAGGGTATCTGTGCACCATACCCACACATGCTTGGGAGGGTGGGGAAAGCAAGTGGCAGCATGCAAGAGGGAACAACCATGTGCCCAGGTAAATGCATCATCCGTCGTCGTCGTCGTCGTCATCGTCAGGCAATTTGCTAGCTGAGCCCTGGGGAGCTGCTGTAACGTCACATCCCCTCCCCCACCCTCCCCCCACTCCCTGCCAGTCCAGCAGGAATGTGGGCCATTCCCACACTGTCCCTACTTACAGTCAGCGTTTCCTGGGAAGGCTGTTTCCTCCTGTTCTGTTGCTAGTCTGTTTCTAAATGGGGAAAGCCAGCCCACCGGTTACTCCTCCCTTTCCTCCTCCACCGCTGCCCGCTTACTACCTGCCCTCTGTCTATGGACCGCGAGGCCTGCTGGCGTGGGACAAAGAGGCGCTCAATCCTTGGAATCCTCCACTGCCAGGGCAGCCCTTTAGAGCTATGCATTTTATAGTACGTCAGTCACATTGTCCTTTAAAGGTGGCATTTCCTTCCGAAGGACCAACAGAGCCTGAAACTTGCCTAGGGATCCTGCTGGCCTGGCAATATCTGGCAACCCCCATCACCCCCACCCTGTGCCTCAGTTTCACCATGTATAAAACAGAGCTTTCAACTCCCACTATTCTAGGACTGTTGTGGGCATGGGAGAAGGTGACCATGAGAGACCTTGCAGGTACTCCTCCCCAAGTGATGCTTAATGCTCCCAGCAGCTGCTGACATCGGGAACCCACAGGTTAGACGAGGTTGGCTGTAGTCTGTACACTCTCTCAACAAAGCTAACCGGACTCTCTCTCTCGTGCGTGTGTGCTCTCTCTCTCTCTCTCTCTGGAGACTGCAGGCATCAGTGACCTCTTTTGTCAGAAAACGGGCTTGGACAGTAGCCAGTCCTCCAGGACAATCAGTGTCATCAGGCAGTTCATTACTCCTTTCTGAGTTGGAGCTGCACTAAAATTACCAAGAGACCAGGTCCCTTTCTTTTCCCACTCTTCCATTTAAACGCTCCACAAATCATAAAGCAGAGAAGCCATCACAGGGCACTCCCGGAACAAGAAATGCCTGTGGCAGCCGGCTCTCGTGCATGCGGAGGACTCCTTCACTGTTGGACACTCTTCTTGCCTTGGCTGAGCATTCCATGGCACCCATGTGAGTGGATCACAGCCTTTGCCCCAGAGTTCCTATGGCCTCTGTGGTCCTCTCTCAGACAACTCACTGCAACAGCAGAGGAAGCAGAGGACAGAGCTTCAAAGATCCACCGAGTGAACACACACAGCCCTAAGCTGAAACCCTTCACTTGGCTCCACTCGGAATGGATACTCAGTGATACTCCCTGGTCAACCATTGAGGAGCCAGCCAGGAGCTCCGCACAGCCCTCCTCCCAGTAGTCTCTCTGCAACGGTGCTTCATCAATTGATTAAAAGCCTCAGTTCCAACGCACATTTGCCAAGTACTTTCCACAAGGGATGAAGAAAGAACTAAGCGTTCTGCATGTCATCTTAATTGAAAGTTATAGTCTCTTACAGTTCCCATAACAGCGCTAGAGTATCCATTTCTGGGTCCCCAGGAGGCCCGGGGAAGCAGCAGCGAGCAGCAATGGGCTTTGACAACTACAAGTTTTAGTGGGCGTGCAGACTAAAGAAGCCAGGCTGGCTCCATTCAAAATTCTGAAAGCCATCTTCTCTTACTCAGCCCCAAGCCCCAAAGGAACCCCAAATTCCTATTCATACTGTATGGAAGAGGAAACCTCTGGGGGGTTTTGCTGTTGTTGTTTTGTTTGTTTGTTTGTTTGTTTGTTTGTTTTTTCCAAGACAAGGTTTCTCTGTGTAGCCTGGGCTGTCCTGGACTCCTGTTGTAGACTAGGCTGGCCTCGAACTCACAGAAATCCACCTGCCTCTGCCTCCCAAGTGCTGGGATTAGTTGCTTTTTCCACTTACATCCAAAGAGCAGGTATTTGAGAGAAGCTGTTTCTGTTGTTTTATTTAAAAATCTGTTAACTTCATCCACTAATTGAAATCTGTGATTATTTTTAAAAGCAGGGTCTTCTCAGGATCTGAGCTGTAGAGTGAGTGTCACACAGGCTTTCTCGTCCCCTGCCCCCACGCACCCACATGGAGTGCCTTCTGTCCTCACTGGAAAGGCCAGCTGACCTCCAGCACAGCACACAAACAATGCAGGAATGTTTAGAAAATAAAGCAATTAAAAAAAAAAAAAACCCACCCGGAAGTCTATTTCCTAAAAATAATAGAGTCTCATGGGCGTTATCTTTGAAATGCTTTCCTTTATACTTTTATGTCATTCACTTTTTTTTTTTTTTTTTTAAAGACAGGATCTCACTGTGTAGCCTTGTCTGCCTGGCCTGGAACTCTCTACTTGCTATGCAGATCAATTTGCCTCCAACTCACAAATATCTGCTTGCCTCTGTCCCCTAAGTGCTAGGATTAAAGGCCCCTGCCCCTTTATGGGGCCTCCATTCACTTTTGAAAAAAAATTACAACATACAAATTTGTATAGAAAAATAGTGTAAGTGGCTAACTCCCCACCTCCAAGAGCTCCTTCCCTGAAGACGCCGCACAAAGCCGCCTGGAAAACGTGTGCAGGCTTCTTTCCAGGTACGGCCACCACCCAGGATGCATCTTATTCTGAAATCTCACTCTGGGCACAGATTTTATGGTGATCTGCTTATTGAGCAAAGCAAACACCAGGATGGTCACCACTTCCACACAGCACGCAGCTGTAGCCACAGCTGGGTCTCTGAGCTGGGGTCAGTTGTTAGCTCTGAACAAAGATACTGAAATACCAAGACCCGTTGTAAATACCATTAGCACAGCGAACAGCGAGAGACCACCTACTGTGAGCCGAGTTAATCATTTTCCAGGCGTTTCATTCGCCTCCACCAGCTCTTGCAGGAACATGGGTCCCTAGTCCCGTGTCACAGAGAGGGAGACACCTCACCTGTAGCGTTCTTGCCCTGCTCAGTACAGTATCACTCATTTCGTCATTTTTCCATTCATTCATCCATGCGCCCACTTACTCCTCCCTCCCCCAGCAAGCATCCTGCAGGTCAGAGTGCACACATCTGAGTATCAAGGCAGGCCTCTCCATTCAGCAGAGGAAGGAGAATCTGGCCCCACCCACCACTCAGGAGGACAGTGTTTTCAAAGCCTGAGTTTGCTCACTTGGAAGACCATTCAAAGAGAAATCAGAAATCAGATGCCAGCTCAATCACACCTCTCTCTTTCTCTTATCTTCTCTCTCTCTCTTTCTCTCTGTCTCTCTCTCTCTCTCTCTCTCTCTCTGTCTCTCTCTCTCTGTCTCTCTCTCTCTGTCTGTCCCTCTCTTCTCCTCTCTCTCTCTCTCTCTCTCTCTCTCCTCCTCTCCTCCTCTCTCTCTCTCTCTCTCTCTGTGTGTGTGTGTGTGTTGGAGACAGCCTCAGAGCAGATGCTTAATGGCCAGGGAGTCAGCATCTTCGGGGGAAGCAACAAAGTAACATCTGCTTTTTAACTTTCATTGACAGCATTGGTAAAGCTCCAGGAGAACTGACGTCTATAAGAAGTACTTAGAATTGAGAAACATTTCCACTGCAGGGGAAAACTTTAATTTAAACCCAATTGTGAGAAATTAAGGTCATCAACGCTAATGGTGGCTATAAACTGTAAATTGGCAGTGCCGCTGGTGACTCCCCCAAGGGTGGCAACCCGCTCTTACAGCTTGGCTTCTCATGCACCAGCAGACAGAACCGGCTGCATCCTCAGCCCCTTCAGGGGGCCTATTGACAACCTGGCTCTCTAACAGGAAGCCCTACCGACCTGCAGGCATTCCCACTGAGAAGGGTGGGCTGATTGATAACTTACATACCCTTGCCTGTGAGATTTTTTGGAATGGCTTGAGTAGTAGGAATATCCAGAATATGTGGATTCGGTATCCATAGCAATGGCGAGCTTCGTCTGAGGAAGGAGCAGGCACTGTTCTCCCACGTGCAGTCTCACCTACTAGCTCCGAAAGCCTTGTGGGATAGAGACGCCACCCTTCAACGGGACTCTGGAAAGGGGAGGAAAAAAAAAAGAGAGATTAATCCTCAAAGGCAATCAAAGATAAACCAACAAGGGCCAACTCTCCTCTGGGGTCCCTGCTATGGAATATGAGGTAAGCCAGCCACTCGCCCAGGAACAAGCTTCGAGGGAGGGTGTATGAGAGTCAAGTGGGGGTACCTGGTAAGCTGGACTCCATTACAACAGCAGGAAGAAGATTTGGGGGAAATCCTGGGCACTTGGGACATTTATTTCCTGAACACAGCCTTACTACCTACCCGCATGGCTTTGCCTGTAGGAACTGCTTCTCGCACCAACCCCAAGACAAATGTGTACCCCACCCCCAATAGTCAGTTATCAAGACAACTCCCACGGAAATCATGTATTCAGCAATTTGGCCATCATTTCCAAAAATCAACTAAAGGTTTTTTTCCTAGTCTCTTTGAGAATCCAAACTCCTAGAAATTTATCTTAGATTAATTAAAAACCAACAACCACCATGATTGCATTGCTGCCTATGATAATAAAAACCTAAAAGTGGCATGAACACTTCCCCAAGCCAAGGAATAGCTGGGGGTTGTGGGGGAAATACGATTCAGCCAGTCGAAGAGAATATCATATATCTGTATAGAATGACAATTATAAAGAACGGAGATTTTAATAAGCAGGATACTGGACTGCATCTAACTGCTACAAAGATGTGAAATAAGTTACGGGGGGGCAAGGTCCACAAGGGGACATCGGTAAGGTGATTTATGGGTTGCAAGGCCCTCTGTCCTTTCCCACTGCCCTCAAATATTGCCCAGCAATAAAAACATATTAGAAGCACATCCGGGTACATTCCTGAGCATCCACTTGCTCAACCCTTCACTCTGAGAACTGAGAGCATCATCAGGTCTAAAGTTCTGCCTCTTCCTGGACCCCCCTCCCAGGAGTGGCCTAAGCCCAACAGGGTTCCCCACCCTGCGGGTGTCCTGGAGGCTAAAACTGCAAACAGAGCCAGTGAGATAAACCTGAAGCAAAACAGAAGAGTTGCAAACTTCCAGGCCTCAGCAACTGCTACAACTGGGAGAAGTTTCAAACTGGCACTCTTGACTGACCCTGGAAGTCCCATCTGCACGGTTACACCGGCCCAGAGCCCGGAAGCCGTATTCTGTTACTTCCAAGGTGGGGGTAAAAGTTATTTCTACAGAGACCTTGTGCCTAGGGGTTACCTTCCCTGTCCTAGACATGTCAACTCATGATTTCACTGGGATTTTATCTTATAGAACTAATTCTTCAAGGGAGAAAAAATGACATTCTTCACTCTCTATTGTGATCAAAAGGGGATGATGAAAATGTCCCCTAAACCAAAATAATAGGAAACATGGTTCAGCCACCCCCAAATTAGCACATATTAAAAAAAGATACTTATAGTTAAATCCAAAGGTCACACCCTTGCCCTTCTTCTCCAAGCCTTACGCACAACACAGACCTGTCCATTTACCACTCATATTTATAAGGTGCCAGGAGACTCTGCCATAGAGCTCTGACAGGATGAGCTGCTTTCCCTGCCCCTGCTGGTGGCATTCCTCCTCCAACACTTGGTTCTCTGTCTCTATATCAGGATATTAGGGGACAGCCTTCTGCCACCAAGAGCCAAAGCCTGGCCATGGGAAAGCCTGGAGTCCAGCTCAAGCTTAGTCCCTCCCCCCTTGCCTTCCGGAATCTCAGGTTGCTCACTTGTCAATCAGGAGCAATGGACCAGCCCCCACCAGGGGCGAAGCTAACACAGAGAGAGACTTGACTTCCTTCCTGGCTGTGGGACCTCAGTCAAGCGATGCAATCTCTTTGAAGTCCCATCTATTAAAATGGGAGCGTCAAGGAGGGCGTCAGGAGGGTGGTGATGCCTGAATGAGCTGATGGTGGTGACAGTTCCCAGCATGGGCACCAGATGCACCGGGGTAAGTAAAAGTGTGTGTGTGTGTGGGGGGGACCCTGAGTACCTCCCTTTGGTGGGTTCTAAACTCCAGGGTCCTGTCTTTCTCAGCAAGAGAAAAAGCTTGGAGAGCCGCTGGGTGGAGAGTCCATCCAGGCCATCCCACCTAAGGCTCACCTGCTGTGGGCAGAGTGGGACTGCCCCTCAAGCTACCTGTTCAGTCACCAGCTGTGCATGGAAACAAGGCAGCTTAACCTTGAGGCTGTGCGTTTTCCACCCTGGAAAAGAAAATCAAACAGCCCGCTTGAGGGGAAGAGGGTAGCTGCAAAGACCAAGTGTGAAACCGTAGCACAGCCCTGGGCTAAGCGGGTCCAGTCTTTGCTCCTCCTCCCGTCTCCCAGGGTTTTCACCAGCCATTCAGTGAGCTTCCTGCAAGCTGAGGTCTCCCTTCCTTTCTGCTCTGGGCTGGGCTTCTTTCTCACTGGCCTTCTGCCTGGCAGATCACCAACTTTGGGAGGTACAGGCAGGATGTGGAGCCCAGCATAAAACAATCTCTCCTTGACAGCCACTAGCATGGCTCTGTGTTGACCTGCAGACCCCAAGGCTTGGCACCTTCTTCCAAAAACTGACCATCTTTCTCTGGATTCCCAATTAACCCCTCTCATCCTGGCGCTTGTTTCTGCCTGCCAGCCTAGAACTCCTGGCTCTCTGTTCCACTCTAACTTGTGATTTCACACCAACTATTAAAGGGTATCTGAGCTCCAACCCAGCACACTACCGCTGAGTCTGTTTTCGTACTTCCTGTAGGTTACACCTCGGGGCAGGTGCTCCTGCTCTGCCCCACACCCAAGTGCCCTGAACCCGACATCATTAGTCCTCCCTTCCCCAGGTTAGTGTGAGGATTAAGCAAGGCTCCTGAGATGAAAACCCAAGTTTCCTTCCCTTCGGCCTCGGCTGGCGGTCATCATTCTTTGTCCTCATCAAAATGGGCACTGTCCGTCCCTTAAGGCAACTCCAGGCATGTCCCTCAGTGGAAATCCTAGCTCCGAACAGGCCTCTGGGGAAAGCCTTTCCCTAACTCTACCAACTCTCTCCTCCCTAGGTTCCATCCCACAGTTCCAGCCTATACTCACCAACGGGGGTGGGGGTGGGTGGGGGAGCTGTGTATGTGATCCTTCCCTCCCTCTCTACTGCCACTAAATCCTCCATCCTTTTCCCTCCATCGATGTACCTCCATGTTTAATGCGTAGCCATCAGACCCTGCTCAGCAATGCTAGGGAGATGGCATCAACAGGGGCACATCACCTGCCCCACCCCCGGCCCCCACACGTTAAGTTTTGCAGATGTCTAGTTTCTAGCTTCTCCTCTAACCCTCCCCCTCCCTCCCCCTACCAGGTCATCCTTTAACACTCAGGGCACACCCCCTTCTTCTTCTCAATCTCTAGGGATAAGCCCCTCAGAGTCAGGAACCATGGCCCCCTCCCCGAAATAGTATGAACATAACAGGATCTAAACACTTCCTGGAAAGTAAAGCCCAGTGCTCCTCTCCCAGTCAGTCAGCTCTAGCCACAGTCTCTCTCTTATGTCCCGGCTTAGTCTTTCCAATATCCTCTGCCAGTGATGCTACCATCCTGTGTGGTAGATAGATGGACCCGCTCTGTGATGTTCTCAACAAGCTCTCCCATTCATCCATGCATCCCACCGCCACCAAGTTCTGCCTGTCCTCAGGTCTTCTCCATCCGCTCCCAGCTCACAGCATCGGAAAGCTAACCTAGAGAGCATCTCCAAGTTTCCTCACCTGCCCGGGCCCACACAGAGCTTGATCCTGCTAAGTCGCTCTGCTTTCACCATGGTTACCAACTCTTGCCTCATCTAAGTGAGGAGTCAGGAAGTAAACTAATAAAAGACAGAGTGAACTCCTTCCAGAAAGGGCTTGACCTCAGGTAAGGGCTCCCCTGAGTTAATAAAGACACATAATCCTGATGCTTATCTCTGTAAAGATGTGCACACCAAGGAATTAACAGCATTCAAGACAAGGCCAGGAGGGACGCCTTTATCAACAGAGACAATAAAATAAGGAAATGAAATTAGTTTCCCTGGGTAGCAAGCTAATGAGCAGTTGCTGTGGCCAGAATGGGTTATAGGCAGGTAGGGGTGTACATAGGAAACCCTGGGACCTGCAACAGCCTGCCATACTGACCCCTGACAGGACCTGTATTGTGTTTAGTCCAGGCTCAGCCAGCAGCCAGGCTGACCTAACCTCCTTGCCTCAAATCCTCCTGTAGTGCCCCCTGAACTTTAAAACATAGACTCTTGACTTGATCAACAAACAGTCTTACCAGCTGTTCCAATCCCTCTGGATCCTGGTTCTTCCCAGCCTCAGGAGCTGAGCCGAACCTAGTTTATCTGCTGGGACTCACTCACTCTCGCCACGTGTGCCAGTTTGGCTAATTCCTCTCAGTTTAAATATACTTCTTTAAAGAGACCTTGCCGACCCCCCCAGCCCACACCTGGCCAGCCCACCACCTGCATCCTCCCTCCAGCTCTTCCAAGGCATGCACTCATTGTGTGCTCAGTGAGTGTCAGGCTCCTGAAGAGGCTCCTGGGGTGCAGGGACCATGCTCCTTATGGTCTCCCTGGCTACTGGTAAACAAGAGACACCTAATAAATATTTGCTGAAGGAAGGAAGGAAGGAAGGAAGGAAGGAAGGAAGGAAGGAAGGAAGGAAGGAATGGAAAGCCTTGAGCCAGTCTCAGGACACAGAGGTATGTCTTCCCCACAGAAGAAGCTTACAGAGGGTAGATAAAATAAAGATGTCAGAACAAAGCAGGTTCACAGGGCAGTTTACTCAGCAACAGAAACCTATAGCCCAGCTGTGCTGGGGAAGGCCAGCATCATTGTTTCTGATAGTGCCCAAGAGCAGCCTGCTCCAGTCTGGGCCAGAGTACACCAGACCACGCAGCCTGGGGAACAATGCCGAGACAGCATCTTACAGTGTGCTAAAACAAGGTGAAAGACAGAGACATTTACTCCTATAAAATATACAACCCCTACTTGAAAGAAAAACAGTGCTCAGAATATATATATGTATACATACACACACATTTATGTGTGTGTGTGTATGGAAAATAACAGGTTATGCTAATGACCTGGTAAATGTAAGGTAACCTTTATGAAAAGGAAGTTATAAAAACATCAATAGCTCTACCCTGGGCTATTAATTAAAGGGGCTCTGCCTGGGAAGGTTTACTTGGAGGGTCACGGGTTAGGAAGAATGGTACAGAGGGGCGTGATAAGGCTCGTTAGATACTTTGCTCAACTCGAACCTGTAAATCATAAAACTTTGTCCAAGTCTGTGATGCGAGGCTCTGTAGGGCTCAGGTACCAGTGATCCCCTTCCAGCGACAGAGCTCTTCGAAATGTGTGGCTACGGGCCACTGTTCACCTGGAAAGGAAACGCCAGCCTTATTTCAACTGGCTTACCAATCAGCTGAACTCACATTCCCAGACTAACTGCTTGAGTCATTAATCAGCGCTGGGACATCCCTGGAAGATAGACATAGATTGCTGCCACACTGTGAATGCTTACGGAGTCTGTGATGAACATTTCTTTTCAAGCAAAGCCTTGCCCCCTAGTAGGTTTTGGAGCTTCAGAAACAGATCTGATGCACACCATATACCCCGCGGTGCCAGGTCCAGTGCCCTGTATGGCAGGGACTCTGATAGCAGGTCCAGTCTACCAGTAAGTGTTTGCTATGTGTTAAGGCTGAAGTCACTTGCACGAAATATCTCAATCTGTGGAACAGTCTTTAAGGGCGACAAAATAGAACGTTATGGCACAGCTAAGGAAACAAGGTCACACAGGCGCAAGCGCAAGTGCCAGGGTAAGGAGTTGACCTTCAGGAGACTGATACCAGAGAGCCGGGAAAGTTGAAAAAGCTATGTAGCAATTACCAGAATTGTTTGTTTACACAGATAGAGAAGCAGCAGGCAACAATAGTGAGTTGTTCCAAACCACACATAACCTCACAAAGAATCCGGCAGTTCAACTCCTACTCACAGGCTCAGTAGAAGGGAGTGTGTTTGGGTGGGGGTGGGGTGGGGGCTTTAAGGAGGAAGAAAATTCATCTCAAGTAGCCTCCAGTCCAAGGGAGACCTCTGATTATTCAGGGGGATGTCGAGGGCCCATTCAACCCGAACTACAGCAGATGCAAAGCAGGGTGTGTCTTTAGGGACATAAACTAAAGCATACGTGCCCACACTCAACACATTAATTCTTCAACAGACGATGTCATGAAATTGTTGCTTGGTAAGGAAACTTTTCAATTTCCTGTATGGTTTCATCCTATTGCTCAACAAATAAGACAATAAAAAAATGAGACTTGGCAGGCAGTCTCAAAAATATGACACTCTCACAATTCTCTCATTTTATTTACAAATTAAGTTGCCACCAAGTCACACTGTCAGCACTGCAAACTCTGAAAATTTCACACTGGGTGTTTTGGCTAACCATAATGGGAGTCACCAACCTTTGGAAATGCTAAATGCTCCTGGATAGTTCTTTGAAATGTAGAATAAAACAGTTTCCTCCCACACATCAAAGCCCCAACTATATCACACTGATTTAATTCAATTCTAAAAACTCTAATTAGTGGTTACATAAAATGGCTAATTATGCCTCCCTGGGTTCAGACAGTTTTGGCTGTCTCACTTACAGAGCCTAGGAGTTGTACAGTCAACACGCCCACTGGAAGAAGGCTAATTAGTATTGCTGATTGGTGACACAACTTACAATATTTTTTCTGCAAACCCTGTAAAACGTATAAACATGTCAGTGGAAACACTAGTTTTTACAGCTTGCTAGCTTTTTGGAATTAGCCTGTTAGAACGCATGTATCCTGACCACAGACCCCTCAAAAGGGTTTTTACAAAACGCTCGCGCCAACCACACAACCATCCGGATAAAGAGCCATGTCGTCTCTCTATGAACTTCTGAAGGAGCTCACCTTCGCTGTCTGGCCATCATACCGGCTCCAAATCTCTCCTGCTCGTCACCCAGCCGCCAGGCTGCAGCTCCGCCCCACCCCTGCTCCTACCACCGACGCTTTTAAATTTTTATAAAGCTTCACACTTCTCTGGGCGCATTGCGAGGGGGCAGTTCGATGGCTGCAGGATGCAATAAGGTCCTACCGACGGCAAAGGCTGCCCGGGAGAGGCGAGGTTGCCCTAGATAGGGACTCCTCCTTAGGCAAGGACTGGCTACACGCCTCTGCTCCGCCCCGGCGCTTTTGAAAGTAAACTCCTACCTGCCTGTTGCGCTTCGCGATGCGCAACGGGCCGCGCCCCCCAGGCCTCCAAGGCTGCGGTTTTGTAAGCAAAGGGAGAAATACAAGCCAGCTCCGTCCGGGTGCCCGAAGACTGGCCAGATGACTCCGATCGCGTCCTGCCCTGCACGGCGCGGACAGCCACCTCTCCCTCCCACAAGCCGTCATTCCCCGGCCGCCGCCGCTGCACATGCATCCAGGGACGCGCTCCAAAGGCCAGCCAGGGCAAACGGGCGGCCGAGGTTACCCAGGCAGCCCTGGGACTCGGAGCAATGGGATGGGTGGGATCGGGCCGAAGAACCCCTTGGAGGGATGGAAGGACCAGGATCCCGGGAAGCAAGACCCAGAGGGGCCCAGGGGGCTCCTGGCCGAGGCCCCGAACCCCAACCAGAGTGCTGGGGCTCACGGACACGAGCAGTTGGGCCTGACCTCCCGCCCAGATCAGTTCCCAGCCGCTGCGCCGCACCCGCCTCTCCCGGGACTCACCCCGGCGCCAGCCCGCCGCGCTCCACGCCCGCGCTCTCGGCTGCAGCGCCCCGGCTCCGCGGCCTGCGCTGGGCTGCAGTGGAGGCACAGCCCCGCCGCGGCCGCCGCTCTCTGCTGCTTTCCGCTTCCTGTCCCGGCGCCGCCCCGCAGCCCCAGCCCAGCCCTGCTAGCCCGGCGGGGCTGCCAGCCAAGAGCTGCGAGCGCTGCGGGCCCCGCGGCCGGCCCGGCCCACCTGCAGCGGAGGGCGGAGCGGGCCTCCCAGGTCCCACTCACAGACAAACATGGCTTGGTCCGGACTGATACCCTCCTTCCATGTGCACACAAGAGCACACAGTCTAGCAAATCGCATCCTGAACACATGACCCAGGGGTTGATGTCTCCCCACCCAGCACCCCAACATAACCCCACGGGCGCGCGAAGGCACACACTTACAATTGTGCATAAAACCTAAGCCCTCTCGTTGCCATCATTAAAACTTCAATCCGCATATTCACATGGCTCAAGAACCAATTTCCACCCCTCCCCCAACTCATACATATTTCAGCGCACATAACACTCACACTTAAACTCCAATGCAGCCCAAGAGATGACCCAACCAATTACTACCAGCGCCCACACCCCAACTGTAGCTTCTCCCTGCTCCTCTTCTACCAGAGCAGACTTGCCCCAGCTCTCCTAGTCTACTGGAAACTGCCAGAAGAGCGCATCTCTGAAGGCAAGGAGCCAGAAGTTCCAGGCTGATTAAGACCGCTTCCATCGCTGAGCTCTGTTTCCCTCTCTGGACAGTGTTGAAGACTCTAATGTTGACTTTGAAGGGTTGTAGTGACAAGTATAGAAAGTGCTGAGCAGCGGGCAACTGTTTTTCTGAATAGCTGGACCCTTCTTTCTTAGTTGTAATAGAATCCGTGCCCAGAATGACAGATCTGCTGCTGCCATGACAAAGTACTCCCGCGAAGGCGCGCACAGCAGGAAGTGCTGAGTTTGCAGTTTGTCTGCAGGAATGCTGGGAGTGACTTGGCCTGGGAAACTCAGACTCTTTCTGAAGTGGCCTTGTTTAGGAACCTGTAGCCTCAAGAAGCCCTCACCCCTCACCGTACATTTTCCTCTTCTTCCATAGTCCGTATGCTCCACCATCCACGCCACTGCCTTCCAAGTACACCCAGACATTCAAGGTAGCTGACTGATTTCCCCAGTCCTTCGCCTGCCTGAACCACAGCCTCGAAATGACTCTAGAGGGCAGAGCTAGACTCCCGAGGCCGTGCCAGCTGTCTGTCCAGCGTGAGAAGCTGCTAAGATAGGTGTAGAACTCAGAAAATGGTCTCATTCTTCTGAACGTTTAAGAACCTTCAAAATTAAAGGAGACCAAGGCCTCCCAGTTCAGGTGTGACGTTCCCGAGGCGGCCTCTGTAGCAGGAAGACCCACAGTGAATCCTTATGGGGTGTAATGCCAGCTTGCTGTAGGTGATTAGGTTGAAAGACCTATGCTACAATGTTTTTGAGGGGGTGAAGGGAGGATTGTCCAACATAAACTTGGAAAGAATAAACTCACCTTGAAGTGCCATTCGCTATTTGTTTTTACCCCCCCAATAAACCCGAGTTTCAGAGTTGAAGAGTTCAGCTGAAGACACTGAGACATTGGGTGACAGAGCACTGCACTAGAGCAAGCTTCCTATGGCGGAGGAGGAGCCGTTCAGCGCCCTAGGCCTTCACTCCCCAAGCCTCAAGCCCCACCTTCATCAATAATGAAGGTGACACTGTGGGCACCAGCTGTTACTCTTTTGTCTTGCTAATCTGTTTATTTCAAACTGCACAGGGATAGAGCTGCTCTGTGTACTGGGCCTCAGTACCTCAGCCTAACTACCTTCCCAGGATGCTGCCCCTTCTTCCTTCTTCTCCTCATCGTCCCAAGGCTTGTGATGTTCTACCTGCAGTGATTCCCCCCTGGCTGCCAAGACCCAACTGTTGTGTGACAAAACTTTTCCTTGGGGAGATACAACCCACACATCCACTCAGCCCAGATGGGGAACCCGGCGACAGAGCAAAGTACAGATACCACCAAAGTCCAACTTGGTGAACCATTGAGTTTTATAGGAGTTACTTGGCTGAGTATGGGTGAAGGGTTCCGTACAGGAGCAGAAATGACACAAAGGCAGTGGCATCATCAAAGCCTACCCAAGCGTGGGTGACAGCTCACAACATTGGGAGCCTGGAGCTCACTGCACAGCCTGCAGGCAGCTCAACAGACTGGATGGTGCTCTTTTCAGGTGCCTCAGTTGGTCTAAACCCCTTCCAGGATGCGCAGCTGATTTACACTGCTTCCGGGCTCCTGGTCTGGTCTCAGCATCTTCTTTGTAGCTTGGCTCTCTTCCTCTCAGAAGGAGGCTCAGCTTTTATTGCTTACTCTGGCAGGGAAGGGCTTAGTGAATCTGGTTGGTTTCAGGGACTTCCTGAAGCTACTTCGAATTATGTAACTTCTGGCAGGACAGAACGCTTTAATTCCAGAGGAAATTTACATAGCGTCAACTCAATTCCCTGGCTACGGAAAGCTTTATCTAGTTCTTCCAACCGGAATGCAGTCTCTTTCCTGTTACCACTTCCAAAGCACTCTGGGCCTTTTTTTTTTAATTGGTTTATTTTTTGGAGACAGGGTCTCATGTAGCCCAGACTGACCTTGAACTCTTGATCTTGCATTCTTCACCTTCTGGGTGCTGAGATTACAGGCATGTGTGCCACCACACTCAGTCCCCACCTACGCCCATCACAGATCTTCCCACAGTATGTACTTAACAATTATTATTTTGGAAATTCATTTTTTTAAGTGTGTGTGTGTGTGTGTGTGTGTGTGTGTGTGTGTGTGTGTGTGTGTTTCTGTGCGGTGGCTGGGGCTGGGGTGGGGTTGTAGGTAGGTGCCAGAGGAGTCCAGAAGGGAGTGTTAGATTCCTTTGAGCTGGAGTTACAGGTAGTGGTGAGTTTCCCATCCAACATGGCTGCTGGGCAACTAACTCTGGTCCCCAGTAAGAGCAGTGTGCATCTCTCCAGCCCCAATCAAAAGAGTGTACGTCTACCATGACTTCTTCCTCTTGAGAAGCTAATAGGTTGAGCAGGAAGAGTTGATTGGAAAGTCATGATATCCACACCTGAAGTTACGTAACATTGACAGATGATAGTACACATGCTAACTGTGCTGAAGGAATGCTTTTCTAGAAGTCACCTACCCCACCGCCAGAGCCCTGAAGCTAATAAACAAAACAAAACAAAAATAGCAGTTAAATGAGAAACATCTCTGATAGAAAAACTCATGTGCATCCCAGTTTGCTTGTTTGCTTGCTTGCTTGCTTCTAATTACAGACTATCTTGAGCCACCATGCGTGTGCTGTAAAACAACGCCTGGTCCTTTGCAATAACAAATGTTCTTAGCTGCCGAGGCATCTCTCCAGCCTCGTACATCCTAGCTTGCAAGAGGACAGACTTACAAATAGGAGACTGTCCAGCCCACACTTAGGGACTACTCACGGTGAGACTCAGAGGAACCCCTGGGAGTGTCAAATGACTCGATGTGAGGACCTGTGAAGTCCCAGTGCTCACTGTACTAGGTATTCCTCCTGCCTCAAGACCACCCTGCAGGGCAATAGCTAGTGCACACAAGGATGAGCCTGCTCGGTAAATGTCCAGAAAGATGCTCTCTGTGCTATTTAAGAAAGTGGGGAAGATGCAACGCAAACTTTAGAAAGGTTTACATCCGAAACGTTTAAACTGGTCAAAGGAGCTGATCATTTAAAGGACCATTTAATGTAAAATTTATGTAAGATCCACACACGTTTGCCATCTTTTTGTTGTTGATCATGCTGGTGATGAGCCTGGATGGCCCGAGAAGGTCCCAAGGGAGGGACGAGAGAAGGAGCATAGTCCCAGGTGGAGGGTAATGTCTGGGGAAAGGGAAGTCTCTCCCTAGTGCTGAGCACATTGCGGTAGTGTGTCTGACTGTGGGCATCGGTATGGAGGGACGTCACCAGGGATGCAAGCAAGGGCAGGAAGTAGGCAGGGTGAAGTTGAGGAGTTATGTCAAGCCCTAGGAAATTCAAAAGCAGTGCTCAGATCAGAAGTAGGAAACATTAGTATAGATTGCTGTATTAGTGTCTGAGCTTTTAAAAACAAGCGAGCTATGTGATTAAAAAAAAAGAAAAGCATTCATTAATCCAAGAATAAGTGCAAGTTTCTGAATTCCAATGGCTCTACCTAGGAGTTTTCAGTCTGGGCAGATGGCTCAGTCAGTGAAGAGAGGACCTGAGTTCAGATCCTTGACACCCACATAATGGCAGGGGCCTAAGCCTGTAATCTTAGTGCTGAAGAGGCTGAGAAAGGAGGAAAGATCTGGGGCAGGGGCCTAATTTTCTCCAGTAGATGAACTCTAGGTTCAGTGAGAGAACTTGTCTCCAAAAATAAAGCTGAAAGCCATGGAGGAAGAAAGCAGACATTTTCCACTGGTCTACACACACACACACACACACACACACACACACACACACACACACACACACACATGCACTCACAGATGTGTGCTCACATGCACACATACATGCATACATGTATACCAAATACACACAAGCATGCAGAGATGGGGGGACTGGGGGTGAGGGAGGAGTGGGGGAGGAGATGTTTCAACTTTACAGTGCTACAGAAGCAATACCTGTCCAGTAGAAATCTGGCTTTGCATCCTGAGTATTGGCCTTTTCTCTGACTAGCAATATGCATGCAGCCACGAGGAGCCATAAGTCCAGGTCAATCACATGACCAGGAAGGTAAACAGCACAAATGAAGTACGTTATGCTGCCAATGCTTTCTCAAAATATGTGTCCAATAAGTTACATGACATAGTCAACACTGAATTATAAACCAGGCCTTATAATCGATGCTTTGTTTTCAGGTTTAAGGTAAGATAGGCTAACCTATGATATTTGGTAGGCCTGGCATGTTAAGTGCTTTTAGGATGTTTTCAACTAATTAGTTTAATCTGGACCATAAATTCATGGGAACTGGAGAAGCGTCCATATTTAGGGCAAGTTACTATGGATATAAGTCTGGTGGTGTCACATCAACCAATGATTCAATAATTTATTCAGCAAAAATTGGTTAAGCATTTACCACAATCCAGTCACTATTCTAGGCTAAGGACACAACAAGACAGACAGAAGCTTATGCATTCATGGTGTTTATTCCTAATGCTTCAGCCTTTTAATACAGTTCCTCATGTTGTGGTGACCCCCCCCCAATCATAAAATTATTTTTGTTGCTGCTTCATAGCTGTAACTTTGCTACTGTTACGAATTGTAATGCAAATGCCTTTGTCTTTCGATGGTCTTAGGTGAAATAGTGGGTTAACCTTCCAAGGGGTCGAAGGAGAGATAAACCTGTTTTTTAGGATCCCAAGTGCGGGATTGGACCAGTCTTGTGAGAGAACAGGTGAGGTTAATCCACTAGAGGACCAACCACCTCATGCGGGAGCTTGATTGATGCCAGCTGAAAAGATCCCGTGAACAGACTCTGGGAAGAGATATATAAATGAGCCCAGAACTGGAGGCAGGGCATTTTGGAGACTTGGGATAGTTTTGGCTGTTCATCGCTGCACTTCAAGATGCTCCTAGAGAGAACTGCTCGAGGGAAGACTTTGGGGATCCGGTTCCTGCTGAGGTTCTGGGTTCTGGCTACTCTAGGTTCCAGCAGAAGAAATCCTGCTGATTGTGCCAGGAGAATCGTTCCTCGGAACTGATATTCTTACATTTTTGTTATTGTGTCCATTAATCCTCCTTTCCTATTGCTTTGGTTAGTCGGGTTATAAGTGACCTATGCTCGGTCACTAAGTTGTTAATAAAATATATTGGTTAAGAAAATTGAGCATACAAGGAGTCAAGAGCCACAGGTTGAGAGCCACTGTTGTAAACAAAAACAGGCGGAGTGCTATAGCTGAAGGCGGGGGAAATCAGAGATTGAGGGCTCAGCTCCACCTGCAGAGGCAGCATGGCTTCACTTGGCTGTTAACCTTGGACTGGAGGGTAAGTGTGTGGTATGTAACAAGACAGGTAGAGCTGGGCAAAGGCAGAGAAGTGTAACAGGAAAAGTGCCTCCCACAGCCAAGTGCAGTGCAAGCTGCTGGCCAGCAGGGGCAGTGCGGTTCACTAAGGAGGCTGCTGCCTGACCACAAGCCAGGATTGTGAAGGCTTGACATACTGGTGGTGGCACAGGAGAACAGGGAGAAGCTAAATGCTGAAGCAGACCGGCTGTCTGCAGGTGCCAGGCTGCAGTCTGGGCTGGAGAACAAAGGGGATCTGAGGAGTCTGAGATTCATGGAGAGGGTAGACACAGGCCAGGAAGAGACACAGAGACCAGAGCTCAAGGGATGCTGGCTTTTATGTCAACTTGACACAAGCTAGTGTCATTTTTAGAAGAGGGAGCTTCAGTTGAAAAAGATGCCCCCACTAGATTAGCCAGTGGGCAAGCCTGTGGTGCATTTCCTTGACTGACAGCTGGTGTGGGAGAAGCCATCCCACTGTGGGCAGTGGGCCCTGTGGGCTGCTGGTCCTGCGTGCTGTGAGAGTACAGTCTGAGAAGGCCAGGAGGAGCAAGCCAGGAAGCAGTGTTCCTTCAGAGCCTGTGCTTCAATTTCCTGTCCTGACTTTCTTTGATAATGGACTACGACGTGGGGGTATAATTGAAATAAACCCTTTCCTCCCTTTGAAGTTACTTATCACTCTAAGATAGATAACACCCTACAGGAGAAAAGATACAGCAAGGCCAAATAACTTACCTGAGATGACTCAGTGGCTAACAGCTGGGGCCAGGCTTGACTGACCACAAATTTCTCTCTCTGTCTCTGTCAGTCAGTCTGCCGGCCTGCCTCTCTCTCTCTCTCTCTCTCTCTCTCTCTCTCTCTCTCTCTCTCTCTCTCTCTCTGTCTGTCTTTCTCTCCCTCTCATGTGTGTGTGTGGTGGGGGGGAGGGTCTGGCAGCTGCTGAAGTTATAGGCTGTTATGATCTGTGGAGTGTGGGTGCTGAGAACCAAACTCTGGTCTTCTTCAATAGCAGTAGCTCTTAACCATTGAGCCATCTCTCCAGCCTTCAGAGTCCTCATTTTTAATCCATATAGTAATGAGTTTAAAAGTCATGAAGAGGGGTTGGAAGAATGGCTCAGCAATTAAGAGCACTTGATATTCTTACAAAGGACCAGAGTTCAATTCCCAGCACCCACAGAGTGGCTGACACCCATCAATAACTCCAGTTCCCCACCCCCTTCTGACCTCCACCGGCACCAGGAATGCACACGGTGTGCAGGCAAAAACTCATAAAATTAATAAATCTAAAGAAATTTAGAGGCATAATCTACTGATAACGAACATAATTTTGCAACAGTCATTGCAATTTTCCATGCAGTAAAGAGGGGAGTGAGGAAACAGCAAGTAACAGAGTTGAGTGGAGAAATACCAGACATGTGAAACAGAGAGATAAGACAGAGGTATGCAGGGGTGACGCAGGTGCCATCGCTGTTTTGTTGCATTACAGGAAGCTCTGAAAGCTTTATAGGCCAGGGAGAAGTGAATTCAGAGAGGTTAAAGTCTAGGAGAGAAGAGATAATGCCAAGAGACAAAGTGGTCTTGTGATAAAGAGCATAGGTGCAGACAAAGGTGAGGTGACCAGGGTCATGGGATAGCGGAGAGCGGCTCAGCGTTCTGGGTATAGTAGGAGACAAAGACTCTGAAAGTGCTAACAGAACCAAGGAAGCTGAGAGAGGTGAAGTCAGGCCAGAGGGGAGGCGTGCCTAAACACTTCCCTTTGAGGATCTGATGGTCGTTGAGATGGAAGTCACAGAGAAATATAACTGCGCCCGTCCCCCCTGCCAACTTTAGCAAACCATATGAATCAGTTGTAGACCTGGGACACCCCTTCCCCCAACACAGTATGCTATATGGTCCCTTTCATGTGTAAGGATTTCTTTCTTCCATGCTGGACCCTGAACCGGGGACAGGTGTCCTACCACTGAGCTGCTTCTCTGCCCTGACACTTTAGCCATTTTCTCATTGCTGTGACAAAATAATGTGATTAAAAACAACTTAAGGACAAAAAGAGTTTATCTTGGTTCGTAGATTGAGGGCACAGTGGCAGTGGCAGTGGCAGCTGAGCACATTTCTGCCATAGCCAGGAAGTGGAGTGAGATGAACAACGGTGCCCCGTCTCCTTTGTATCAGTCCAGTACTCCGCCCCGCCAATGGTGCCCACCCCATTAGTGGTGGATCGCCCTCCTTCAGGTAAATCTTCCAGAGCTACTCTCATAGACACACCCAGAGATGTGTTCCCATGGTTATTTTAAATCCCACCAACTTGACAGTGCATAGTCTGAGGAGGAGTATCCACTTCATGTGAAGTCACTGGGTCCATGGGTGCCTAAACAGGCATGGTCTGTGGACCAAATATACTAACTCCACAGAAAGGCGGGGGTTTTGGATGCTTCCATGATTCTCAGGCCCAGAGAGAGAACATGATGTGTAGAGATCTGTGATCCCTGAACCTGGATCCCTCCAGGCCAATAACCAAACCCTGAGCTTGGCCAGCTTGGTTATCAGTGAAAAGAATATGAACCAAGCCCATGGCAGAGGGCCCAATAAAGACACCCACCAGTGCACAAGCTTTGCGGATGCTAGGTGTTCCCAAAAAGATTCCAATTGCCTGGGCAGTGCAGAAGTCTATGCTCATAGGCCAACCATGGACAGTGCTGAGCTGGGCTCAGGATATTCTCTGGGATGTGAGACTGTTTTCTTTAATGCTCATTCTTAACCTGTGATAGCATCAGTGACCCGCTAACTATTTATGAGGGAAAAATACTTGAATAACTGACCACATGTGGTGTTAATGCTAATGATTTGGCATTATTTTCCAAGGGTGCAGCCAACCTCTGGAACTACTAGCCCAGCTCAGACTCCTGCTACACAGGAGATTCAGGTCTGGAAGAAAGGCCTTGGCTTCCTGCCCCCAGCAGACCCATTCTTTCTCCTGATGTTGGAGAACTGCAGGTGAGGTAGGCCAAATCTGGACACAGTGGACAGCACAGATATCTGAGCAAACAAGGTTAGCATTAATCCTCCTCTCCCTCTTTTTAAGCGGTTTTGTCTGCACATATGTTTGTGTACTACATGCATGCCTGTTGACCATGAATGCAGAAGGGTCTTCAGAAGCCCTGGAACTGGAGTTATAGGTCATTGAAAGTTGTCATGTGGGGGCTAGGAACCAAACTCAGGTCCTCCGCAAGAGCAGCGAGCACTCTTAACTGTCGAACTATCTCTCTAGCCCCTAATCACGCCTCTGCAGTTTCTGTATTTCTGATGTCCCGGCCTCTGTGGCTCTCTGCCTCCTTAGTCAGTTTCCTGCAGAGCGCATACACTCTGGACCTCTGCAGTCTATGGTGAGCACCTCAGGGCCAGGTGCCAGGCAAGCAGAGACAGCCCTGATGCTGCCATTATTCAAACTAGCCGATCCTGTCCTGTCTCCACTGGTTCTCCTCCCACGGGAACCACAACAAAGCCTCTTAGGCACGTTTCCCAAGACAACCATTACTATCCAACAGGAACTAAGAAATCAGGTGGGGGACGAGAGCAGACAGTGATCTCCAAGAGTCAGGAAGCAAACAGGCAGCCTCAACCATTGCTCCAGCTTTCTGCTAGAGCAGCGGTCCTCAACCCTCCTAATGCTGTGACCGTTTAATACTGTCCCTTCTCATATATCCTCTTAATGTATCTTATGGTGACCCCCAACCATAAAATTATTTTTGTTGCTGTCTCATACTGTAATCTCATTACTATTATGAATCATAATATAAATATAATCATAATATAAATATCTGTGTTTTCTGATGGTCTTGGGTGACCTCTGTAAAAAAAAAAAAAATCTTTCAGATGCCCAAAGGGGTCACGACCCACAGGTTGAGAACCACTGGACTAGTGCTCTGGCTGACGCAGGAATGGGGAAACAGGATAGCCTAGCCCTTTCCCTTAGCTGAGGAGTCAGGGCCAGGACTCAAGGAGACTAGAATCTGCTGAGGAGAATGTTAGGTGAGAGGGCTGCTGGGAAGGATTGCCTTGGGGTCTCCAGGGCTCCCTTGGGCATTCCACCCAACCAATTCCGTGCAGGTAAAAGAGGAAAAGAACTTCCTAATGGCTGAGAGGGAGCCCTGCCTAGAACTCACACAGGGAAGTCAATAGCTATGAAAGGACAGGCCTCCAACTTGCTTAACTAGAATTAAAAAATGGCAAAATCGTGTTTTTCACAGGGATGCAGTCCATTGGAATCACCACCACTGGACAGATGCTGGACAGAGTCCTGAGACAACAGGAGCCCAGGCATCCTTAGACAGTCTTCTGTTGTCCTTTCTTCCCTAGCGTAGATTTGTGGATGTGTGGGATGACACCACCCCCAGCGATTGTATCCTTGATCAGAGAGTCCAGGGCTTCATCTCCATGAATAGCAAGCTGCATGTGATGAGGGGTCATGCACTCTACCTTGAACTTGTTTTTGATGCATTTACTATGAATTCATGTACCTCCTTGGTGAGGTGTCCCAGGATGGCTGCACTGTACACAGCAGTGGTCACACCCCACACGCCATCTCACTGCAAGCGGAAAACTGCCTTTGTCTCAACCTTTCTGGAGTCCTTTCCAGCCTTACCGCCTGCGGCCAGATGGACAGACAGCAAGATTCCGGTGTTCGCGCCCCTGTCATACCACAATTCAAACTGCCAGGGCTTGTTTTTAAGTGTATTAGTTACTTTTGTGCTATAGTGACCATAATATCAGACAGAAACAACTTAAGGGAGAAGGGTTTGTTTTGGCTCATGGTTTCAGAAGCTCACGCTTTCCTGGTCTTTGCACTTGAGCGTTAGATCCTGGTAGTGGGCAGTGTGGCAAAGAACAGCTGTTCAAGTAAGCATAATGTTATTGTGTAATTCAAATGCTGATTTCTGTATCCTCTATATCTATCTGGTTGCAATCCTTGTTCTGAGAAAAAATGTTAAAGTTATTTTTTATAAAACTGTTTGTTTCTCAGTTTCTCTCTTACCCCGGCTAGCAGTAAAACAATTGAGACTATTATATTTCTTTAATGACAAGCTTCACAGCACAAGAACTGAGCAGTTATTACTCTACTCATAACTGTCTAAGCTAATCTGGTTTCCTCCCAGTGTACATAACAAAGATACTTGTGCTTTGTAGCTTCCCTGATCCAGTTCCTCTATTGATGTCACTTGGACCTCTCCCATGGCTGAAATCCTCTCTTCCTCCTCCAACTCCTCCTCCCTGGCTGGCAGGAAGTCCAGCCCTATTCCTTCCCCTGCTCAGCGACTGGTTGTAAGCTGATCTATTGGCACATAAGGGGACAATTGGGGAGCAGTGTTTTCACAACATTGAGACAGGAGATGCTTAGAACAAGGATTGCAACCAGATATAGAGGGCGGGGTACAGAAACCAGCATTTGAAATACGCAGTAGCCTTACACCTACAGTTCACATCATAGCAGACAGGAAGCAGCTCCTATGGCAAGATGGGTGCCTCTGCTACGCTTTTCAAATGCCCATTCCTAGAGACCCCACTTTCTAAAATGTCCACAGCCTCTCAAAACAGTGCCATTGACTGGGAAACAAGCATTCAAAAGAGCCTGTTGGGGTTTCATATTCAAGCCATGTAACGAATAGGAGGAGAATAGAGCCGTGTTTTCTACCCATGCACGGCTTTGGAGGTTTTCTGTCCTTTTCCTGGTCCTTAGTACCATTCCCATAGCAGACAGACTCGCATGGCTTTTTTCTGAACCACTCTCCTAAGGCAGTGAGCCTGGCAAACCTAAACATTACTATTAGGGTCCAGAGCAAGGTGCACAAATCACTCAGACACCCATCTCAGTCAAATACAGATGGTTTATTGAATGCAATACCCTAAGACTGGCCATAGTTAGACTTGGGAACCAAACTGTGACATTGAATGTTTCTCAGAGTCCGTTTATACAGGCAAACACTGCAATTAGCTCATGTGGGAGGTGGGGGGCTGGGGGGCTTGAGACAAGGTAGTCCCCTTTGACTCAAGTTATTTTTGCTAACCAGATGAAGAAGTTCTAGCTGACCTTTAATTTGATTGGTCCCAAGTGGAGTTTATAGTTAGGGTCTGCCGCACATATGGTTGGGGGATTTCTAGGAGCAGCCAGGCCACAGAGTATGCTGAACATAAACAGTTTTTGGCCAATCTGATCTTGCACAGAGAGATTTTTCTATATAGCAACAAGCTGAGATGAGGTGGCTGTTATGCCTAAAACAAAAAACGGCTATAGTTATGCCAAAAGAACCAAGCCTCAACACTTACCATATTAGCTTCTTATCTCTCATGGAAGACTGTCCTCAGTTGCTCACTGTTTATAATCATGAAAAACATCGTGTTGTGTATTTTGTACAACTTGTTGGCTTAGGGAGCAGGGTTGGTCTGTTCACTGTTAACTCATTTTGGTTAAAGCAGAGGTTCTAGACAATTTATATTTAATTGTCTTTAATTTAGTGTATTTATTATAAGTTATATTTAATTTAACATGTAATTGGCTTTATGTTTTCCACATAGCTGTTATTTTCCGCTGGCTTTGTTCTTTCTCAGGCCTCCATTGGTGTTATTAATTTGTGATTAATTTTATTAATAATTGTTCTTTAATTATTGACCTTATTTTTTTTCAGTGGTGGTCCCTAGGTTGACAATACACATGTCCATCTTTTATCTATATTGTGTCAGTGATATATGGTATGCAAGCTTACAATAATGTGTATGCTCTCTTTTTTGACATTTTGCCTTACTTTTTTTCAGATATAAGATGTGTTATTCTGTTTGTCATCAGCCAGTCAAGTATCTCACAGTGCAAGCCAGGATCAGTAGAATGTTCATTTTATATTATCTCATTGTCTACTATGTACATGTTCTTCCTTCGTTGTATTTAGAGCCTACTTTGGTATCACTATTTTTTACGCGAAGACTTTAAAATTTAATATTTCTTATAAACAACATCTGCCCCAAAATAATCTGCTCAGATTTTATTTGTCTGAAACACTGGTTAATTTGCCTCCATTTTTTTTTTTTTTTCTGTTTTTGTTTTTAGAGACAGGAATTCTTTGTGGAGCCTTGGCTGTCCTGGATTCCCTTTGCAGTCCATTTTTTAAAAACAGATATATGTTTTCTTGAGTACAGAAATTGAGATAGATGGTCTTTCCCATCCCCAATTACCATTCCATTTTTTTCCAGCTTGTATTGTGTCTGGCAAGATTGTTGTCTTTCTGATCTTTGTCTGTATGTGTCCCTGTCTTCTCTGGCTAACTTCCAAGACAGCCTTTTTTATTTTTATTTTTTTGGCATTAGCAATTTGGCAATCATGTATCTAGGTTTTTAAAAGTATTTGTATTGTTTGGGTTTTCTGTAATTCTGAGGTCCATAGCTTCAAGTCTTTCATCGTTCAGAAAAGATTTCACAAAGATGTCTTCAAATACTTATTCTATTTTGACCTTTCTCTCCAGTTCCTATAGTTACATATATCTTAGACTGTTTGATATTGTACCAAAGCTTTGACTACTTTGATCGTACACTCATTTTTCTCTTCGCATTTTAGTTTGAATCCTGTATGTTGACTCAAATTCACTGTGGTTGGTTGATATTTTTTTCTCAGCCCCATTGGAGGAAGTGTGCATGTCTGATGTCACGGCTTTAATGTTTAGCAGAGACGCATCCTCTCTGTCTTTCGCAAGTCCTTCCTGCAGTCACCCTTCACCTCCAGGCTTTAACCATTCATCTGCTTACATTAAAGTTTCTCTCCGATAGTCCAAATGTCTGAACTATATTTGATCATGATTTCTATCAAACGCCTCACCTATTTATTTTATTTAATTTATTTTGGCTCATGATTTTTATCAAAGTCAAATAACAGAGACTGGTGATAAACAGCATTTATACTTTATAAAGCTTTGCAGTTCTGTGTGGAAGTTCGTCACTTACTTATCAGAGTATTGAGTGTGGCGAGGCTCTACACCCCCTACAATAAGGTACTCATAGATAAACACCGAGAGTCACAGAAGGCTCGGATCGAGGGCAAGCCAGCCCCCCGAGGGGCAGATGGAGTGTCAGCTACTTTCACCCTGCTCTGCATCATAGCTGAGGAGCCCCCAAGGACTCTGCCAGGGTCACCCCTCAACACTCCACTGTGTCTTATAGCCCAGAATGTGGGCCGGAGCTTCAACGTGGTGGAGCATTCTATCCTGAGAGCGACGAGGACAAAGCCCAGCTTCCTTCAGACACATTTTTATCAGAATTTCTTACTCGTGACACATTTTAACTTGAGAATTGAAGGGACCTGCGGGGGATAACTGCGTTAGCCAGCCATCCGGGGCTTGGAAGTGTGCACTCGGAAATGGAATCATCTGTTTTCCTGTCAGATCAGTAGCTGTGATGAGGAGGTGGGGACTGAGGCTGCCTAGTCCGGACATGACCTGGTTTAGGCTTAGTGTTCTGACAGTGGGCTACCATTGGGGGTACCACTGAGTGTTTCTTTAGGGCTCTGCTCCCCACTCAACCATCTGCTTTTCCTCAGTCCTTACACCACAGAGGGCTTTCTCTCCCTGCCATTCTCCTCAGCTGGAGAGTATCGCTGCCCAGTTAGTGCTGTGGTAGGGCAGCCTTAGAGTGGCCTCCATCTTACCAGAAGCATGTATGTCAGGGCTTTCAGCGGGAAGACTTTTTTTTTTTTTTTTTTTTTTTTTTTTTTTTTTTTTTTTAAAGCATTCTCGCCTTCCTCAGCTAAGCCTCGCTTTCTGCCTGACCTTACCCCCAAATCCGTGGCATTTTCCCAGCCACACTCTTTTCTCTGTATCAGGATGAGATTCTGGAGCCAAAGGGTTTTGCTTCCACTGTTACCCATCGCAGTGGCCCTGAGAGAGGGCTCTCTATCTTCTTAAAAGAAAAGGGGCTTTCTTCCCCCTCATCTGCAAGGAGCCCAGATCTGAATGGTTCATTGTCTCTGCTATAGTGGTTACGGCTTTGTTCCGTGGCAGGAAGGGACTCAGAGGTGTTAGCAGGCCTTGTGCCCAATACTCCTCAGCACCCACCATCTTCTCCCATCCTGCGTCAGTGAAGGAGTGTGAAGTGTCCCCTACAGACCCATGTGTCTGAACGCTCGGGCCACATCTGTTATTGGAGACTGTGAAACCCTTTGGATATGACCAGCAGCTGGCTGACTTAGGGCTGTAGGGGAGGGGCTTGCTAGGTCAGCAACACATCCAGCCTGAGCCAGAGATGTGACCAGCTGCCATAGACAGGGATGGTTGGCCCTCCCTTTCCTACAAGGATGGACTGTTGACCTTTAAACCAACGTCCAAAATAAACCTCTCTTCTGTTTCTGGCAGAAATTCTGTCACAAAAATAAAAGTAAGCAGTACAGTGAGGTGGCTCTCCCAGGTCCCCCCAGCTCCATCTTGGAGACTCATGAAGAAGAGCCTGCCACTGATGACTGACTCTGGTGCCTAGAGCCCCCAGCCACTCCACGCTAACACGCCCACTCACTTTCAGCCTCTAAGGAGTTCACATTTTAGCACGCCCCTCCTTTGCTTGTTTGATGGCCTTGTCTTTCATACCCCTGTGGGAAGAGAGGCTGCAAGTGTGTCCAGCCCCGTCTCTGAGGACGTGTCCCTTTCAGCAATTTGATTTATTTGGATTTGGACGCCTTCTCAGATGCTCCATAAATTTTATCTGTCGTTTCCTCGCTGTTAGAATGGGAACAACCCTCTTTCTAGCTTTCTTCCCCATGGGCAGCTGGATTCTCTTTGGGAAGGAAACAAGAATTTCCTATTTCACATGTGGAGAACACGTTCTCAGAGGTTGCGCTCCTCCTCGGGCAGGGCAGGCGATGGAAACAGGACTTCCGGTTCTCAAGCCCTCTGCCAGGCACCGCTGGGATCTGGATGGAGGAGACAGAAATGGTTGTTTTGGGGGGAAGGAGTGAGGCGCAAGGGTTTACCTCTCTCAGAGCATCAGCAGAGCCACCAGCTACCACCTGGGTGACTTTCTGGAACACCCCAGCTCAGGACTTGCCCATAGACCGAGGAAGGAAGACCGTGGGAGAAAACTTGCTGTAGCTACACGCTGAGTGAGAATTGAGGCCAACACCCCACTCTCAGGTGCTCACCTTCTGCTATCTGCACAATGCACGGCCAGCACTCCCAGCTCCACTCCACCCATATCACCGACAGACAGCACACAAGCCTAGCCTCCAACACACAGCTCCATTCTGCGGCTGTGCTTGAGGTATTTCTTCTAGACAGTTGCTGTCATACAGCTTTGGCTGGCTGAAGCTGAACCTGGGGAGAAGGCACATGCGTGGCCACCCAAAATTAAACGACTGTGTGCATCCTGAGTATGAATGAAGGATAAGCTGTGGCCTGGGTTGCGTGCCCAGCAAAGGCAGGAGATAACGTACAGGGTACTCACAGGGGAAGAGAGGCAGACACAGTGGGATGGAGAGCCCATGAAGGTGTCAGATCAGCCCTACATGTATCAGTACCAATGCTCAGGAAGGGCTCATCTGTCTATCAGAGAAAGGAATCAGCCAGTTGGGCAATAACGCCAGCACATGATGAGACGCCATATTGCACAGCGTTTGCCCAGGCATCTTTGCTTGACCAGCACAGCTGCCCTGTGACTCAGGCCACATAAGACCAGGTACTGAGCAGGGTGGTGTCTTGTCAAGTCACTCAGTGAGTATGCCAGAGATGAGAATCTGAGTCCAGCTGCTCCAAGGACACATTCCATCCTTTTCATACAGCACAGGTCACCTGTTATATGGCACTGGAGAGGAATGCTGTGCCAGGCTAACGATACAGAGGGAGCTTGGTGAGGGGCCCTGTGCTGCAGAGAGAGCCAAGAGAAGGTGAGAGGATACCTTGAGGTTTTGGTTTGGGGAAGGTCTTATGCTACAGTGTATGGAATTTCTAATGTTAAGAATTCAATATTGCTGTATTTTGAGCACAATATCATTTTTAAAATCATCTTTAAAAATTTTTAAATATTACTTATGGGGGGAGGGGGTCAGACGGGTATCAGATCACCTGGCGCTGGAGTTACAGGCAGTTGTGAGCTGCCTGATGTAGGTGCTGGAAATTGAACTCAGCTCCTTTGTAAGAACAATGTGATATTTTAACCACTGAGCTATCTCTCCAGGCCCTAAGATGCACTTTTTTTAAATAGTAGCTCAGGCTGGTTCTGATATCCCCTCTAAAGCTAGAGATGACCTTAACTTATAAGTACAGGCATGGGCTACTATGATTGATGTAGCCCATCAATCACCACCCCAGTGGTGGTGGTGGTGGGGACAGAACCCAAGGCTTCATGCATGCTAGGAAGCATGCTACCAACTTAGCTAAATTTTCAGTCCCTAAATGAAGATTTTCCAAGAATAAAACGTTGGATTCCCTTCATATTGACAGTGTGGGATTTAAGTTTAACTGATTTAAAATCAGCAAAGAGCACTATGGGAATTTCAGGTTTAGTTTTTAGGCCTTCAAGACATTTTTTTTCCTCATCAGGAAAAATGAAAACATGGCACCCAGCCACAGTATCTGCTGAGAGGGTGAAGTGAAACACTGAAGACAGAACGCCTCCTGCAGCATCTGCTGCAGGAACCACCGACTTGTCTAGATAGACACCAGACACTGACTGAAAAACTATGAAGTGTTACTTTGCCGAGGGTTCATCAAAAAACCAAAGATTTCACTATCATAGACTTCATATGCTAGAGCAAGAAATAAGTAAATACGCAGAAGAGGACTGCTTTGGAGAACCCCAATACAAAGGGAAAAGGGTATCAGGGAAGAACCCCTAATCCAAATTTTGCACAGGGGTAGTGAGAAGGCCTCTCTTATGAGGTGACGTCTGAGTTGGAGCCTGAGGCAAGCAAGTACACAAGCATCTGAGGTCTTAGTGGGAAGCGGGAAGAAGAGGGGAAAGTGGAAATGAAGTTCTTGAGTCTGTAGCATGCTGGGAAAGCTGAAGAGCAGGAACCAGAAGGCAGAGCGAGACATGAAGAGTGGAAAGGGACGAGACTGGGCTCGGGGTCTGGAGTGGCTCTAGGTTTACAGCATGGCTTTTAGGTAGGGTGTGGGTGGCAGCTTTGACCCTGAGATGGGAGCCGCGGACATGAGTAAGAGGGGACAGGCCCGGCACTACTTTTGGCCTGGCTGCCGTGTGGAGTATAAAGTGCAGAGAGGGGCAGGTGTAACTCCAGGGAACTCATCAGGATGTATTTGTAAAATAAGAAAACGATGCATATGAGGCGAGAAGAAATCAGATCCAGCATGTGGAGCTGACCAATGCATGATGGACAGAATGTGGGGTACAAAAGGATGAGGAAGGAAGCAGAGTCACTGTTTACCAGAAAGTCTGAGAGAAGCGTGTTTGGAGAATAATGAGCTCTAATAGTTAGGGATGTTATATTTGATTCCCAAGAGAAAGTCCAGACATACAGATAAATATGGAAATCTGGCATGCAGGCAGAGGTAGGGGCGGGAAATCAAAATGGCAGGTAAAATAGAGCCATTTGTCATTTTTTCTCACTTGGGATACTGTTAGTACATAGAAGACTCTGGAAAACAGAGGTGGGGCTGTGAATAGGATTTACCCCTTCCTGGCGATGCCTCAGCTTTGTGCTTAATAGTCCACGGAGAGTTACATTAGACAATCTGCGGTCCGACACGCTCTAGTTGCCTAACTAAATAAGGGCGCCTGAAGGTTAAGATGCTTCAAAGACGAGGTGGCCCAAACAGCTAGTGATAACCAGCCGTCCTCCTGGGGAAGCAGAAGGAAGTGCCTGAGTGAGCGTAGAACCCACAGCAGCGGGCTTACAGAGCGATAGGTAGAGGTGCAAGTAGAAGTGGGCGGGGCATACTCTTCCCTGTAGAAGGGACAACAATGGGCCTCCCAGTTCTTCCCTGGGCTGTGCTGAGGGGTCCACTTCCCCGAGTGTTTCTGCAGGGGATTGGCCAGTAACTGTGGGGTCTATTTATTTTCCAGCTCAGTTCAACCTGAAGGATTTGTTAAGACAACTGTATCCTCACACCAGCTGGGGAATTTGGTGCAGGCTTATATCTTGCTAAAGGAAGTCCTTCTTGGGTCAGACACTGTAGCAGTCTGCGATGGAAAGTCCATGGGGAATACTTTGATGTATCAGCCTGATGAACCTTTGGAATACCAAGATAGATGTAAGACGTTACTCCTGAGCACGTTCTTGGGGGTATGTGCAGGAGAGGTCAGCATTTGTATCAGCAGACTGTCACCAATGTGAGCTCCATTATCTAACCAAGAGATCCAGTGGAATAAAATAAATAAAAATGGTTAACTGCATGACTCTATTCTTTGGGACACTTATCTGCTCCCTTGCATATCAGATTTCTTGATCCTTGGAGCTTTGGGCTCTAAGATGTACCCCAAATCCTTCCTCACACCTGTCCTTCCCGACTCCCCAGCCTCTGTCCCAGATCCCCAGAACCACACCAGCTTTCCTGCTTCCCTAGCTTGCAGTGGACACATTATGGGGCTTTGCTGCCTTCATGTTTCCAGGATCCAGTCCAGAACACAATACATCTCCCCCTGTACATCTATGTACACCCCGTCTGTTCTGTTTCTCCAGAAAGCCCTGAGACAGTCAACGGCCTAATGAGGTAGAAACTCTAAGCAGCCAAAAAGAAATAAAACAATGTCATTAGTGTTTAAAACTGTTCAAAAGGTTTTATGGAATGGTAATAAAATAAAAACAAAACTAGTTAAATTGAATAAGAATGTACGTCATCACAGGCTCAGTAAAATGGATCAGAATTTTACCTAGTCAGTAGCTCCCTGGAAGTCGTGACAACAGAGTCCCTTGTCTAAGCTACTCACAACAGAAGCGAGGATACCACCCCTGTAGGTCCAAGGAAAGATTTAAATAAGATTCAAGTGTGTGATTCTCAGGCACTCTCTTTCACACTGTCTTTTAAACTAGTAGGTTGCAGGACTTGGGAGGTGGCTGAGTAGGTAAGGGGCCTGTTGTACTAGCATAAGATCTGAGTTTGATCCCTATAACTCATGTTAAAAACAAACAAACAAATTTCGGGAATTCCTTGTTTTTAATAGCTGAGTAGTATTCCATAGTGTATATGTACCACAGTTTCTTTATCCATTCTTCTACTGAGGGACACTTAGGCTGTTTCCATGTTCTGGCTATTATGAATAAGGCTGCTATGAACATGGTTGAGCAAATGTTCTTGTTGTGTGCTGGAGCATCTTCTGGGTATATTCCAAGGAGTGGAATAGCTGGGTCTTGAGGAAGCCCTATTCCCAGTTTTCTGAGATAGCACCAGATAGCTTTCCAAAGTGGCTGTACTAGTTTGCATTCCCACCAGCAATGAAGGAGTGTTCCTCTCTCCCCACATCCTCGCCAGCATGTGGTGTCGCTTGAATTTTTGATCTTAGCCATTCTGATGGGTGTAAGATGGAATCTCAGAGTTGTTTTGATTTGCATTTCCCTGATGACTAAGGACGTTGAGCATTTCTTTAAGTGTTTCTCAGCCATTTGATACTCCTCTGTTGAGAATTCTCTGTTTAGTTCCAAGCCCCATTTCTCTATTGGGTTATTCGGTTTGGTGGTGTTTAATTTCTTGAGTTCTTTATATATATTCCCGAAATTTGTGGATAAATGGATTGAGCTAGAAATGATCATAATGAGTGAGTTAACCCAGAAGCAGAAAGACTTGAATGGTATATACTCACTTATATCTGCATACTAGCCCAAGGGGCATGTCCCACGAAAGCCTTCACTTACCAGGAAACTGGGACAGAGGGGAAGGCATCCTATTGGGACTCTAAATGAGAGACGCATGGGAGAATAGCAAAATAAAAGGATACAGAGGGTCCTAGAAATCTACAAGTAGAACAATATGATAGGCAGATTTGGGCCCAGGGGTCCCGCTCAAACTAAGGCACCAGCCAAGGACAATACAGGAGGTAAACTTTAAACCCCTTCCCAGATCTAGCCAATGGTCAGAATATTCTCCACAGTTGAGTGGAGAGTGTGATATGACTTTCTCACGTACTCTGGTGCCTCACATTTGACCATGTCCCCTGGAGGGGGAGACCTGGTGGCACTCAGAGGAAGGACAGCAAGTAGCCAAGAAGAGACTTGATACCCTATGAGCATATACAGGGGGAGGTAATCCCCCTCAGGAACAGTCATAGGGGAGGGGAATAATGGGAAAATGGGGGGGGGAGGAATGGGAGGATACAAGGGATGGGATAAACATTGAGATGTAACAAGAATAAATTAATAAAAAAAACAAAAACAAACAAACAAACAAAAAATAAATAAATAAAAATAAATAAAAAATAATGAGTGTAATTAAGCACGCTACACAATAATTGAAAAAGGTTGTAATAACTTGAAAAAAGGAATTAGAAATATTTAATTAAATGTATAATTTAATGAAAAAAAAAAAACCAAACAAGTTAGCACAGTGCATGCTTGTCATCCCAATAATCCCAGAACTAGGCGGTAGAGACAGAAAGCTCCATGGGGCTTACTAGACAAGTCCAGTTGAATTGACTCTCTTAAAAAATAAGGTGAAGAGCAACTGGGGAGGACAGCCGACATTGATACCTGCCTTCTACATGCAGGCACATTCATGTTTACAATCCTCCCATGACACACATAAATGCACACACACACACACACACACACACACACACACACACACACACACACACACACCAACACCCCCCAAACCCAACCAACCAAAATATAACAGCAACAATAAGCCCTGTGTATATCTCTAGCTACATTTATACCTAGAGGTTCACCGTATCCTGGGAGTGACCTGGGATTCTGCCTTGTAGCAAGTACTTCAGGTGAGTCTGTTTGAATGATCACGGATCACAACTGAAAAAATGCTGGGATGGATGAGAGAGTCTCAGTGGAGGAGGCTGAGGGTTGAGACAGAGTTTCAGCATTGGGAGATTTGACTTTTTGGCAGTAGAGACTGAATACCAGATGTGTGTGTGTGTGTGTGTGTGTGTGTGTGTGTGTGTGTGTGTATGCATGCAAGTGTTTCAATTATGGCTACCTAAAATGAAAGCACTGTTTCCTCAAGATTCATGAATTAATTCATCTGTGGTACCCTTTGGCTGGGTATAAAACAATTGTTTCACAACCATAAGTGAACTTCTTACATGGAGGCCTCATTTTTGTGTACAAATACCCCATATAGACCCATCACTTCTTTCTATATCAACAGAGTCCTTTAGAAAAAGTGAATAATGAGACAGAAAATGTGTATCATGCAGAGATGACAAAGGCACAGCTTAGACCAGACCCTGAGAGCTGGCCCATGTCCCATCTGTGTCTTGGATAGGCTCATTCTGCTGAGATGGCGATTTCCTCGCTTGATGGGGAGAATAATATGTCACTATGGATAGGCATCCAAATAAGTGTAGAAGCCATGACCAAAAGATGCAAAATTCTTTCCTTTAGGCTGTGTCATGTGGGCTCTGTTGCAAGTCTTGAAATCACTAAACCATCATGCTGTCTGGCACAGGCATTGTCTGCTCTCCTGTTTTCATGGTGCTTGGAATGAATACAAGACATTGCTTTACCACGTTTACAAAATTGGTCTATTAATTTACAAAAGGACATAATTGCTGAACATAAATTTACTTGTTAAATCTGACACAACAGAAGTTTCAGATACCTCTGAGAATCTGGCACGTTAAATTTGTGATTGTGGTTTATATGTCTTAAGAGATGTAATTAATTAAAAAGCAAGTTAAATGTAAGTTAGAACCAACAGAATGATTTCTTAAATTTTTTTCAGGCACTGAAAAGATGGCTCATTGGTTAAGATCATGAACTGTTCCTGGAGAGGATCCAAGTTTGGTTCTAGCACCTACGTTGGGCAGCTCACAGATGCCTGTAGTTACAGCTCCAGGGAACCCAACACCCTCCTCTGGCCTCACAGGTGCCTACACTCACATGCACAGACTCATATGCCATTCCCATGTGCATAGTCATTAATTTTTTCAAAGAAAATTCAAACTCTTTACATCCTTTTTAAAAAATTACATATTTTCATTTTATGTGCATTGGTGTTTTGCCTGCATGCATGCATGTCTGTGTTTGGGTGTTGGATTCCCTGGAATTGGAGTTACAGACAGTTGTGAGTTGCCATGTGGGTGCTGGGAAATGAACCTGTGTCCTCTGGGAGAACAGATAGTGCTCTTAACCACTGAGCCATTTCTCCAGCCCCTACAATTCCTTTTAACTGCTAGATTTATAAGTAGAGTGAGATATTTTTTAGGTTGAACTTAAAGGGTTAGAGAAGAGTACTTTTTTTTTTTAATTTAACTGTAAATTTATTCATTTGAGCTTGAAATTTTAAAGGATAGTGGTTAATTACTTTACAAATTGCATCTGGTCCTGGCATTTCAATGACTATTGTTTAATGCCCAGTAGCAAGAGGTCACACCCACAATCAGTTTGATCCCTTGGCACAATAACCATACTTTCTCATACAGTAAATTAGAAAATTATTTCCCACAAGAACCTTCTAGATCTAATTGTTGTTCTAATATGTATTTATTTCTCTCTCTAGTAAGAGAAAATAGGGAGAGGCCTCAGCAGTGTCTATGGCCACCTGTCATAGGAGAAGAAAAAAAACAGATGTTTAAGTCAGGACTTCATCTTTCTTGAGGGGTGTGGCTCCTGAGGGGCCACTCATGACCCAGCAAATGTGTAAATGGTCCCACGAGAATAGTACTTTTAAAAAGCTGATATATATATATATATATATATATATATATATATATATATATATATACTATTAGATAGTTTGAAATTGGATTGTGTATATATATTTTCTGCGTACAACAGCACCTTTACCTCGCATAAAAAAGAAATTCTAACCATGTCCTTGTTAGCTCTTACAGAACTGCTCTAGGGGCTTGACATTATTACTCACATTAATTTATGCCGATTCTGAAACAGAAGAGACATACTATCATTGCCTTTCGCGTTTACAAGATTTCAGTGAGCTTAGACATTTTTAAAATTGAATTTACTTATTTTGAATTTATTCTCTTTACATCCTGATTGTAACCCCCTCCCTCATCTCCTCCCAGTTCTCCCTACCCACCTCTCTCCTTCTGCCCCCACTCCATTCTTTAGTCCTCAGAAAGGGGGAGCCCTCCTCCCCTACCATCTGACCCCAGCCTATCAAGTCTCACCTGGACTGCCTACATCCTCTTCCTCTGTGGCCTGGCAAGGCTGCCCTGCCAGGGGGAAGTGATCAGTGAGTGGTCTCCAGAGTCCATGTCAGAGGTAACCCCTACTCCCCATATTATGGGACGTGGAGACTTTCCTGCTTGTTGACGATATCTGAGTAGGGGGTCAAGGCCCTCTCCATGCATGGTCCTTGGTTGGTGCATCAGTCTCTGTAGGCCCCTCTGCACTCAGAGTTTTGGCTCTGTTGGTCTCCTTTTGGAGCTCCTGTCTTCTCTGTGTCCTTCTATGCCCCAACTCTTCCACAAGACTCCCTGTGCTCTGCTCCAAAGTTTGGCTGTGAGTCTCAGCATCTGCTTCGATCCCCTGCTGAGTGGAGTCTTTCAGAGGGCATCTCTGGTAGGCTCCCATTCTGTTCCCTCTCTTCAAGCTCTACCGGTGTCTATTTTATTTGCCCTTCTGAATGAGCATTAAGCATCCTCCCTAGGGTCCTCCTTGTTATTTGGCTTCTTTAGGTCTGTGGATTGTAGTGTGTTTATCCTGCATGATAAGGTTGATATCCACTTGTAAGTGAGTACGTACCATGTGTGGCTTTCTGGTTCTGGGTTACCTCACTCAGGATGATCTTTTCTAGCTCCTTCCATTTGCCTGCAAACAACAAGGTTTCCTTGTTTTTAACAGCTCAGCAGCATTCCATTCTGTAAATGTGCTACAATTTCTTTATCCATTCTTCAGTTGAGGGGCGTCTAGATTGCTTCCAGATTCTGGCTATTATGAATTATGAACATAATTGAGCAAATGTCCTTGTTCTACGGTGCAACATTTTTCAGGGCTAAACTGAAAAGCTTCTATAAGACAAAGGACACTCTGAGCAGAACAAGACAACAGCCTACAGACTTGGAAAAGATCTTAATCAACCCTACATCTGACAACAGGCTAATATCTGAAACATATAAAGAACTCAAGAAATTAAACACTACCAAACCAAATAATCCAATTAAAAAATGGGGTACAGAGCCAAACAGAGAATTCTCAACAGAGGAATATAGAATGACCTAGAAACACTTAAAGAAATGCTTAACATCCGTCATCATCAGGGAAATGCAAATCAAAATAATTCTGAGATTCCATCTTACACCTATCAGAATGGCGAAGATCAAAAACTCAAGTGACAGCACATGCTAAGGAGGATATGGAGCAAGGAGAACACTCTTCCATTGCTTGTGGGAATGCAAACTTGTACAACCACTTTGGAAATCAATCTGGTGCTTTCTCAGAAAATTAGGAATAGTGATACCTCAAGACCCAGCTACACCACTCCTGAGCTTCGACATTAAAAAAAAATTGAATTGGACATTTCTGGTTGTCTTCAGGCTTTTGCTGAAGTTTCAAAATTGAAAGGAGTAGATAGAAGATTTGAACACAGTCTAGAGAAAGTCAGCACTCATCTTGGGCCACCAAAGAGCGAGCAGGGCTCAGGAAGGCAGGAGAATGATTTGGTAAGGGGGTCGCCACAGCCCCTCTCCCCTGCACGGGGTGACAGTCAGGTATACAGACTGCCAAGAATGAAACACTTAGAAAATAGCAAAAGTACTTTGCAAAGTGAGGAGACTGATGTTTTCTTATCTGGCTGGTTGATGAGAACAGAGAGAGGGGGAAAGATGCTATACGCATTCCGCCAGGGCACGCAGCTCCAAGGGCTCTACGGGATAAAAGGCTGTGTTTGCTACAACATCAGAGCCATAGACAAAGAAAGGGCTTGCAGTATTGTTAGGGGTGGTTGTTTCTAATTACCAAGAAAGGCTATGATTGCTGAAGCCAGATGGAAGTGAGAAAGATAAAGAGCCAGACTCTCCCTTGGGCACTAAGCAGGTATTAAAGCACTGTTAAAATCACTATCTGTGTTAATAATAAGTTATTGTAAGTTCTTACTTGCAAGCACTTCTTCTGATGTTCATTTTCATGCAAATAAGCAAAGACTTCGAGGGATGGTGTGACTTGACTCCCTAATTGAGACTCTGGTGACTCTCCCTACCTCCTTGGCCGCCTTGAGCGGGATTGTCAGTCAAACATCTAGGGAGAGACTACCTTTATGCTAGCGCCTTATGGGAGCTCTTTGGGGCATTCCCTATGCAGCTGGAGGGAACTACACAAGGACCACAGCTCTTTGCTGTGGCTCCCTAAGGTACACTACAGGAAGGACTATTTCAAACTGTTTGTGCTGAATGCCATGCTACCACAAGCCTTGGTGAACTCTACATGACCTGCCCAGGTCAAAAGAAAAGCAGTTCTCCTGACGTCTTAGCAAAGAGGCTGCTCAAAGTCCTGCAAGAGGGAAGATGTTATGATGATTGGTGTAAACCCAAACCTTCATTTGCATAAAAAGGTTTGCAGTAGTCCATACAGACTCAAACCTTTGTGAAGTTACCTGTGATTGGTGCAAATGCCACCTGTCTGGATATATAAGCTGGCTGTTCACCTCCCTAAGAGAGCAACTGGCAGGTGCTTTCCTGTGCTGCCTCTACTGGCGTTGCAACATCAGGGCCACTGAAAGGTTTCCTTGTGTGGCGTCTTCTTGCATGCATTTAGGAGGGTGGTGCATTTGAACTGGCAACATGACAAGAAACAAAGCAAGCAGGAAAGGGCAGCCGTGGGAGTGAAAACAGTGTAGCAGAGACCCTTAAAGAATTAGTTTCCCCAGAAAACTCCAGCTGGCGGGGGAGGGGCTAAAGGGTAGGCGTCAGAGGAGGAGCTTGCCTCCCAGGAAGAGATTTTACACAATTCTGACTGCTTATCTCACAGGCAACTCAACACGGAATTACCTCATAGCTCTTGCTTCATAACGACTATAAAATTATTATACCACTGCTGCAGTAAAGGGAGAGAATTTGAGACCTTTTCTCTCCCTGGTTCTGATCAAACGAAATACATTTATTTTTTCTTATCAATTTCTGTTTCCCAACTTTTGTATTTTTATTCCTATGACTGTACGAGTGTATGTCACATGTATGCAAGTGCCCAAGAAAGCCAGAAGAGCGCACCAGACCTCCTGGAGTGGGAGTTACAAGCAGGCTTGCTACTGCTTGCTTGGTGGTGAAAACCAACCTTTGGCAAGGTAGCAAGTGCTTTAAGCCACTGAGCCATCTCCCTAGCTCATTTCCTAACTTATTTTAAAATACTTAGTAACTAGGGCAGTGGGCTATGGATCAAAGTGCCTGGCTAAACGGCCATCTGAGCATGTGACCAGGAAGTTCAGAATTTGTTGCACCAGAGTACTCACCCTATTGATGTTCTATATAGTTTGGTTAAGGGTTTATGTATTTTTATTTGAGTTTAATTTTAATTTCTTTGCTTTGGGTGTGAAAGCCACTTGGGCTCACCTTGGCTACTTCGTCATCACTGGCCACTTGTCCCCATCATCAGAGGCTTGGGCAGCCAATGAGATGCTGCCATTGTTGCGGTACAGAAGAAAGGTTCCCAGGGCCAAGGTACTTTGAGAGCTTCTCTGCTTGCATTTGAATTTGGATGCCTTTTTGGAGATCCCTAGTATAATGTGTGTAGGCACCAGGAATCTTGAGTCTATCCTATCTTGGTGACCTAATGGCCTTTTATGATCTATGAGTGTTTGCTAGGTAATGTAACATTGCATGTGTCCTTTTGGGTGTTGCCTGTAAGTCTGTATCTATGACGGCTCATGTGGCGGTTTGAAGGAGAATGTCCCCCATAGGCTCACGGATTTGAATACTAGGTCACCAGGGAGTGGCATTATTTAAGAATGATCAGGAGGTGTGGCCTTGTTGGAGAGTGTGTCACTAGAGGTGGGCACTGAGGTGTCAAAAGCCCATTCGAAGCCCTGAGCCTCACTCTTCCTGCTCCCTGCGGCTCGGAATGTCGAACTCTCAGCTCCTTCTCCAGCACCGCGTCTGCCTGCATGCTGCCATGCTCCCTGCCCTGATAAATAGTAAAGCTCTGAAACTGCCAGCCAGCTCCAATGAAATGTTTTTCTTTATAAGAGCTGCTGAGGTCATGGTGTCTCTTCACAGCAATAAAACACTGGGTAAGATAGTTGGCTAGACCCCACACTTGGAGCTACTTTGGAGTTGAGACTTTCTGGAACACATAATTGGGATAGTTGGCCCACTGGTACTAAAGGAATTGCATTAAGTAGCTCATTTTCCTGATCTCAAACTTTCTCTAACACCTATCCTTGATTCAACCACCCAAATGGAACGCTAGCATCAAACAGCATTGGGGCAAAAGTTAACCAGCCTTTAGAGTTCCTGAAGACAAATCTTGTGTGCCAATGGCTATTTCAAGGGTATGCTAAATTACCCTTCTTGGCACACCTAATTTAAAACGGGGGTGGGGGGCATTTTTAGGATGAATTCTGGACCCAGGGGCTGTTGCCTATCTTTCTGTTGGCACTCGCTGAAGAAACTGTTACAGTCTTTCTCCCAATTAGGCCTCACTGAAATGTGACTATTAAAACACTACAGAAGAGACAGCAACATGGCTTCTAGAAGAGGAAGCAGATGGTTTTCATTTGTTTCACTCTGTCATAAATATTGTTTGGATTTAACAATCTGTTCATAGACTTGATAAATCTGTGCGGCCTTACTTTATAAACGTAGGCACGCTTAAATTCTCAAAATCTATTAAAATTACCATTTTGTTTGGGTCTGCTCACTGTGTTCCAGAAACCATTGAAATGTCTCTAATACATCATTAAGAGATACTAATCTCCTAAAGCATGTGTTTTTGAGAGACAATAAGCATCTGCAATAACAACTTTGCTGAAGATACAGTTTGCTTACATGAAAAAACATGTGTTGAGTCATATGATAAGAGTTTGTTACATTATAAAATTTTGCATCAGCTATATGAATTGCTAAGAAATTTCACTAAAAAGGATTCTAAAGAAATTAATTTTTACATTCATTATTTTTCCCAAGTAGTCAAGGATAATAGAAAACCAGAGGGCATAGAAAATGCTTTATGTTGGTCAAAATGTATTATTTTAAGTGTTTTGGGAAATTGTTATGTGAAGAAACCAAAAATAATTTCTTTCTACCATTTTCTTAATATACGGAAGCTGCCAAGCATCTTGCTGAGGTACAGAAATATCTCAAAATATAATTATAGAAATAAAATTAATAAATTAATAGAAGAGCTTTATATTGTATGACATGAGCATAGACATAAGCATACCTAGACAGAAGTATTACAGAGTATTATGTCACTAGGCCTTATCAAAAAGAATATAAAACATACTATATTTAAATGGTGGTTATGTTGTTAAAATATGATTTCATGAAATGCTTAAGCTGCCTTTTGCTAGACAAAGTTGAATTGTAAATTTAAGAGATAAATGATTAAATAAATCAAAGAATTGGCCCTGGAAGTAGAGGTACTTCTTGTATTTCTTCTGGACTTTTCTCCATATGAAATGTGTGTGTATACATATACATATATATTACACACACACACACACACACAATGGTCTGAAATCTTCTTCATGACTACTTGATGTGTGATATGTTATGATCATCAGTCACTGATACTATTTTCTCCCGCCTCCCCGCCCCCCCGAGGAGACAGGGTTTATCTATGTACCCCAACCTATCCTGGAACTCACTTTGTAGATCAGGCTGGCCTTGAACTCAGAGATATGCCTGCCTCTGCCTTCTGAGTGCTGGGAGCAAAGGTGTACATCCCCACGCCACGCCAAGCTATTGACACTCTTTTCAATGTTAGAAGTGAGTGTAATAACCTTTAAAAATTCTAAATTTTAGTCCAAAAGTTAAAACTCCATTGGACTGTGATGCTGGTTTCTTTGCATGTCTCCAGTCATCTAAGATGTATGTCTTCTGGGTTGAAAAGCTTAGCAGTGCTTTTCCAGGTGTCAGGCAAACTAAAAATTTTAAGAATGATATTTTGGACATCTGCATGTTCCTGATCATACTGTGGTCGTCACTTGTACCTAAGCACTTTGCATGATAAGCCCTGCCACTCTCACAGCTGAAGTAAGATTAAACACTGATAGCCCTGAGTCCTGCAGTGCCATATGCCACGGGAATAACTGAATTGTTTTGTCGGTTGTGAAGCTACCTGCAAAATTCTGACTGTGGCTGTTCTACGCATTTTATTTCTCATTTTGATTCTTACCTAAAGAGTTTTAGATCAAAGCCGTGAAAATGGCTTTCACAACTACTCATTTTCCAAGCAAGTTTATTTTTCTTTAAATATTTGCTCTTATATGTTGTTTTCTGTGTGACTTTGTAACTAAGTCTGTTGTCATTTTGCACCCACACAACTTCTAGCAAAATGAGTATGAGAGTGCCTGTAAGTCACTGAACCTTCATCTCCAGGGCAGACAGGAATTTAATTTACAAATAAGCCCCAATGGACTTGATACCCTAGGATCATATACAGAGGGAGGAGGTCCTCCTCAGTCACAGTCATAGGGGAGGGGAAGAGGGTGAAAGTGGGAGGGAGGGAAGAATGGGAGGATAGAAGGGATGGGATAACAATTGAGATATAATAAGAATATTATCAACAAAAATAAAACAAACAAACAAACAAAAAATAAGCTCCAACATAGGTTGAATCTCTGTTTCCTTGGTGGTCAGAGATATTAAACACTTAAAAATATGTTATTGGCAATTTGTGTTCCTCTTCTTGAAAATGGTGTATTTAGTTCATTTGTCCATTTGTTCATCAGCAGTTTTGTTTCCTTGGTTTTTCGTTTCTGCAACTATTGGTAAATTCTGTGTGGTGGCCCCTTGTCTGAAGTGTGGCTGGGAAGGATTTTCTCCCATTCTGTGAGCTGTCTGCTAAATTGGCTGTTTGCTTTCCTGTTCAGAAACTTTTCATTTCCGTGTAGTCTCACCTGTAGATACCTAGGGTTATTGTGAGGCACCACGTCACCCCAGCAAGAATGCTTGCCATCAATAAATCTGATTATAAATATTGATGATGATGATGATGATTTAAATATTGACGATGAGGCGGTGGGGCGCAAGTTCACACAGCCACCATGAAAATCAGTTTGTAGATTTCTAGAAATAAATTTAAAATAGAACTACTACGTGACCCAGTTGTTTGACTCCTAGGCACTTCCCGGGAACTCCATATGCTACCATGGAGATACTTGCACCTGGGGTCTATTGTCGCTTTATTCACTATAGCAAAAAAAAAAAAAAAAAAAAAAAAAAAAAAAAAAAAAAAAAACAAAAAAAAAACAAACAAACAAACAAAAAAAACAAAACAAAAAAACCCACAAACTGTATCCACAAGTACATCTGTTGGATCGCTTTCCTTCCCCGCCCATCTATTGCTGACCGATTAGGTTGATTCCTATTCCTTGTTCAACAGTAGATGAACAGATAATGAAAGCTCTTCAGCTTTAAAGAGAAAGGTAATGAAATGTATAGGAAAATGGATGGTCTTAGACTGTATAGTATTAAACAAGGCCATACAATCTCAGAAAAAAGAAAGGGATGTGCTTTGCCACGTGCAGAGCCTTGTCGGCAATATATATCTCTATAGAAGCAGATGTACTCATGGGTTCAGTCTAAGATACTGAAAAGAAAACAACGGAGCTGAGTATTAAGGGATGGGGAAGAACTGGACGCAAGCAGAGGACACGAGCTGTGAGAGGATATAAGGCTGGCCTTTCCCCCCCCCACTTTCAGTTCTGCCATGCATTCTCTGCTCTTGGTGGTGGGTAAATGCATAAAAAGATATTCAATGGTGAAAGTATGAACCTAGCATGAAGCGCCACAGCTTCCATTAGGAGTGGCCGCCCCAAGGGTAGGAAAGCTCATGAGAGGTACAGCCTTTGGGTTAATGTCTATGTGTGATGGTCTTGCTATCTGCAACATTGCTTATATTTTTTTATAATAATGCTTACAATAAAAATAGAAAGAGAATGTTCTCTGTAAGCAAGGTGCAGTGAAAGCCCCGAAGTAGACCACTCATGGGTAGAAAACAGTTTATTGGTAACAAACTGCCAGGCTGTCTCATGAGAGTAGAGAGCAGAAGCTTGCGGGAAAGCAAGTGGGTTTTATATAAATCAGCAGAGCGGGGCCTCTGAACTAGTGTAGGATGCTCATGTTAATAAGGAACCAGATGCACTTTGGCCATGGGGTGGAGAAGGGACAAACAGAAAACACACATCGTGAGGTTTCGGACAAATGTGGAGTTTAGGTTGCTCCTTGTTTAATCTGGTACTAATCCAGCCTGCATTGGGCCTGGACCTACATCTTTTTTAAAAAAAATAATTTATTCATGTTACATCTCAATAGTTATCCCATCCCTTGTATCGTCCCAATCCTCCCTCCCTCCCGCTTTCCCCCTACTCCCCTCCCCTATGACTGTTCCTGAGGGGGATTTCCTCCCCCTGTATATGCTCATAGGGTATCAAGTCTCTTCTTGGTAGCCTGCTATCCTTCCTCTGAGTGTCACCAGGCCTCCCCATCCAGGGGACATGGTCAAATATGGGGCACCAGAGTTCATGTGAAAGTCAGACCCTACTCTCCACTCAACTGTGAAGAACGCCCTGTCCATTGGCTAGATCTGGGTAGGGGTTCAAAGTTTACTGCATGTATTTCCCTTGGCTGGTATGGACCCACATCTTAGGGCGCTGTCAGCAACACTACCATTTGGGGGCCTGCTACGTAACCTAACAATCTCCAGGTAAATTGAGGCTGAGAACCTTTCCTTCTAAAGCCCCCACTTGCTCCAAGTTGGTCAATAAACAGAACCTTTAGTGCTGTCTCCCTGAGAGTCTGCCATAGGTGTGGATCAGACCAACTGGGGAAAAGCATCATCTCTTTTTTTATTTGTTTCGATTTTGGTTTTGTTTTTCAAAACAGGGCTTCTCTGTGTAGCCTTGGCTGTCCTGGAACTCACTCTGTAGACCAAGGTTGCCTCACAGGTATCCACCTACCTCTGACTCCTGAGTTCTGAGATTGAAGACATGTGCCTCATCTTAGGGACAAGGAAGACAGAACCAAACTACAAAATAGTTGGTCAGTGTTGTCACCAGAGTAAGTTAAAGAGGAAACTGTCATAATCAAAATTACACCACATGCTCTTTCCCTTAGAAATGTTACTACAGCAGGCGCATTACAAGGAGAGAGTTCTGCACAGTTGCTGGACACAGGCTCACTCCTTTTAAATTCTGGCTTCTGCTAGAATTCTGATGATACTCTTTGTTTCTAGCAGATCTCAGGAATGCTCCATACCCTGAGCCTCGATGTCACAGCATCTCAGATCCCTCAAAATGGAGAAACGAACACAGAAAGTGAAGGGGCTGAAGCTCTATCGTTGAGCCTAAACACTGGATCCTAAAGAATGGACATTTCCCCAGAAATCCCATGTTGGAGAGGGAAAGGCCAGAGCCCCAGACTCAGAGGGAAGCTTAACTCCCAGGAAGAGCTCACACAGGTCCGAGGACACATCTCACAGATGAATCAACACAGGCACGTTTAGTTCCTGGCCAGTGTGTTTAAGTCCTCTTCTTTAAAAATGTAACACTGCTACAGGTAAGATGGAGAGAGACTGAGACTCTTTGTCCTGTGTTTTGTTTTGCTTTGTTTTGAACTTGACTTAAAGTAGAGTTATCTGAGAAGAGAGAATCAGAAGAGAGAAAACGGAAAATGTCTCCATAAGACTGGCCTGTAGGCAAGCCTGTGGATCATTTTCTTAATTAGTGACTGACGTGGAGGACCCGGCCCAATATTTTTGGTAGTACTATCCAAGGGCAAGTGGTGTTGGGGGTGTGTAAGAAAGCAGCCCGAGCAAGCCACGGAGACCAAGTCAGTAAGCAGTGTTCCTTCAGGATACCAGAGGCAGCTGTCTAGCTAGTTTATTTGTTAACATCTTGTGTGTTAAATACAGCTACAAATGAGGCTCTTGAACTACGGGACTCAGGGCTTCAGGGCTCGGAGTGAATCTGCATGGGCCAAAGGAAATTGGTTGTATCAGTCATTTCCTTTGTGTGTGTGTGTGTGTGTGTGTGTGTGTGTGTGTGTGTGTGTGTGTGTGTGTTTTGTTTGTTTCTTTGAGACAAGGTCTCTCTATGTTAGCCTTGGCTGTCCTGGACTCGCTTTGTAGACCAGGCTGGCCTCGAACTCACAGCGATCAGCCTGCCTCTGCCTCCTGTGTGCTGGGATTAAAGGCGTGCGCCACCACGCCCAGCCTGTATCAGTCATTTCTAATGTTCATCTTTGCATCTTTCCATGGGCTCGGCTTTAACACGGGGGCAGACAGCTGAGCACAGATATGAACTGACAGCATCTAGCGCCAGCTGCAGTGCGCATGCCCAGTACTGCGTATCTACCTGGCATGCATCTTCCATAGGGTTTCCGCAGTTCTGCCATGTGGAATGCCCATACGAGTCCCTTTGGCCATTCCGAGTCCTAGGCAAACCTGGAAGACTTGGGAGCAGGTGTCCATGGCGGGGGGGGGGGGGGGTGTGTGTGGGGAGATCCTTGATTGCGTCAGCTCAGTGCTCCAGGAAACAGATGGCATTAGGAGCAAAAGGTGTTAGGTTGGGTACAGCTCCTGTGAAAAATAGACCTAGGTAGGAAAAGCCTCAAGGCAATGCAGATCAGACATCTGTGCAATGGAACTGAGGCTGGATGGGGCCATCCCCAAAGGATGAGGCAGTTCTTTCAAGTTTTAGTTGGCAGAGAGCACAGAAACAAAATTGGCCCACACTGGGTGGAAATGGCGAAGGCCCGGGACACTGACACATCCTCCTCATAAACTGCTGATGCCCCAGAGGAGTACACCTGACTCAAAACAAGATGGATCTCCAAGGCACCACCGCAGCTGGTAGCTGGTTGCCAAGGGCACTACCTTAAGGCCTTGCGGCAAGTCCCCTTCTCAAAGGGTGACCTCCCAGAAGCACGCTTCCGTGGTTGCGTGTGTGGATTGCACCGATATGAACGAATCCTTTCGGCTTCTACCTGTAAGCAGACAGCTCCATGTTCGCTGGTTCCACCGGGGATTCTCGGAGAGACGGAGGACCGCTCGTTGCCTGCAGCGATAACAGCAGTCTACTGACAAGAACAGTCAGCTAAAACGGCTCTGTTGCTTGATTCAATAGTGCCCTCTGCTGTTGGTAGATTGAAATTCAGTTTCTTTAAAGAGGTAGAGGGTGTGTGTGTGTGTGTGTGTGTGTGTGTGTGTGTGTGTGTGTGTGTGTGTGTGTGTGTGTGTGTGTGTGTGTGTGTGTGTGTGTGTGTGTGTGTGTGTGTGTGTGTGTGTGTGTGTGTGTGTGTGTGTGTGTGTGTGTGTGTGTGTGTGTGTGTGTGTGTGTGTGTGTGTGTGTGTGTTGCTCCCGATTTTATGACAGTGTTTCCGTGTTTCCAAGCACAGATAATCTTAAGGTGTTTTGTTTTATTAGGAAGCCTCTAAGCAAGTAAGCAATCCCTTTCTCCTGTGGTCCTTTCGCCTCACACCCCTCGACCGCTCTTTTTTCTTCAGATACTGACTGAATTCCGAGGTTATTATCTCTCTCTCCACCCTGGATGAAAGGCTCTTATTCTGATACTGTACATTCCAATAGAGATTGTTTATTATATCTATTTATTTATTTTGACACAGGGTCTTTGGTAGCCCAGGCAAGCCTAATCCTCTTGCCTCCACCTCCCGAGCTCTGGGATTTCACTCACCTGAGCAGCTGACTGATGTAGGTATGCAGATCGGGTTATTCTGCCACGGAGTGGGTCTCACTGTAGCTCTCTGACACCAAACTCTTGCTTCATGCCTGACTCCTCCACTGAAGGAAAGGTGCGTCAGGTGACTCTGATCATTGGACAGATTTGTTCCTCATCAGTAGGCAAATTACTCTCCCCTGTTGCTGTGACAAAAGAGTAATCCTGCTTATTTTGTTGTCCTGTGTAGCTTTGGGAGCGTGTCCCTACAGACCTATCTGTGGATGACTACTGTCTTGACTCAACTTGACGCCAGTTCCCTCCTTCCTGAGTCAGTATTAAAGTCATAGCTAAGAACTGTCATTTTTATTAAGGTTTCAAATATACCCAAATAAAATTTACCACAAATATTTTATTACCAGCTTTAAAATCTACTATAGCTTTTTTCTTACTCTCTTCATTACCAGTTTGGAACTTGTGCCTTTTTTATTTTCTTCATTTCAGCACAGGTTTTTCTAACATACTCACATTTTAAATGAACCATTGTTCAGGTTTATTGGTTTATATATTTGTCTTTCGTTTCATTTACTATTTCTTTTTTTTTCTTTCATTTACTATTTCTTTGAGCTTTTTATGTTTGTTCCTCTAATTTTTTTTTGGCTTATTCTATTGTTCCTTTTCTGATTGGTTTATTATTGTCTGGCTTGCTTGTTCGTTTTCAGTATATATATATATATTATATATTAAAATGCCTTAACCCAGCTCCTCCAGAAAGTAGAGTACAGCTTGTCACAGTTCTGTAATCACAGCACTCAGGAGGCTGAGGCAGGAGGGTAGTATGAGTTCCAGGTCAAATGGAGCAACAGGATTCTCTCTCTCTCTCTCTCTCTCTCTCAGAATGTGAAGCAACAATGATGTTAATACATTTGGACAGTAAAAACCAAGATAGAGAGGGTGACAGAGAAAGAACTGAGGTGAGACCCTGGGTCCAGGGCTGAATTACCTGGCACAAGCCTTTTACTTCACAAGGAGTTCAGAGGGCACTGGATGCTCCTGGTGTCACACAATGGACAAGGTGGGCAGAGAGAAAGAGGGGGAGCTATTTTCTCAGCTGTCTTTCGTAGTCCATTTCCCATCAGCCTTGCATGCAGACCACAGGCCGCTCACTCACAGATGTTTCCAGGCCCTTCAGACAGTCTCAAGCAGCCGCACCCAGATCCCGCAGAGAGATGTTTCACCGAAGTTTAGAGCCCTGAGGTACATATGTGAGGATCACAGACCGGGAGGCGAAGAAGACAACCAAGCCTGGGGAGACCCAGGGTTGTTTCTCAGCCACACCCAGGATGTCCACTTTAGAGTGCAGTTGTTGTGTTTCATGAATTATTAAGAAGCACGTTGTGAGACCAGCCCACTACCATGCCAGGGGGGTTCTGGTGGGGGAAAGAAGCCCAGAGACCTGCCTACCATGGGCAAGGACCAGGAGGGCGAAGCTGGCCACAGATCCACCCACCGCCACACCACTAGGGTGGGCATTGATGTCTATGGTTCATGTTACTGCTAGAGACCATGAGGACTCTGGTCTGGGCAGCCACCTGGGACCACATAGATGCCCAAGGGCTGTGAGGAATTAGCCATTCCCCTCGTTAGCTGTGGCATTCTGGAGAGCTGGGCCCCCACCTCTCACCTGCAGCAGCACTCAGGAGGGAGAGCTGGCCCTGATGTCATGAGAGTTGGAGAGCTATCCCTGACCCTCACTGGCTGTAGTACTCTGTAGAATTCGTCCTGCACCTCACCAGAGCAACACAGTCGAGCTAGCTTTGATGGCAAAGGTGAGAGGGAGCCAGCCCCAAGGGTATGAGATCAGGAGAGCTGTCTTAGCCCCTTGTCAGCTGCAGTACCTGGGAGAGCTGGTGGGCTGACCAACTCAACTATCACTGAGGCCCAGATCCAGGGCTCTGAGGTGGCCCACCCCAAAATCTACATCAACTGTGAACTCTTTGGAGTGTGTGAAAGGGCTGGTCCTGCTGATCCAGAGCCTCAGGATCTCCATGACACAGGGCGACAATAGGCTAACTAGGAGGAGACCCTGTGAGGATCCAATACTGATGGTGTGACAGAAGCCAGAGACCTCGAACTAGACCCATGACTCATTGCAATGAATATTTGCAAGTGAAGATATGTGGACAGAGGAATACATTGTGGGACATATGGTGACACTACAGCTTCCACAACAAGATGTTTTCAATGCTTTGTTTTGTTTATTTATTTTTTGTTTATGTGCATTTTAATTTTCTTTGGGGGGTTGCTAGGGTAGAGGGTGGACATGAGGGGACAGGGAGATGAGTGGGACTGGGGTGCATGATGTGCAACTCACCTATTTTAAGCCCATCATGTTTAAAAATTAACTTTATGTGTGCTTGGCAGAAATGTGTCTTCTCTCATTGTTAGACACAAATTCCCCATGTGCTCGTTTAGACAACTATGGCATCCAGATCTGACCAGTTTCTTTTCAGACTGCTGTGGTGATCGCTGAGGTGATAAGAGGAGACCCAGGATGAAGGCTGCTAACTTGTTCTCTGCTGGTCAATTTGCTTTACATACATAGCATCTGCTAGAGCGTGAAACCTAGAAATGCTAGCTTTCCAGGCAGAAGAAATCTTTTTATCTTTATATGAGTCTCTTTAGCTCAAACAATGCTATTGAACATAAAGTCTAATTTGATGATTTTAATATATAGCTACATACTTTCTGTTCATGAACACTTGTCTGGAGTATTTTAAATGTTACTATCATCATCATCATTATTACTGTGTGCATATATGATTTGAGTGTGATGAGCATGTGTGTGGGGGGGTATGCACATGCCACAGTGCACATATGAAGGGCAGAGAGCAATGTTGTGGAGTTGGTTCTCTCCTTCCACTTTTATGTCAGTCCTAAGAATTGAACTTGGCTCCCCAGGCTTGCCTGGAGTACTCTTTTCCAGCTTTAGCATTCAGTATTTTCTTAGTGCTTACCTGAGTTTGAAACAACACCTACATGAATTAAAAAAAAAAATATCTAGTCAATCTTGGTCATCACACAATGAGAACTTTAAAGCATCCACAGATGCTGTGACTGCTGCTTCCTTGTCCTCCTTTGGGTTAAACAAACTTTTTTGCTGTACCTTCCCACCTTGCTATTTTATGGATTTCGGTCTTTTTCTCATATAATAGTTTACTCATGCTTCTGAAAACAACCCTAGAAATTCAGGGGTCCCCCACCACCACCACGGACACACACAGACACACAGACACACACACACACACAGACACGGATACAGACACAAACAGGAACACACAGCCACAAAAGTAAGAGGGGAAGGGATGGCATTGGAGATGGTTGAGTGGCTTGCTGTACAAACCCCACCACGTGGGGTTTGGGGGTAGAGAAGATGGACGCAGTGGCACACATATGTGACCCCAGCACTCCTCTAGCAAGATGGAACCTGGAGACAGGATAATGCCCCCAAACCTTGGAGCTGGGCTGAGAGATTTCTTCAGACAAGGTGGAGGGCAAAGACTGACATGTGGGTGTCTTCTGACCTCTGCAATCATGTCTTGGTATACATGTGACCCCCAAATATTAAAATTAGAAATCAGAAGGGGGGATGGGTAGAAAAGAGGGAGACTGGTGAAAGCTGGAAGACAATAAAAGAGGCCAGTGGGATTTGGGTAAATATGATAGAAATGCACAGTACGCAAGTATAAAAATGTCACTGCACCCACTGTGATTTATGATTAATATACACTAATAAAAGCGTTAGAAAGAAGCCCAGCAGTGGTGGTGCATGCCTTTAATCACAGCACTTGGGAGGCAGATGTAGGCAAATCTCTGAGTTTGAGGCCAGCCTGATCTACAGAGTGAGTTCCAGGACAGTCTAGTCCTCCCCACCCCATCTCTGGTACAGCGCCTGCTGTTGTCACTGCCTTTGCTTCTAATGCAGAGGCTGATGTAAGCTGACCACACAGTCTTAGTTCCTAAGCCTCCTCTTGGTGTCTTCACACTGAATAAAGTTCCTCTGTAGCCTTCACCACTGCTGGTCTCTTCGACTGGCATTCCAGGAAGGATTGCTGAGCCCCATCCATGGGGATCCACAGCAGTGGCCGCTTCTCCCCTAATCTTCAGCAACAGCAGCACCTGGCGCTTTGGGCTGCGCATCCTTCTGAGTCATCCGGTCAAGGAGGGGATATGTTGTGGCTAGGTGTGATTTCCCTGGTTATTGACCTTTGCGCAGGAAGTTAGAATGGAGGTAAGGAAGCATATGTGAGGGTGCAGAAGGCTCTTGGGCCATCCCTTAGGATGACCACATCCTGTAGAGAGCAACGGAAAGCCACAGGACCAGATTCAGACAAGATGATTAATCACCAAGACCCTTCAGAAATGGAAGTGTGTGCCGCCTTTCCAGGTGGAGAACCATGGCTGGGTACATAAGCCTCTTACTGACAGTGATGGGGACATGGAAAAGACAGTGGGACAGAAGTCTTGTACTTAGAACAAGACTTCCACTCGAACTCGGTCCCCAGTTGATGGTGCTGTTTGGGACTTCCAGTTTTGGAACCTTTAGCAGGTGGTGACTTGATGGAGTGGCAACCTTGGTGCCTGGGGGTGGGCTTTGGGGGTTTTATAGCCTCACTCCACCACTTGTTTCTGCTTCCTGTGTGTGGATGAAACATGATCTCTCTGCTTCCTGCTCCTGTGGCCCTGCCTTCCCCAATTCTATCCCTCTGCAAGCATAAGACAAAATTAATCCTTCCCTAAGTTGTCTGGGTGGTGGTATTTTTTATCTCAGCAACAGCAGGGTAACTAATATTAGGTAATGAGAGAGGGGGAGAAAGAAGAGGAGAGAAGAGAGAGAGAGAGAGAGAGAGAGAGAGACAGAGAGAGAGAGAGAGAGAGAGAGACAGAGAGAGACAGAGAGAGAGACTTTGTATATGCATATTTGCGGAACATTTGTGGTTTCTTCCCATTTCTCTCCTCCTCTCATGCTGCATTAAACACATAACATAATATGTAACACAGGTATATTTATAATCTAGTACTGTGCCTTGTGTATGAATGTCCTGCAGAAGCCTTTTGCATTGAAAGACGAGTCTCGACCTGGTGGTATTGTTCTGGGGGTTCTGGAAGCTTTAGAAGGCAGGAACCGGCTGGAGAACATGGGTTGTCTTTTATCACTGGCCACTGCCTGACATACTCTGCTCCTTGGCTGGTATAGATGGAGCAGCTCTCACGCCCCCTCCACCTCAGTTTCCACTGCTCTGATGCCTGCCAAGTACATAACCAGTGTTGGACTGAGCCCTTGGAAGTCATGGGAAAATAACCCGTAGGATGTCCTCCAGGTAATTTCATCACACAGAAATAAAGAAGTGGCTAATACAGGCAACGTTTAAGCACTTTAGAATTTATATCATAGTATTAAGATGTTGTCAAATTAGGAGTGTGCATCACTCAAAAACTTTATCTCCATTCCTTGGCAAGAGTCTAGTGCACTTTCAGTTGTACACAGGACAGCTATGTCCCTGTGAGCAAATTCATGCCCATTTTATTGCTTTCATTTAAAGACTAAGGATGTTTTAAGAAGTGTGTGTGTGTGTGTGTGTGTGTGTGTGTGTGTGCACGCGTGCGCACGTGTGCGCATGCCAGCTCAACAAAGGGTAGGCTTGAAAGGATTAACTCTATGAATTAACTTGGCCACGGAATGCTAAGATATTTGCTCACATACTTATTATATTTGTGGAAGTGTTTCTGACTGAGATAAACATTCAAATCAACGGGCTGCATAAAACTTAACCCAGGTGAGTCTCACTCAATCTGTTAAAGACAGACACTGCTGTGAATACGAGGGATTGCCTCCTGCCCAAGTGCTTGAGCCAGCGCATTGGACTGTTTCTGTCTTCACACCCAAACGAAAACATCACTTCTTCTTAGGTTTTGAACCTCTCAGTTTTTGGACTAGAACCCAGGTTCTTTCTCCAAAAGTTCTTGGGACTTATTATCTTCCACAGCTGTTTGAGCCAGCGCCTCATAGCAAATCTATTCCTGTGTCTCTGACGTTGTGCTGGTTCAGTTTGGAGAACCCTGGGTAGCACAAGGCTTGTGTAGGCATTGGGGCTGAGACATTGATATTGGAAGTTCAGAAGTGGCCTTGTTAATTTGCACATGTATTTCTGAAGTCCAATAATTCCAGCTCATACTCAGGAGATCTGTAAAGATACAGATGCAGAGATGGTCGGCATGTGTCTCAAAACCAGAGTCTGTGTAATTATTCAGTGGGACTAGCTCATTTGTTAGTGGTTCTCATGATATGCTCTAGAAATCTGTCTTATCGACTTTTACTTGAGATATTTTCTTGAAAAACACACTGGAGCTGTGTGAAGCTCAGTGGAACAGCTCAAGACCCTGGGTTAGATCGTCATCATGTGTATGTTTGAGGGACCACACACTTTGATTCTACATCAGGCAAAGAAATTAAGTTGGAGGGACCCGGAGACCAGCTCCAAGCATCTTACACACACCAGCCTCTGCAACAGCCGTCTGGCTAAGCAGTGGCATGTCTTTTACACTAGATGGCGCCACGAGCACAGTCTAAATTAACTATCGGCTTCCTCAGCCTTAGCAGCTGCCTATAGGAGAAAGACAAGCAAGCTTTATATATTTAGCCCTCAGTCTATTCACAAAAGGCCAAAGTTATTGGCATCAGACAGGTGAGGAATATTGTCCTCTGAGTGACCACCTGGAACCATATTTTGGTCTGGCCGGCAGTTCTAGCGATAAGTCATCACTATAGGGATGAAATGTCAAAGACCCAGTTAGAAGCAGAGCTGTGGAGAGCAGGCCCAGAGAGCTGCTCCCTTCCCAGACCACCATCCCTCCTGGAAAGTGTCTCCCATCAGTCAGGCACAAGCATGTTGATGCCCCACCCCCACAGAGCCAGGTGTTCCTATTTACTTCTTCTCTGTGGTGGTTTGAATGAGCTATGTCTCCTGTAGGCTCACGGGTGCCGGGTTAGTAGTGCTGTTTTGAGGAGGTTTAGGTCGAGAAGCCGCACTGGAGGTGGCTTTGTTTTAAATTTATTTATTTATTATGTATACAGTGCTCCCCCTGCATATACACTGGCAGGCCAGAAGAGGGCATCCAATCACGTTATAGATGGTTGTGAACCATCATGTGGTTGCTGGGAATTGAACTGGGAACCTCTGGAAGAACAGTCAGTGTTCTTAACCTCTGAGCTATCTCACCAGCCCTTCTGGAGGTGGTTTTGAGAATTTGCAGCCTTGCCCTACCTCCAGTTCACTCTCTCTGCTTTATGTTTGCAGTTGAGATGTGATATCCAGCCTCCTCATCCAGCCACCTGCTGACATGCCTAACTCACCACTACAGGCTCTCCCTATAGAACCCTAAGTGAAAATAAACTCTTTCTTCCCTAAGTTGCTTTTGATGATGATGTTTTTATCACAGCAACAAAAAGCAACCAATATACTGTCCTCCTCCCTTTCCTAGGAGAGTTGCTGGTGCTGCACTGGATTATAGCATCTGGGCTCCAGCATCTGGGCTCCAGCATCTGGGCTCCAGCATCCTGGCTCCAGCATCTTAGCTCCTATTGTTCTCTATGTCCATTCCCATGCAGCCTCCCTTGCTTCTAGCAGAAGCAGGGGCCACACATCTTTGTATGCTTCTCTGCTTTCACCCTTGGGCAGAGTGCTTCACACTCAAGCCATTTCTGCACTTTGACTTTCATCCTGTCCTAGATTCTGTCACCTCCCCTTTGGTGTGTTTCCAGTTGTTACTTTTTTAAAAATTCATTTTTTCTTTTGCTTTATATACATGAGTGTTTTTTCTTGCATGTATATACACCTACCATGTGTGTCAGTGCCCCCAAAAAGCCAGAAGAAGGGGTATCAGACCCTCTGGAACTGGAGTTAAGACAGCTCAGAGCTGCCTCGTGGGTGCTGGGAACAGAGCCCAGGTCCTGTGCCAGAAAAAATGGTGCTCTTACTTGCTAAGTCCTCTCTCAGGCCCCAGATGTTAGGTCTTAACACCCATGTTTTACCCCTTAGCCCAGCATTGAAAACTCTCTTTTGTACTTCGGACATTATTCCTGGAAGAAAGGATTTCTGGAACTCCTCACATAGGAAAATTGATGGGAGTGAAGAAGAGGCCAAGCCCATGTCCTGTAGGAAGGCAGGGGTATCACAAACTTAGGAAAGAGCAAGCTGGGGAGTGTATGGAGCATGAATCCCATGGAAGAAAGGGGTCCCCTAAGCAGAATGACCATGGAGTTGCATGGGAGGATGAAGGACAAGAGTGGACAGCATTAGGGAAACCGAGAGGTCTTGATTCATGGTGATGTTAATACAGGAGGGAGAATTACTGTCTTCCTTGGTCTACTTCCTGAGGGTAGGCAATGTATTTGTCAAAGAGGCTTCTTTATTTCACACTTTTGGAGGCTCTGGTGAATGCCTTCTGGACACATCATTGCATTATGGCAGAAGTGTGTGAAAGAAAAATTGATCACACAGTGAGACAGGGTTGTGAGAGTGAATTATAACAGTCCTTTCTGATGAGGCTGAATTTATTCCTCAACGCCAGTGTTGACCCCGGAGGGTAGTACCTCATACTCCTCTGCCTCTCATTATTACCTCACGAGGACCAAGCCTCTAGCACAGAGCCTCTCAAACCATGTTCGTATTCTAGCAGAGACTCCAAGACACAGGTGCGGCGGGGAGAGCATTAGTGTGTGTGTTGGGAAGGCTACCCCTGTAAGAGAGCACAGGACCTGCATGGAAGTGGGCCAGTAAGCACTTCTCCCATGGCTTCCTCTCACGTCCACTTTTTGATCTCTCTCCTGGAGCCTCTGGAAAACCAGTGATCAGGGTAGACTCCCAATGAGTGTCAAGCAGAGAGCTGAGCAGAAATCTAAAAAAAAAAAAAACAAACTAACACAAACAAACAAACAAACAAAAATAGGAGCAGCATGTTGGATGCGTTGATGGACGGTGGCCTGCATGTGACCAAATACCTGGCAAGGACTTTAGGGACTTTAAGGATGAATGATTTATCTTGGCTCATGGTTTGAGGGGATACAGTCCGCCATGTTGGGAAAGACAGGTTCCTCCATTAGGAAACAGAGAGCAATGATGTACTCCGTCAGCTATCTTCCCCCCCCCCCCCCCCCGCACCCCACTCCCTCCTTTAGTCAATGATGGTGTCACATGGTTTCAGGGAAGGTTAATCCTCTTTGGAAAATCCTCACAGACACACCCATGGGAGTGGCTCACCAATGCCCCAGGCATTTCTTAGTCTATCACACTGGAAGGACAGAGAATGACCAGCACGGGAAGCTGGGACCACAGGCAACACACGTTGATGTTCAGCACTTCACAGAATTTCCGTCATGACACGGGACAAGCACAGGGGCTTAAGACCCACAAGGATCTGTGCCAACCACAGACACCCAGGTCAGGTGCCTTTCATGCGTAACATGGGAAGTAGGTTGATGACATGTATCTTCTGTGTTTGAACAGTCTCAAGGAGAGTATGGCGCACACATTCGTATGAAATGACTAGTACAGGGCTATTCTTGCTCTGTGGATAGCGATGTCTTATACTGAAGAAGCAGTGTCCGGTCCCTGTTATCTTTCTCCTTCTCTCAGAGCTCTGCCTGGCTCTGCGTTCTGCAAGCCAGTCTGGGAGGTAAAGAGACCAGACCTCTGTCCTTGCCCTTAAATTTCACCACTCTAGGAGCCTCACTTCTGCCCTTCTAGGGACAAGGAGTCTCAAAGCCACGGACCTGTCTTTTTATTGCACTGCCCAGCCTTCTTGCTCTCAGTGTCCCATGGCCCACTCATGCCCATCTTGTCCCCAGGGCCCATTAGATGAGCACAGCAGTCCTGAGGCACAGGAGCCCTAGAGTCGGGGTTCTTGGCTATGGTTTTAGGGTCAAAGCATATCAGTCAGGCCTGAAGTTGCTTCAAGGTGGGCGGGGCCGGTGATAAAGTGTTCCGTCTCCCAGACTCCCCACTCTACATCAGGAACCAGACATTCTATCTTTGGACAGCAGCAGCACGGGCTTCCACAATCACAGCACTTCCATTCTCCAGTTGCTATACACACACACACACACACACCTCTACTTGCACAGAGTGTCTGTGGGAACCTCAGAAGAAAGTAAGGGATGTGGGCTCAGCCTGCCTTGCCCAGAAAGCCTGATGCATGAACCCTGAGCGCCCTCCAACCCTAAGGCAAGTATTCATTCACACTCCTGTAATTGTTAAAGGCCTTGAGAGGAACGTTTACAATTTGTCCTTTTGATGGTCCCAGGATGCGTTTATCTTTTCTTTAAAATGAGGCGGAACCATCGAGAAACAGGAGCAGACTGGAATTTTTCCAGTTGTGAAAGGCCAGGCTCTATGACTTAGAAGTCCACACAGTAATTCCGGACTGGGGAGACCTAGGGCCCCCTCTGCCCCCTGCTTCCTCTAAGTGGGTGGGCCATCTCTTCTCTCACACGGGGGGGCCAAGGCTACTGTCCACCTAGCGGGGCTGGAGGCCGACCCCCCGCACAGCCTCTCCAGATTCATCGGCCAAAACACACAACACAGACTTTGCGGGGGGGGGGGGGGAGACAATGTAGAGACTTCTCCAGGAATGAACTCTTAAGCTGGGTGCAGTCACCTGGGGCAGCCAGAGTCTCAGAGTCCCAGAAATCCACACCCAGCTCAGGAAAGATTACAAATCCTGGGCCTCCAGAGGCAAAAAGCCTTGGCAAGTAGAAGCAGACGCTAAGGATTAAAAATGTGTTAAGGGCGAGCAATTAGGTCAGCCCTCTTCTTGAGCTGCTAAATGTAACAGAGGGAAAATCCTGAGGGAGGAAGTGGGGATAATAATACAATAGCCACATTTACTGTGTGCCAGTAACTGGGCTCCACGTTTCCCAGGCATGAAATCCTAACAGCCCTGCTAGAATTTGGATATCAGATATTGGTGTTGTTTTTTTTTTCCCTCTCACTCCAGAGGAAGACAAATTAAGTAATTTGCTTGCTCACCAGATATAAAGGATGGGATTCCACCCCAGATCAGCCTTGCAAGCTCTTTTTGTTGGTGATGTTTTTGTGCTGTTGTAATTTTGTTTTTGATTAATATGCATTAGCGTGCCTGGCAGTGAGACACAAGTGCCTTCCCACTTGTGGAGTGGAGTTGTTACTGATGGTCTAGATCTGCCCTGGGTGTTCATAGTGGCCTCTTATCCAGAGATCTGAAAATAAGGGCTCACATGGCACTGTAGAGGCAAAGCAACTTTATTAGGAGCAAAGCAACAGCACGTTGTAGGCTGGGTGGTTGAGAGTAGCCAAGGCTCCCAATAGCACTTGAAGCTCCCTTCTGTAGGGTTTAAGAGAAGGAAGAGTTTGGTGACTAAGGGGTGCAATATGAGGGATTCTCTCTTTCCGATTGATAAATTAGGTCATATATTAAGTTTTCCTACCGAGCATAGCCCTTCCCACAATGCATCTGACTTTAATCATATACTCAACGTGGTTATGCATAGGCATAAGATGGTAAACAAGGGATGTTCCTAAAAGTTTACTAGAGGACACAGTTTGGATTTACTGTGTAGACACCCCAAACCAGTTCAGGCCAGACTGATCCTCATATTCTTCACACTTAGATATACTGGGAACACACTTGAATAGAAACTGTGGAACGTTGCTATATTAGGGGTGAGGAGATACACACAACTGTTCTGAGTTGAGAGGACACGCAGCTGGATGTTGGTGGGAGTAGAGACGGTAGTGAGGATGCCAAGTGCATTGTTTGAGGACGAGCATACAGCTTCGGCATCTGTCCTGCAGGTGAAGGAACTCGGCTGCCAAACGCATTATTATAAAGGGGTAGCAATGATGTGCACAATCCCAAAGCAAAGATTGTCCCAACTATCTCCTATTGTGGCCTGCCGCAGGAGGCAGCAGATCTTGGAGGGCCCATGTAGAGCTGGATGTGTCCCACTTGACTCAGGATTTTAAAATTTGATCTTTCTTCTTCCCTCCCTTTCCTCCTATATGTGTGTGTGAGAGAAAGAGCACTACACAGGAGAACACACACACACACACACACACACACACACACACACACACACACACAGAGAGAGAGAGAGAGAGAGAGAGAGAGAGAGAGAGATTTTCAAGACAAAGTCTGTGGGCCAGACTCACCTGGAATTTCATATGTAGCTTAGGTTGAACCTAGAGTCATGTTGCCTCTCCTGCCTTAGCCTCGGACATGCTGGGACAGCAGAGAGCCACTGTGCCCAGCTTTGATCTCCTTGAAATCCCAATTTGAACGCCACCTCTTAGCTGCAGGCCAGTCCCTGTATTCACTAGCTGCTTGACATGTGTTCAGTAGTCTCTGCCTCTTCAGCTCCTGTGCAGTGCCGAGCATTGAGTTTTGCCCCAGGTCCATGGGGATAACAGAAGTATGAAAATTGCTGGAGAACCACGGAAGGAGAGTTCTGCCGGGTGGAGGCAGGGAAAGCTTCCTGAAGAGTGGGTATTTAACCTGGGTCTAGAGCAAGTTTGGCTTCGGGGTGGGAACCTTTTGATGGAAAGGTATAAGTGGGGATTTTAGGAGGAGGGACTAGGTCTGTTTATTAAAAAGAAAGCCAGGACCAAGGAAGCCTTTCTGCCAGACTTGGGTGGTCGTTCCTATACACTTGAGTAGATCTCTCTTTTCTGATGGTCCTGCAAATTTGTTAAGAGTCTTGGCTTTCTGGAAGAGCAGCCAGTGCACTTTCTTTTTTTCTTTTCTTTTTCTTCTTTCTTTCTTTCTTTCTTTCTTTCTTTCTTTCTTTCTTTCTTTCTTTCTTTCTTTCTTTCTTTCTTTCTTTCTTTCTTTCTTTTTCCTGAGGGAGAAAGAGTTTCCTTTGGCTTTCAGCGCCAAGGGAACACAGTCTGTCCTTGTAGGAAAGACAGACAGCAGACTGGAGCACAAGGTTGGCTGGTGACATTGCATTTACACTCAGGAAGCAGAGAGTGGCTAGGAAGTGGGACGGGGCTGTAGCTATGGAGCAAAGAGTTTGCGTGCACAAAACACAGCCTCCTACAGCTACCTGCTACATAGTTACTCTCTCTGTGTTAAAAAAAAAATCCCCACCTGGCATGAGAAGGAGAGCTCCTCAGAGTTCAGGAAGCTAATGAAACTTAAAAGATTCAGGAAGTGCTGTGAAGTTACAAGATTCACAAAGCCCCTGTGCTGTTACTACTACCCGCAAGTGAGTCCACGAGCTCCAGTGCAGCAGCGGCATCACCCATGGGGCCATGGATTTCAGCGATCCAGGTGCCAGTGTGTCACCTGTTCTTTGGTAAGGAGCCTCAACAGAGTCATTGGTTCATGGAGCTATGGTCACTAGTGGTTTATTGTCAAACAGTGCAATTGTTTCTTTGGTTTGTTGTTGGTACCCTATCTGAAGTACATAAAGGTTCATGTTGTGTGACATCTAATCATGTGTCTTTCAAATATATAATAAACAGTCTCACTATGTAGTCCAAGCTGGCCTCAAGCTTTTGATCCGTTTGCTTAGCCTCCTTTTTAACGTGACACAAAGGAAGCCAAAGTTAAGGGCTCTCTGTAGTATATAAAAGTAAGAAGTAAATAAATCATTATTTTCCTTAGAAATCTGTGTTTATATCCCGTACTTTTTTTTTATTGGCTCACTTTAACATTGTTTTCAGGTTTTAATTACCTAGGAACTTAAAAAAATATGCTTAAGTTGAAATCCCACAAGTCATACTTTCTGATGATAGAGTCTTTAGTCACAAAAAGACTCTGTTATCACTTGAGGTTGCTCTGAGAGCTAAGAAAACACAGCCTGGGACATGCAAGCAGCTGGTGCTGCCATTTGCCTACTCCCCTCAGGGGAAGCCCATGGGCATCCAAAGGGATGGCCTCTAAACCTACTAAAATGTAATGTTTATTCAAAACTGAAAATTCACGACTCTCACGGAAATCTACGATGTGCATCATCTAAGGGCATTTCCCTAAATGAAGAGGAACCACTATGGCCACCGAATCAGAGGTTGGCTTCTAACGATTTATAGTACCACGGGGCAATGCCTATTGACATTGTTACAGACAGAAATCATTTGTATTGCTTTGGAAGAAAACATTTTGACTATTATCAATTTCTTAATCCTAGCCTCTGACCCCAGTCAGAGGGTCAATCAAAGGCAGTCAAAGGCTCACAGCCTGCTAAGTCATATTGTCCCGGAAGTTCCACGAAACAAGGCTAGCATTTTCTGGAAGGTATTCTTAGCAATTTTCTTTATTTTAGGGCTTCGACAGAGGCTTTTTTCCTGCTGAGAGAACAGTCTTGATGAGGAGAAAGAGGGTTGGGGAGGATGAGGACATGGTACAACCACATGACATATTAAAAATGAGATGTATTTTTATGTCAATGAAAGAGTCGAAAGAAGACAGAGATGGCAGTGGGAGGTCTAGTTAGCCATCTCTGTAGTGATCCTGAAGAGAATAACCAGGTCATTAGATAGTCAGGAAGGGCACGAAGTGTGGCGATTCAGGGGTCAAACTCAGATATTGATAAGAAAGGTGAAAATCAAAATAAAACTGACCAACTCTTGGCGAGATATTTTATTCTGAAACCCATAGGAGTCCATCAGTGTGGTCTAATGTTTCTAGCTTGTTGCCATTGCTAGGGTCTGGGGCTAGAGATGGGGTAGTAGGTTCTAGAAGAATGAGTTCTGTCTTAAAGAGACTGCATGAGAGAAGGTCTAGAGGCCTTTAAGGACAGCAAATGTCTAACAGGTGAAAACAGGATGGGAGACAGGAGAATGATCCGAGTGGGGCATTCATGAAGGGGCAAAAATCAAAGTGACAGTGTTGTCTTCTGGGTAGCAGCAGCACTGGATGAAATCGTTCTGGGAAAGGAGGAAAGAGGCCCCCAGAGGAAATGGAAAAGCTGGGCTCTTAGGAGAATAAAGGGGCAGCTTTTCCCACTACCACTTGTGACATTACCTACTGCAAACCATCTTAGATCTGTTCCAGCGAGATGGATCCAGTGCACATTAAGTTAGCTGAAGCAGACGAAGTAGTCACAAATAATCAAAATTCAACAGAAGCCTAGAGTTCACGATGAGCAGGCGCACCCAGGCTCAGCAAAGCTGTTCTTGGTAGACGGAGTCTCACAGAACAGCACAGCTGAGGGGCCCTGGCATCACCCTAGTACTGCTGAGCACAAATGTTCAAGGAGGAAAGAGCTCACAGGCTGGGTGACTCCAGATAATTCTTCCTTATCTCAGAATATTGCAGTCTTTGTATGTTTCGAAACTACCCTGAGAACTACAGGCATATACAGAGAGAGAGAGCTGGGAAGCCAGGGAAAGTTCAGTAACCAAAATGCTTGCCTTGCAAGGATGGGGACCTGAGTTCAAAAAGCTGCTGCGATGACACATGCTTGTAATCCGGTGCTGGGAAGGTAGACACAGGATGATCTCCCAGCTGGCTGCATAGCCAGTCTAGCCTACTTGGTGAGTCTCAGTGAGAGACTCCATCTCAAAAGCACAGTGAATTCCTCCCGATAAATAACACTCAAGGTTGTCCCCTGGTCTTCACACGCATGTACACACACACACACACACACACACACACACACACACACACAATCATATGTGCCTGTAGGTATGAATACACATATGTCAGAAAGGGTGATGGGGGCTTTTGGAGAACTACCCTCCTACAAATATTGTCTTTTAAATTCTAGAAAGGCTGTCTGGTGGTATGTGTCTCTCCCCCAGATGTGTTTCTATGCTTTAGCTCCAGAAACTAGTATGGTCTTGAGAGAAACATCAACCTGAAATAGAAAACTTGGAGGACACCACAGGGCAACACTAGGAAGGATGAAACAAGTGACTCCCTCTACCTTGGCATCAGCACAGTCGGCTGTAGGATGCTGTATGCTGGTACCCACACTCTCACCTGGGTAGCATCAGGACTTGTAGGGAGACTCTTGTGGAGACAACTGGCTCTCCGACACAGCAAGCTGATTGACCACTGAGAGTACTGAGTCACTCCCATCCCCAAAGATGGAAAGCATCCATCTCAATATGGATCTTTGGTTTCTATTTCATTTACCCCTGTGCTAGGATGACCATTAGATCCTCTTGGCCATGACCATTAGATCCTCTTGGCCAATGTGCGTGCTTGCCCACTCTTATAGTCTGGATAAGTTTTCCCCAAAGGCCTGTGTGTCAGAGGCTCACTGCCAGCCTGTAGCACTGCTGGGGGGGCTGTGGAAGTTTTAAGGGGTGTGGCCCAGTGGAAGGAAGTTAGGTAGTTGGAGCCTGCCCCTGAAGGAGCTATCAGGACCCTGGCTTCTTCCAGGTGAGCACAGAAAGTTGCCGTGAAGTCCAGCAAGAGGATTCACTGTGGAACCATACCATGCAGCAAGGTTGTCATTTCAGAGGTGAAGGGTCAGCTTGCATTGTAGACCTGAGGCTTTCTTTTTTTAAACTCAATTATGATGTGTCTTTTTCAATGATGAGGGCTCATTAGCTCACTCATTGTCTTCCTGCCTTTTCTCTGGTTACTGGCTGGTACCTTTCTTACTTTAGAGTCATTGTCTGGAACTTTAGAAAACTAACTTTGAATTTTATTGATCTAGAAATTGATGAATTCTATTTATCATTATTTTATATTCTTGTTTTATAATTAAATATCATGGTTTTAATTTTTTTTAATTTAGTGTGTGTATGTGTGCAGGCATGCATACTATGGGACATATAGAGGTCACAGGGCAACTCGAGGGAGTCTGTTTTGTCCTTCTACCATGTGAGCACCAGGGATCGAACTCAGGTCATCAGGCTTGGTGGCAAGCCCCTTTACTGGTTGAGGTATCTCAGCTGTCCAGGAAGCCACAGCTTTATATTTGCCTGCTGTGGGCTTTCTACAATGTTGCGCTTTCCACTGATCTGGCACATCATCTCTGAACCATGTCCTATAACAACCACGGGCCAGAGATGAGTGAGGCTGTCCAGGATGGCACAGTCTGTCTAGGCCATGAAAGAACAAACTCAGCATGTTTTCCCCTTAGAAAAAGAACTGTAGTGAGCAAACCTTCCCCAACATGCCTCATCTAATATTCATGGCCCCAGAAGAAGGGAGCAAGAATTAAAACGACACTTTCAGAATATATTAACATCATCCCAAATGCCAGAAAACCCAGATACTTAACCTTCAGGCAAATAATGTGCTTATTTAAATCAGAGGCTCTCATCACTTTTAACTACAAGACTGAGTCTAGACAAGGTAAGGGAGCTCATGATAGGGCCCAGAGCAATGTGTGTTTGTGTGCACATCATGTGTGTGCAGGTACTCTATTTCTTTCTCTCTCTGTGTGTGTATGTGTGTGTGTGTGTGTACATCATGTGTATGCAAGTACAGAGTGTGTGTAACCATGTATGTATTACTCTTTCTTTCTGAGAGAGAGAAAGAGAGAGAGAGAGAGAGAGAGAGAGAGAGAGAGAGAGAGAGAGAGGGAGAGAGTGTGTGTGTGTGTGATGTACCATGTGTGGGCAGGTGCCCAGGCAGTTGTGAACCACCAGGCATGTGTGTTAGGAACTGAACTCAGGCCCTCTGGAAGAACAGTAAATGCTCTTAACTGCTGAGCCATCTCTCTAGCCCCCAGGAGATGCAGCTTTAATGTACAACTGATAACAGAAGATAATAGGATCATAAACTATTAAGAATTGATTCTGTAATTCTTTTCAATTTTATTTATTTATGTATGTGTCTCTTTGTGATGCAGGTGTATGCGCGTGCACACGTGTGTGTCTGTTGTGTGTGTAGTGCAGGTGCACATGTGTGTGTGTGTGTAGTACAGGTTCATGTACATGTGTGTGTAGTGCAGGTGTATGTGTGTGTGTGTCTATGTGTGGAATGCAAGTGCATGTATGTGTGTATGCATATGCGTGCATGTGTGTGCGCGTGTGTGTTGGTTGAGTGCAGGTGTGTGTGTGCTTCCGTGCTCACGTAGAGCTTAGAGGACAACTCTTAGGAGTCTTTTCCTGTATCCAGGAATATGGCTCAGGTCTCCAGGCCTGAGTGTCTCATCTTGCTGCCCTTACTATCCTGTTAGAGTTTATAGCAAATGAACACAGTGCTGCAGATGAGCACGCCAGTGGGCTGCCAACACCCGTGCCTCCTGGTTAGTTTGTTGTCATCAACTTCAGGTTCCAGTTTGTCACCTGCTGTGGCCACAGGAGCATCAGTAAACTCCACACAGGTATCAGCTTGGTAAGACGTGCTATGGAGCTTTGCCTTAGTTCACTTGTGATCATAGGAGGAAGATAGCTCTCTTTCTTATCCTTTCTTATAAATGAAAGGCTGCGAGGTGAAAGGCCCAGCTACAGCTTTCTGTGCAGCCTCCCGCAGACTGCAGCCATATCAGTGATCTAATAATGCCCAGCCAGCAGAACTGCCCAGCCAGGCCACAGAATCATGGAAGTAATGAATCATTACGTTAGGTCATTAAGTTTCAAGGCAGACAGTTACATAGCAAAGATAATAAGTTGTATTGCATAAGTGGAAACACAGAGATATGTAGATAAGCGATGCGCCATTTATTCAATAATAAACATCTTTCAATGGCCTATTATCTAGTCTACTCTCAGAGATGCCTGTGCAGACCAACGCACGGACCCTTCACAATCACTCTGTGGCCCCCAGAAAGCCTAGAACCTGTAATCAGGAAGGAAGTCTAGGATTAAGATAATAGTCTACAAAGAATGATCTCAAAGCCAGGAAAAACTAGACCTGCCCTTCACCCCTCGGCCTGGGCCTTTAATGCAAGCTGACCCTTTACCTCTGAAAATAACAACCCTGTTGCACGTCATGGTTCCCAAGTGAGTCATTTTCCCGTTGCCGGACTTCATGGCACCTTTCCGTGCAGTGAAGTCAATTTTCTGTCCAGTGGTTTTTGCCCACATGGTCTGTATTTATCAGATAATGATGTATTCCTGTATCACTTTCCAGTTACAATGAGCTCTCTGTTCTGGAAATCTCTCCTGTGCATTGTCTCATTCAACCTTGTCACATGTAGAAAGATGATTTGACCCAGATCTGCTGGACAAACGTGCCTGTGGAGGGCTGGTGTCACCTGTCATCACCGCTGGACAGGTGATTTAAACACAGACATTACAAGGGGTCCAGCCTTTTCATAACCCTGTGCCAAAGATGAGCGTGTGATCTCCAGGGTCGTGAAGATGAGGAATGGCATCTTGCCAACAGGACTCAAGTTGATTTTCCATCATCTGTGGTATTGAGTAGTTTTCAATTAGGATTTCAGGAAGATTTGTCTTTTGTTCTGTGGAAGTTTTAATTAAGGTAGAAAAAAAACTTCAACACCTCACTTTCTTCACAACAGTCACCGAGGCTTTGCATTTTTCTTTCTGAAGCTTCCACTCCCTCGGGCATATTTTAGCAAAAAGACACAGTTCCAAGCTTTCCAGATGCTGCCTCTCTGATATGCCCCGGCAAGCACCTAGGAGCCATCTGGCCACAGCAACAGCTGGATTGCTTCCAAATATAAGTGCTCCTGCAGGTAACGGGCTGTGAGGAGAAGAATGTTGACTCCTTCGTACTTTGTCAACTGAGTTTGTGATACTGTTTGACCAGCTGTTGAGATGAGCTCTTGGCGAGGAAGATGGCTTTCAGAACCCCGCAGTCTGAGGGCTCTCCTCCAGGGGCATGCGCTGCAGGCTTGGACCCTGTGCGGTAATGCTGAGGTGTTTGGAACTCTAAGAGGTGATGCACAGCCCTGTAATCCCAGAAGGTTGTGAACATGGCTAGTTCCCCCGCCCCGCAACAGTCAAGAGCATTTATCAGGTCCTTCCCTGGCTCTAGAGTCTCTCATTACCAAATTCACCCCAGGATACACATATAGTCGCACATGCGCACATGCACGCACACACGCAGCCCGGGCTTTTCCATCCTCACCCCTCCGCTCCTCACTCTGTTTAGAGTCTAGAAATTTCAGCAGAATAACAAATCGACATAGGGTGGAATGATCTTAGCAAGAAGACACTAGCTGACTTGCAGAAACTGATCTTTAAGGACAACACACATCCAGGGGAGACCCAGGACTTGGCATCAGACCTTAAGAAAGCAACAGGAGGTGAAGGCAAGATGGGAGGTGCGGGGAAGTGAAACAGGAAGGAGGATGCAAAGGGGGAAGGAGACCTCCCAGAAACCCTTGGAGGGGATAAAGTTAGCATTAACCCAAAGTGGGGAGCTGGGGAGAGTTTGTCCTGACTTCTCTACCCCAGCGTCTTCAGGGATAACAGTGCACTGTGTCTTTTCTGGAAATGGACCCTGTATGTATTTTTCCATCGCGGTAGGTTGTATCTTCAGGATGTTCCCACCTTTAGTTAGACAGGAAGGCTCCTCGTTTCTCGTCCTCAGCCCGGGCTCTCCTTCGGCTGCCTTTGCTCATGCGCGTGTCTTGGCCAGGACCCTTTATATACTCCTGCTCACCTGCCAGCCCAAGCCAGCCTTTAAGAGCCCGCTCAAATGCCAACTCATTGGTCACCTTGGTCCAGGGTCATAGTTACAACTGAAGAGTACGGGGGAAAGTATGTATGTGAGTGGTGTGTGTGTGTGTGTGTGTGTGTGTGTGTGTGTGTGTGTTGTGTAAGTGTGTGGTGTGGTGTGTAGGCTGGAGCTATGTGGAGAAGTGGTCTTCTAGACGTTCAAAGGGTTAAGAGCCAAGGCATCTCAGCATATTTTGGACTGGATGGATCCTTATTCCCCCAAACTCTAAGATACATTTTAGAGAGAGTGTGGTGTGGTGCGATGGGTTTAGATTTAGGTAGTGATGGATTTAGAGGCAGCAACATAGTTTGGTGTGGTGGCCTGAATAAGAGTGGTCCCCATAGGCTCAATTGTTTGAATGTTTAGTCACCAGGGAGTGGCACTACTTGAAGGGATTATAAAAATTAAGAGGTTCCTTGTTGACGAAAGTGTGTTAGTTGGGGTGGGCTTTGAGGTTTCAAAAGCTCTCTCGAGCTCTCAGCTCCTTCTCCAGCCCGTGCCTGCCTGTCACCGTGCCCTGTGACGTGATGAGAATGGGCAAACCACTGAAACTGTGAGCATGCCTCCAGCTAGACGCTTTCTTTTCCAAAAGATGCCTTGGCCAAGGCGTCTCTTCACAGCGATAGAAAAGTGACTAAGGCCGTTGGGGAAAATCTTAATATGAATTAGGTAACTGGTGATATTAAGGAACTCTTAATTTAGTTTTTGTATGGTGATATTAAAGTTATCTGAAAGGATGGCACCTTTTGGAGATGCCTAATGAAGAATCATTATGACTATGATAAATTTAGTAAACGTGTATTTGTCCAAGTGCAAATAACTGGCAAAATGTAAACAGTTAGAACTAGATAGTGGATCGCTTGTTTTCCCGTGCTTTAAACTATTTTGTACAGGTAAAATCTTTATGATACATATGATTTTTAAATAGTGATTTTATTTTCAGTTGTGTGTATTGTGCACACATACACAAATGCCCTCAGAGGCCAGGAGAAGCCATCTGGAGCTGCAGGTGACTTCTGCAGGTGAGAACTGAACCGAGTTCCTCTGCAGGAGCAGCAAGCATTCTTGACCACTGAGCCATCTCTCTAGCCACATAAGGAAAAAAAAAAATCCTTAAATAAAGGAATCTAGAGCAGTGGTTCTCAATTTGTGGGTCATGACCCCAAATGATCCTTTCACAGGGGTTAGTTACGTAAGGCCATTGGAAAGCACAGATATTTTCATTACATAGATCCATATCGGATTCTCAGAGAATGATTCATGACAGTAGCAAAATTACAGTTACGAAGTAGCAATAATAATTTTATGGTTGGGCGTCACCACTGCGTGAGGAACTGTATTAAGAATGATAGCATTAGGAAGGCAGAGAACCACTGATGTCCAGCAATACCAAGCTTCTTGGCCAGGCAAAGATCCCAGGATCAGGACAGACTGCCTCCAGCACACACAGATCTCAGGGCCGGAACAGACTGCCTCGAGTGCTGCCTTGGCTGGAGAACTGTTTTCAGCTACACACAGGGCCCCTTGCCTGAGGCAACACTGTTTCTTCACCTTAATGACCGGAAGGGGAAATGAGAGGGCCTGCCTTCCTTCCCTCACGTCAGGAGGTCACTTACCATCTGAGCAAAGCCCACTGCGGTTCCAGATACAGTCACACATGATACCTCACTTCCTTCTCTCAGTAATTTGGTGTAATAATTTTTGTGCCTCCTAGCTCCCATTTCATGGGCGAGGGAAAATAAAGCCTCCAAAATCAGTGCACACCCTCTTTCTTTCTCTTTTTAGGTCACAGAACTAACCCATGGCAGCAGGATGAGGGCATAGTGCCAGTTCTGCAGATCCTTTCTACATCAGTGGTTCTCAGCCCTCCTAATGCTGCGACCCTTTCACACACTTCTTCACAGTGTGGTGACCCCCCCCCCCAACCATAAAATTATTTTTGCTACCACTTCATAACTGTAATTTTGCTGCTGTTATGAATCGTAACGTAAATACATGACATGCAGGACACCTGATACGCAGCCCCTGGGAAAGGGTCTTGTACCACACCCAAAGGGGTCTTGACCCACAGGTTGGGAACCACTGTTCTAGACCTTTCTAGTACTGTTTCCCTCGTGGGGCTTAAAGCCCTCAGGCCATAGCTATTAACTCAAAGGGAGAGCTTATAAACTCTAAAGAACTACAAACTTCATCTTATGGAGTAACGAAACCCCTGCCTGGGCTGGTTGGAGTATTTTTGGGGTGTGATATTTTGTGAAAATACTCCCCACTTCCACCCTCCACCTAGCTGAAGGACCATCTTTTCCCCTGGCTCCTTCACAGCATCCCCAATTTACAGTTTTGCTAAATCCAGTGTCTAGGGACTGCCTGTTTGTCCACTGAGCCTGCGCTGCACCCCGCTGGGATTGCATCAAAGATGCAATCTCTGACTGCAGCAAGGGGGTGCTGACTGTTGGTGACTTGCAGAAGCAGTCAGGAGCCAGGTTCTCCTGGAAGAGGGATTTCAGAATCAGAGCAGAAACAGACAGCTAACCACATCAAGGGGGCCACCGGCTTCAGGCGGAAGTTGCAGCCTTCGGGAACAACTCCTGATTAGCCAACCACAGGGTGGGCCAGGCAGGGCTCCTCCAGTATGGAGGACAGTGGGGCTGGAAGGTGAGGGAAGCAGGCAGGGAGCACAGAGTGCAAGGATCTGTGAACATCTGGGGATGCTTAATCGGGAGGAAATGTGGACCTCCCACACAGTAGCGTTTTTATGAGCTCTGATTATACACCAGAGACCACCAAAAAATAACAGAAACTAATGCCCGGGTAATTAATAACCTTCTGATGGTAAATTCTGCTGCTTGCCCGAATCTCTCCCTTCCAGGGCGCATGACGCTAAAGCATATGGAAGTGTTGAGAAGGGAGCTGAGCAGGTGTCTATGCAGTGACAGCTCCTGGGAGACTCCTAGTCACAGAAGATAAAAGGTTGGGTACACTGGGGAAATGTGACTCCAAACTAGCTCCTGAATTGTGAGGACAAGGTAGGAGAGGAGATGAGAGTGAGGGAGGAAGAGTGTCTAAGCTTGCTCATTCATTCATTCATTCATTCATTCATTCATTCATTTCTCCATTTATCCAGTGTTAAAATCTGGTGTTCTGGACAGGGAGCATTGAGACTCAAACTAAGTTTCACCACTTGAGAGCCCTGTGAATTGGGAGAGTTGTTCGATGTCTCTAGGCTTCCATTGCTTCATGTGATCCTGTGATGAAAAAGATCCATACCATAGAAATGTGTGTGCACGCGTGCGTGTCTGTGTTATATGCATCTTTGTGTGTGTGTGTGTGTGTGTACATTGTAGAGGCCAGAAGTTATACCTTCAAGTGTTTTTCTCTGTTTTTCTCCACCTTTTCCAAAACTCAGAATCTCTCACTGAGCCCACGGAGTTCACTGCTTTGCCTAGACCAGCTGCCTGCAAGCCCTGGGAATGTCTCTGTGCCACCTCTAACTATCCCCAGGTGCCGGGGTTACAGACATCTGCCATCACCATTGGCCCTTACATGGGTGCAGGGATCAGAGTCATTTCCCTAGACCCTCCAGAAGCATTTTGAGAAATACAGCCACCCAGTCCAATAATATTACAACTCACTGGGCTGGACACACACTGGCTGATCATCAAACACCTCCTGCTGTTGCTCAGGCTTTCAGTAGATATGTAAAAAGTCCTGGGTGACTTGTGTGATGTCCAGGAGTGGTGGGTCTAGAAGCATCATCATCTTGCTCTGTATTTGTGAAATGAGGCATTTGCCCGGCTTCTCCCTTTTCATTTTCTTTCTTCCCAGTCTCCCCTATACAGAACACGAAATACATGCAAAAGAGAAAGAAAGTGTGTGGGCAGAGAGGAAACCAGAAAGCAAGAACCGTGCACTCTAGGACTCCATGGGCCTGGCTCACAATAGACACTTGATAGTGGAATTAATTACTTCCAGGGGCCAAACACTCAGGAAAATGGAAATTTTACGGTATTTTTTTTTCTAGTGTTGTGATTAAAAGTGAGCCATTCATTTTGGAATTCCAGGGCTGTGGCCTGGTGGTCCAAGGATCAGGTCTGTCCCAGCAATATGTTTTATTTGGCCTGCACAGTCTGTTAGAAATTGGAAAATTAAGCCCACGTTGTTTCTGGCTTCTTTTGAAAACAGAAGATCTGGCTGTCCTGGGCTGCCTTTCCTCATAGCAGTAGGCAGAGGGAGCCAGGAAGAAGCAGGGAGTTCTCTGAGACTTCCACTCTGATGCCCTCAAGCACTCCTCCCCCACCCCAATTCACTGGGGCCTCTAAGAAGAGTCACAGTTGCAGCTGAGGGCCTCATCCTGTGAGGTGAGGGCAGGTGAGGCCAGTGGGGCTAAAAGGACCATCCCTGATCCTCTTCACTGTACCTAGGCGAATGACCGACATACCATTTTCCTTCCTTCAGTGCCACCATGTTTGGCCTTCCCTCATGGGACTTGCCCTTCCAAAGAAAGTGACTGAGTGTGTTGAAAGAAGGCAGCTTTCCTCTGACTAGGAAACCACGGGATGGAACCTAAGTGTGAAATCTTCACACACCTTCGATGTGCCAGGAAGGAAGCTGCTGAGCTGGCCTTATGTGACTCAGAGCCCAGGATGTCTCAGAGTGGGATCACCAGGACTCAACACTTCCCTTGTCTTTGTTGCTTTTGACCACAGGTGTAACTTTATTTTCTCTTTTAAAGACTCATTTTTATTCTTTGTTTGTTTTCCTTTTGGTTTTGCTTTTTTCGAGACAGGGTTTCTCTGTGTGGCCCTGCCTGTCCTAGACATGCTTTGTAGACCAGGTTGGCCTCGAACTCAGAGAACCACCTGCCTCTGCCTCCCTGAGTGCTGGATTAAAGGCGTGTGGGCCATCACACCTGGATCCAATTTTTATTCTTTAATTGTGTGTGTGTTCATGTACCCATGCACATAAATGCAAGTGCCCACAGAGGGCAGGAAGTGGCCTCTGAAGCTGGCATCAGTGGAGTTATATGTAAGTCATCTGACCCAAGTTCTGGGAACCAAATTCTAGTCATTTGCTGTCACTTCAGTCCTTACCTGCTGAACCAGCTCTCCAGCCCCTGCTTTCATGTTTCAGGTGAGCTCCCAGAAGGATACCTGATAAAGCCAGAACTTTCTCTTGCTGCACATCATGGGTCCCCAAAGGATCCAGATTGAAAACCACTGGCCTAGGCCACCACCTCCTCCTGTCATAAAGGAGGGGACAGCATCCCTGTCATGGAGGGATGCTGGACTAGGATGAGCACAGAGCTTACTCCAAGTCTGGTGCCAGCTTAGGAGTAGCATTGGAGTCTGGACCCCGGAGTGTGACCCAGCTGGGTAGATGTGGCCACTGCTCTGCAGGGTCCTAGCTAGACTTGTTTGGCTGAACAACAGCACTCCGGGGACCATCACTCTCAGTTTCAGGTTTTCTGTTGTGCCATACTTGAATTCTGCTCTTAGTTATTCATCATCCAAGATGGTGATCAGTAGTCACATTTGTGTAGTCACCTTCCACTTTGTACTAGGCTTGGTCAGCGTGGCCAACAGAACATGGCGGGTGTGAAGGGTGTCGCTTCTGAGACGAAGGTGAAAATGCAATAGCTCACACTGTCTCTTCTTTCTCCTAGAACACCCACTGTGGTAGAAAGTTTTCTGTGGACAGCTGTCAGGGCAAGGAGCTTAATTAAGCCCATGTTATAGTCAGAGAGGGCACAGAGAGTCATGGTCTATGACACCAGGCATGTTCTTAGCATTTCAGCTCAACTGAAACTGTCCTAGAAAGCCTGTGCCAGAACAAACCATAGTAATCACTTGGCTACTCTCAGATGCCTGGTCTTCAGTGGAGAGATTGCTTGTTCTAAGCTGCTGAGTCTTGGGGTGCGTTGTTATACAGTGACAAGTAACAGCACCAGAGACCTAACACACTCACCTCGCCAGTACTGGAGGGCAGACACTTAAGTCAACTTAGACTAAACTGGATGGTTTAATCACAGAATATCCCTTTATTACAACTCTGGAGGCTGGAAAGTGTAGAGGAATATTAACTCAGAACATGACTGTTCTGGCAAGAGATCACATCCAAAGACCTTCTAGTCCAAGATCAAGGCACTGGCAGAATTTGTGTCTGGTGAGGGCATGTTCCTTGCTTCAAAGATGGCAGCCATCATGCTGACCCCTTACAGGGCAGGGAGGAAGCAAGCTATATTGGGACTGTTATAGAGATGCTAATCCTACTCATGAGGGCTTAACCCATGCTGTAGTTTGATGCTGCTACATCTTCAGAATTCGTACTGAAGTTTGCATTGGGAGGAGGGGTCTAAAGGAAGTCATTACCACAGGACTGGATTAGTTTCCATAAACATGGGTTAGTTCTAAGAGCAGGTTGTTATAATGCAGGTACCCTTGTTGCCCCCTCTCCTGCACTATTGTGTGTGTGTGTGTGGGGGGCAATTGTTTCCTCCTTGCTATTGCTTTCCCACCTTGTATAAGGTAGCACAAGGGGCATCCATCATTCAGACTTCTGGGTCTGAGAGTGGAAGTAAAGTTCTCTTTTATATAATGTCTCAGATGTCCTGTTACAGCAACAGATGAACACAGCCACCATGACCCCATCTATCTGGTTACAGCCTAAATGCCCCAGCACCACTACACAGGGGAGGAGAGGTCAGTGCGTTCATGAGGGGCACAGAAGCATTTGGTCCATGACAAGCATTCTTCAGAATACATACAGTAAACTTCAAACCCTACTCAGATCTAGCCAATGGACAGGACATTCTCCACAGTTGAGTGGAGAGTGGGGACTGACTTTCACACGAACTCTGGTGCCCTGTATTTGACCACGTCCCCTGGATGGGGAGGCCTGATGGCACTCAGAGAAGGATAGCAGGTTACCAAGAAGAGACTTGATACCCTATGAGCATATACAGGGGGAGGAGGTCCCCCTCAGTCACAGTCATAGGGGAGGGGAGTAGGGGGAAAGCAGGAGGGAGGGAGGAATGGGGGGATACAAGGGATGGGATAGCCATTGAGATGTAATATGAATAAATTAATAAAATACATTGAAAAAAACAGAAAAGCTCAAAGTCCTGGCAAAGCAACGTAAATGTTTTACTTCCTATAATTAAAATATTATAACTTTAAAAAAAAACAGCAGTTATTGTGCTATTTGTCAAACATACACATTACTGGACTTTTTTGTTTTTTGAGTTTTTTTTTTTTTAATTTATTTTTTATTTTTCTTTTTTGGTTTTTTGAGGCAGGATTTCTCTGTGACATTACTGGCTTTTTTTTTTTTTTTTTTTTTTTTTTTTTGGCCTTTCTTAAAAGAAACTCTATATGAAACCAAAGATAGTAATTTTTTAAATTGAGATGTAATTCACACAGCAGGAAATTCACTATCCTGAAGTGTTCAATTTGGTGGTTTTTAGTGTCCTTCCTATGTTGCACAATCATGACCACTAACCCAGAATATTTTTATCCTTCCAAAGAGAAGCTCCTCACCCTCCCCACCTCCATCCCTCTAGGCTCCCACCCCCCCCCCACCCCGACCCCAGGCTCCCCTCCCCCCCCAGCCCCGACATCCTCCCATTCTTTGTCAACCTTCTGTCTCTACCGGATGGGTTTATTCTGGACATTTCAGTTTGATGTAATCACGCAGTATGTGGTCTTTTGTGTCTAGTTTCTTTGACTCAGCATGTTTACAGGGTCTCTCTCTCTGACTCCACACGCATCAGAACTTCACTGCTGTCTGTGCTGAGTCACATTTAACTGGGTGGATATACCATGGGTTCCTTTTCCGTTCATCAGCGGGTGAGCACTGGTAGTGACTCCACCTCGGGGCTGTTGTGAATGTGCTATAAGCATTTGTGTGTGTGTGTGTCTTTGCACGCCCCACACATGGTCTCATTCTCTTAGATACGTATCCAGAAGTGGGACAGTAGCATCACATCATAATTCTAGGTTTAACTTCCTGAGGAACTGCCGAATCGTTTTCAACAATGGCTCACCATTTTATGTTCAAGATGGATGTTTTCGGTCTATAGGGTCCTCTAGCATCTGGACCAAAATGAAACATGAAAATATGTAGACAACAGAGACTTGAAAAAAGTTTCCCTTATTATATACAAGTCTCCGATTTTCACTTGTCCTCACCCACTGTTAGATTTGCCCTTTGTAAGCTCTGGTCTAGTGGGTTCTTGAGCCCACTAGCTGTCCTCTGACATCCACTCTTCTCTCCTAGAGACAGACCCTGACTCTCAGCTGCACACTTCACTGCCCTGAGTAAAAAAAAAAAAATCACATCTTCCACCTTCCACTAAGCTATTATGACCATTGCTTAAGTTGTGGTACATAGTGTGAAAACAGACATTTAGCGTATGACTTTTTAAAAATGCTCTCAAAGGAAGGAAACGTGCCTCTTCCTTCTTCCTCATCTTCAGCTAGCTGGAATGCAAATGTGATGACTGAGCCCAAGCAGCCATGTTGGACCAGATGGTAGACTGCACAGGAAGGAAAGCAGAACAAGAAAATGAAAGCAAAAACAAACGAAAATAAAAAAAGAAAATGAAAGCTATTTGAAGATCCTTAACATTACTCAATCCTAAACCAATTACAGATTGGCTGGTTGAAATACATTTGTATCTCCTTTTAATTCATAGTTATTAGGACTGTATGGTGATATCGGTTGAACTTAACTTTGAGTGACTAAATGCTTTAAGCAGAGTGGTAAAAGATCAAACCATCATTGTGTTTCTTCTGGACTTGTGATGTCACCGGCTGTGTGGTCACCCACCTATACCTTGTCTCTCTCCAGCCTGTCCTCCAAATGGTATTCAGTATGATCTTTTCAACCTGATTCTGTCATGTTGTTTGCAACTGACAATGCTGTTCTATTCATTTGGCATAAAGAGCAAGGTTCTCAAAGGCCTTGCAGCATCTACTGGGCTCACCCTACTTTACTGTCCTCTGTCGGCTTCAGGGTCACTGAGATTTTGGTTCCTTTAATAGGTAACACTAACCTATGACAAGCTTAGTACGTAATTCATCTGAGGAAAATTCTGTCCTGTATTCCACTCCTCTTCGGCTCCTGGTCATGCCTAAGCTCTAACCGAAGCCTTCTCTGACCATCCTCATTTGTGTGTTTCCCTGCCACATGGCTGTGTCCTGGATTCTACTCACTATTGTACAGGCTCTGACATATAGCAGAGGTTCATGTTAGAAAGCCTCAGAGTGCTAAGGGAAGAAGTCCTGGCGCCATGTTGTCTAAGTCCGTTTTCTGTTACTATGGCAAAATACCTGAGACTGGCACCGAGAAGGAGAACATAAATTTATCAAAACTCATCGTTCTGGAAGCTAGAAAGACCAAAATCAGGTGCTCAGGCTTGAAGAGGGCATCGTGCCTCTATGTCAGCTTGTGGTGGAAGCAGGTAAAAGTGGGCAAGGAAAAAGGAGGCTGAATTCTGGAGACAACAAACTTAAGAAAGGTTTTGAGACACTCATGAAGGCTCTGTCCCCATGACCCACGAGCCTCCTCCCAGGCTCTGCCTTCCCACTCTGCCACAGTGACAGTCAAAGTTCAGCATGAATTCAGGATGGGACAAGCCCTACACAAGCCACAGCATATCAACATACTAAGTACCCATCCTCACCACTCTCTCTGCTTTCAGCTATCTGTTGGCAATGTAGGTGGGTGAACAAAGAGTTAATGATTTTATATTATTATTCAATATCTACCTACTTATCCATAAAATAGGTGCATGTGTGCACTCACGCACACACACACACACACACACCTTCAATACCAGCAGTGTGAAATGGAAAGATGTCTTACATCCTACAAATCCTCAAAACCCAGAAACCAGTACTAGTTACTAGTTAACAGAAAAAAAAAAAAAAAAAAAAAAAAAAAGAGCATTCTCCTATTTCCACTTTTCTGGGGTGGTGAGGGCAGGGTGGCATGCCAGGGTGTGGACAGCCAGTGAGTGGGGTCTGTTGATAGGGACAACATAAAAGACAACGAGGCTCAAGCGGGCTCGGACTTGCTGGGGCTGGTAGCCATTTCTTCTGTCTCGCCTCTCCATCCACCACTGAAGTTTGCAATCCATGACTTGTTCTGAGTTTATAGGCTAAAGGACAACAGGAATCCCTCTAAGACAAACCATGCCTTGACCCCAATGCAAATATGGACTTTGGACCTTTGTGTTGGTGCTGGAATGATTCAAACTTTTGGGTCTGACAGGGAGGAATGAGTAGTTTTCAACTGTGAGAAGGGCTTGGGTTTGGGGGCATCAAGAGGAATGCTATAACTCAGATGTGGTTAATTTCCTCCAAAACTCAGGGAAATGTGCTCATTGAGGTAAGAGTATTGAACACTGACTGGTGAGATCATAAGAGGAGTCTTGTCATTAGGGCTGCATCCTCATGATGGCACTCATGTTGTTCCATCAGGAAGAACTACAGGAAGTAGTAGTTCCTACAGGAAGTATTCCTACAGGAAGTAGTTGGTATGGGAGGCATTGATGGCAGGAGAAGGTTGATAAAAGGCTGCTCGTCTTCCTTTGATTCTTCTTGCTTCTGCCACCATGGCCCCTTCCACTCTTCCATTGTGGTATGTGGTAGCAGGAGGCCCTCAGCAGAAGCTGAGTACCAACAGTGAAGTGGAAACTTCTGGTTTCTTTGAAGACTGAGTTGTGTCACGTGGTGTTTTGCTGGGAGCTGCCTTGTGAGAGGACACATGATTTGTTTTTTTTTTCTGGAAGGTGTCTTGTGAGAGGTCTTCCTTGATGTTTTGCTGGGAGCAGACATGGGAGAGGGCGAGCGGTGTTTGGAAGGATTATGAATAGAACCCCAGACAGGGGGATGATGCTTTTGCATTGTGACACCTTGCAAGGTTTCGCTGGTCTTCCTTCCTCTTTGTTGGTCTTTGCTTTGCAGAGAAAAACATACCAGAGAACTTTTCATGGTACTCCAGCTGCTTCTGGCTGCTTCTGTGGACTTGTGCAGACTCAGCAGAGCCTTGCTGTTTCTGCTGGATTATGCCACTACTACAGATTTGTGTTGCTTTTTTGGTGTTGGCTATTGGACTGGATTGCTGGTGTCCTGACAATGCAAAGTGGAATTGTCCCAAGGAACTACGTCTAAAGAGGTCCACAACCCCTTTTTCCTATTAACAGTCTTTCTCCCCTTCCTCTGGTCAGTTGGTTAGAAGTGAGGTTGAAGTGTTTAAGGACCCCAACTAAAGTAGGTTGTGAAAACCCTAAGTCTACAAACAGTACCTTGCTCTTAGACTTCCCAGCCAGCCCCCAGAGCCAAGAACTAAATAAGCTTCTATTTTTCATAAATTATTCAGTCTTAGGTAATTTGGGACTGCCAGAGAAAACTGATTGTAACACCACACATCTATACATTGCCTACTGTCAAAGTGTTGCTACCCTGACAGGAACCTATACATAACCCGGAAGAGGGGATCTAAACTGAGAAATTGTCTCATTGGATGGGCCTGTAGGTATATCTGTGGGGGCATTTTCTTGACTAATGGTTGACACATAATGGCTCAGCCCACCTTGGGTGGTACAGTTCCTAGGCAGATAGCTAAGAAAGTAGATGAGCAAACCAATACGCATCTCAAGTCCTTGGTACCTGCTCCAGTTCCTGCCTCCAGGTTCCAGGTTCCTGCCTTGAGTTCCCACCCTGACTCCTTTGAATGATTGTCTGTGATATGGAGGCAGAAGCCAAAGAAAACCTTTCCTCCTCAAGTTTCTTTTGGCTAAGTGTTTTATCAAGGCAACATAAAACAAACACAAGACATATTGCTTGCTCTCTAATTGACATGTAGATTGATTTCCCTCTCCTTCTCTCCCTCCAAACACTTATAAAATATTACCCTTGCCTCCTAGAAAAAATTTAAAAAATGTAACCAACCCAACATCTGGGCCACACTTCTTCCATGCTCATGGGAGGCTATTCCTTTAACTCCGTGATTTGGGGTTGAGATTAAACTGGCATTTACATTTGAATTGAGAGATGGGAGTCCTTCTACAAAGGCTACAAGAGTCCCAAGTCCAGCCAAGAGACCCATCTGTCCATGTAGACTCTTGGCAAGACATCACCTTATGTGGTTCACAAATATTTTTGCATTCCAACAAAATTTGAATAATCATAGTAACAATAGCAAAGCGAAGAGGAGGCCTGCTTGCTGCCCAGATAAAAGTCTTATTCAGCTTTCTGATGACACATGTTGAAACCTCCATTCTCTCATAAGGTTTGAAATCGCCTCAGCACAACATGGAGCCAGGTTCACTCCCTCTGGAGTCTCAGATAAACACTCAAGTTCCTTAAGTGAACAAATCACCAGATTTGCTTCCTACCAGATAGATGATTCCCAGCTGCCTGCACGCCCTGCCTCTCACCTCCTGGCCTGCAGCTGGAGTGTCCACTCTGCGAGCCTCACCCTTGGCAGCTCTCCTTAGAAGACAAAACTGACAATAGAATTTAAGTGGAAAAAATCGTAAGGGAAGAGCCAGGCACGTTAGCTCATGCTTGTAATCATGGCACTTAGAAGACTGGGGTCGGCGACATTATTGTGAGTCTGAGGCCAGTGTGCGTTATTTGGGAGGCTCTGTCTCAAAAAGAAAAAAATCATTAAAAATGGAAAATAAGATTAGAAGGCACATAGTCAGAGTTTGATGAGTACCTCAAAAGAGGAATGGATGAAGGAGTAAAAGGTTGAACCAATCTACTCCATGAACCTAACCGTTTTACTAATAGTTTAAAACCTGCATGGGGGTTCTGCAGTGGAGATTGGCAGGTGCACACTGCATGTGACGGGGTCCACCCCAGACTCACTGTGCCAGGATCTCTGGGGCTTTGACTTGCTAACCATCTCTTCAGGCAGTTTCTAAGTCTCACTGCAGGCACCTGTGCAGGAGGGATTCTGAACCAGAGCCATCAGTCAAGGAGCTTTGCCACCAGGGGTGATGCCAATCAGCCTGAGGTGGGGGTAGAGTCTGGGGAGAGTGTTAGTAAGTGCTCATCTTGTGAGTTGTACTAAAATAAGAAAATTCTGGAAGAGCCAAAGGCCTCAGGAACTCAGGGAACCATGAGTCTTTCTGCTCTCCATTGACAGAGAACCAGTAGCCGTTATTACCCAGAGGAAGATGTACAGCGGAGCGAGGCATCTCCACCAGGCTGGCTTAGCGGCTGCTTCCAGTACAAGCCCAGGAGCTTTGTTCCATGCAGACTGTAGGGAGCAGGAGGTAACTGTGAAGGTGGGGAGTTGAAAGAGGAGGCTCAGGTGGCCCAGGAGTCGCCTGAGCTCGGAAACAAAAGAAAACACCAGACAGAATAGAGAGGAGTGTTTTGTCTTTTCACTGTCCGTGAATTTTCCAAGTGTGAGCTATCAGCCACAAGTGGAGGCATAGCACAAGATTGAATGCTGGTTGAAAAGGTTGGAGGGGGTTTCCATAAGGAATATGCCATGGCTGCCAATAAAACCGTTACTGTTAGTGAAACTGCATCAGAAAGGGTTTGTCTGTACCTCTGTTGGTGGACTGCTGGACTGGCCTGTACGAAGCCCTAGCTTCTAGATCATTCTGTAATACATTCCTAGTATCCCAGCATGGGAAATGAAAGCAATAGTGCGTGTGTGTGCATATGCATGTGTGTGTGCGCGTGTGTGCATGCACGCACGTGCGAGTGTGAAGAATTGACTGGAAACCAGCTTGGGTTGCATGATTTTGAGATTTCTCAGAACCATGACAAAACAAAACAAAACTCAAAACGACTAAACAAACAAACAAACAAAAAAACCCAAAAACAAAACAACCAACCCCCCAAAAACAAACAAACAAACAAACAAAAAACCCTGCCCCATGTAAAACTTGACTCCAATAATTTGTCTTCGTAAACAGACACTCGGCACTCCTCCATAAGGCTCTTGCAGGATCACGGCTTCACAACTATTCCCCACTCTCAGAAACAGTGGGAGCATAGAGTCCCTCACTTGCTGAGCCTGGCCTTCTTAGTGTCTCAGGAGCAGAAAACCGTGCACTTCTGCAGAGGCACGCTATTTCTAAGTAAGCCTTGGTGTCTACTCTTCACTGTCTATGAATTTGCCATCTGACACCTCACCACCTTATTTCTTTCTGTGGAGTTGTCACTTTAGACAAAATTGAGAAGCAAGTGAAGTTTATTTGCATAGTCCGTCAGCTCCTCATGTGGTCCTCCTCCTAGAAAGACCTTGCTCAGCACTGAAGGCTTCCTGCGTCTCCTGGCCCTGCCACACCATCAGTCTATGAGGACAAGGTTGTGAGCGCCCATCACCAGGGACAGCATCCAGGTAACAGCATCCAGGTCTCCAAGGCCCTAATGAAACATCTTCTGTATTTTCCTCTCTAGCGTGCAGCAATCTTGTGTTCTACTCTGCCTTGCTCCTGCCTGTTATGCAACATCATTTCAGCCTCAGAAATGAGGACCAGTCTGAAGGATCACACAGGACATGAGGCCGTTCATCTTGCTTCCACGTGAATTTGAAACACTCATGTAGATCTGTGAGTGGAGGTTCCTGCTGGAAAAAAAACATAGACACCTATGGGGAGCCGAGGAAGCCCTGAGTGAATATGTATTGTTAGCATGGGCACAGCCATTTCAAAGACCTCAGAACTTTGGGACTTGGCAAAGGCATCCCCTGTCTGAGTGAGAAGGCTGGCAGTTTGAGCAAAACCTAGCAACTGCGGTTTCCTCCGCCTGGACTAGCATCCTGAGACAGCTCCACGACAGAATCCTTCTCCTGAAACTAGCTGACTCCTCCCCCTGTGCTGCACATAATAAAGAGCTATGTTCCCGCCTATTCTTGCATAGCTGGCTCTGCTCCATTAGAGCAAAGGCACAGTCCACCCAATCCCAGCTCTTCTCTTAGTGTGTCTCTACATCTTCCCTTTTAGCTGTGCAGGACTCAGTGGACACCAGTGGGAAAGATAAATGTGTATTTTGATATGGGAAGCACAAGGCTGCTCTGTCGCCAAAGGGCCAGTGAGGATGGGACAGGCCAATTGCAGTGCTTATGAAGCGGTCTCTGTTTATTTTGACAGATGGCTTTTTCTGACAGACCCGAGGGGACCATGCTTTATCTCAACGTGACCCTTCTAGCTGCATGACTGGCAAATAAGACACACTCATTAAGTAATTTTGGATGAATTAATAAAGTAATGATAAAAAGAAGTAGGGTGGAGTGAAATTGAGTCCAGCCAGAGTGAGACTAGTCTGTATAATGATCTAATTGCCTTGAAATCCATCCGAGGCTTTATTGATGGCTGCCAAGAAGCAATGTCTCTCAGAGCTAAGAGTTCACAAACAGCAAATCCTTCCCACATCTACAGGTCCTCAGACACACGGGGGCCTCTGCCTTGCCTGTGGAATCCATGAAATGGCCATTTGGAGAGGGTAGTGGTTTTGTGGTTTTGTTCCATATAAAAGCAAGTTGGCATGTTTCTAGGAATAAATCAGAGTCCAAACTATTAGTTGCTTTCTGCGCGGTGATAGCTATTGCTTAGAATGCCAAAGAGAGAGCTTTCTTAAGGTGGGCATGGTGAAGTGTGCCTTTAACCTCAGCATAAGGACAAGAGCAAGGCCAGAGCCAGACTGATCTTAGTTACACAGTGAGTTACAATTTAGTGAAGGCTACATAATGAGACCTCATTAAAAAAAAATAATACCTTCTTGCCTTCTACAAGTTCTTCTCTCCAGAACAACCTTGGGGCAGCATTAACTGACAGGTTCCAATGTTGCTGTCTAATCTGAGCCAGGCTGAGCCTGTAACCCCCTTTGCATGTCCACAAAAATCATAATGAGCAAGCCTAAGCTAAAACACTGAGTGCGCATCCCTGGGACCATTGTGAGAACTTCAGACCTCTGGGCACACAGAAGTGAACCTGCAGGGTGGCCATATCACCCACAGGGCAGAAGAGATAGAAGCTAAACACAGAGCAGCTGAGTCAGATATGCCTTAGTGAGCACACCTGCCACCCTTCCTGTGTGTGTGTGTGTGTGTGTGTGTGTGTGTGTGTGTGTGTAACCTGTCTCTCAACCTAGCCTGAATGGGATTCGTTATCTGCAATTGGAATAATCCTAATTTATCTATTTTGATACTTGAGCCTCAGCACTTTGAGGTAAGGTCAGTGCTATTCTTGGCACAAAAGACGGTTTTATTACATTTTCATGAGTTATCATTGTCTTCATGCAATCCTTAACACCCAGCTGCTGAGACAAAGCGGCTTCCTATGCAACTAAACTGCTTTTGATACTAAACACAAGCAGCTTGTTTTAGAAATGCAGGTTTGTTTGTTTGTTTGCTGTGGAGGATGTAGCTTTATTACTTATATACTGCAGTCTTTTATTTTGATGGTTCATAAATTTGCTTTGAAGCTTTCAGATGACTCTGCCTTACCATACTCATAGACCATGCCAATCAAATCAGTCTGGTGTGTGTGTGTGTGTGTGTGTGTGTGTGTGTGTGTGTGTTTGTGTGGTTTCTTTTCTTACATAGTTTGTCCTCCCTCAACCTCTGCAGCTGGTCCTGTCTCATATCAGCCAACAAGATGAAGGAAAACCCAAAGTGGTAAAATAAATTACACTCAGGTGAAGGACAGAAAGCTTTTTACCAAACTTTGCAAAGTTGAACTATTCAGTTGACTAGTGAAGCTATCAGAAAAGCTAATTCAGTCCTAACCTGAGTAATAAAAATATTCTTTTCACCATAAGGATGGTGGTTGATAGTTCTCTGATTGTCATTTAACAGCCCAGAGCTGAGTACTTGTGTACATAATTTAGGAGACCATGATATCTTAGTTTGATTTTCTGTTGCTGTGACAAACTTCATAACCAAAAGCAAGCCAAGAAAGGAAAAAGGTTTATTTTAATCTTCTATTTCCAGTCCATCATCCTGGAAGCCAAGGGAGAAGCTCAAAGGCAGGAACCCGGGGACGCACTGAAGCAGAGACCTCAGAGACAGCAGCAGGAAACATGTACTGGTTAGCTTCCAGGCTTTCATTCAGCTACATTTTTATACGGCCGAGGCCTACCTGCCTAGGGGATGGTGCCATCCACAGTGGGCTGAGCCCTCCTACATCAATCAGCAACCAAGAAAACACCCCACAAACATGCCAACAGGCCAATATAGGATAACATTTTTCAGTTGAGGATTCCTCTTCCCAAACCTCTTTTAGGTTTGTGTCAAGTTGACAGCTGAAACTAACTCCGACACATGTCCAAATGATCATGCTCACAAAATCAATTAAGATCAAGATCTGAGAAGCTGAAGATTTGAAGTCTTTGGCATTTTGAAGAGCATGCAGCTTTGGGCTTAGGAAACTATATCCAAGACTATACTGCTGTAAGCTTCAAACGTAGAGCACCCTGAGGCCCCCAAATAAGCCACCTGAAATTTCTTTGGCATATTTCCACGTGGCTCTTCAAAGTTCAGAGCTCTACAGACATGGCTAACTCCATCTCTACAGGAGAGCTGCTTAGTGGCACAAGCCATGTAGAGATGAGTGGTGGATAATGGTGGATCCCAACCCTACCTGATATCCTGATTTATGCACAGGAAAGACCCTGTCATTGGAAGAAGACAGGAGACTGACAGCTGTTCAGACAGGGATGACCACAGGTGGCTGTTACCCAGGAAGTTTCTCTGCATAACAAGACAACCTTTACATTTTGCTCTGCACCTCTCCTGTGCCTTCACAACCTGCCTAACTCCCATCCCTATAAGCCTACCTCTTCCTTTAGCTCTGCAGAAGGTTCAGAACCTTGCCTTTTCTTTGAGTGTCTTATCTACCATAAAGGCGAGATATTTTGGAAGATACCCTGTTCCTAGAATCCTCTCTTAAATATGTCTGCAAACAGGGAGAGAGAAGATGACACCACTTGTAGAGTCCAGGCAAACTCTCAGGCTGTTTGTGCATTCTCTGGGCTCACTCATCTGCCCTAAAATAATTTACCTACTCTTTAAAGTTGCCTACAACTGCACTCATGATGATGTCATGGACCCACAGACTTTGGATTCTTTCCCCCTGCTTTGCGTTTTGTTTTGGCTTTGTTTTCTTATTAGTTTCTACAGATTGAACACATGCTAGGCAAATTCTCTACCACTGAGCTGAGACCGTATATGATATGTGGTATTACTAAGTTGCCCATGCTGACCTTGAACTCATTCTGTAGCCCAGTCTAGCCTTTAACATTTTTTTTTCCAGCAAGGAAGAAGTTTCCTGTTACTTTGATATTTATTTCTTTACGTCCTGCCCCCAAAGTGTGTAATGTGTTTAACAGTAGAGTCTTAACCTGTGGTTATGATAAGTAACTGTGCTGGTTGGTTTTGTTAGCTTGACACAAACCAAGAGTTATCATGGATGAGAAACGTCAAGTGAGCAAATGTCTCTGTCAGATTACTTGTAAGCAAGTCTGTGGGGGCATTTTCTTGAATAATGATTGATATGGAAGGATCTAGCTGCTGTGGATGGTGCCATTCTTGGGCAAGTGGTCCTGCCTTGTATAGGTAGTCAGGCTGAGCAATCTACAGAGAGCAAGCCAGTAAGCCTCATTCCTCCATAGCTTCTGTTTCAGTTCCTGTTTCAGGTTCCTGCCTTCGGTTACTGGACTTCCTTTAGTAATGAACTGTGATGCAGAAGTTTAAGCCAATGACCCTTATCTTCCTTAAGTTGTTTTTGTTTATGGTGCTTTATCTAAGGCAATAGAAGCCAAACTAAGACAGTAACAAAGAAAAATGGCATTCTTCTGTGTTGTTTTGGAGCTCTCTTGTGCCTCGTTGACCAGTAAGTCACAGACAGATGTCCCATGCCCGGATCCATGATTTTTGTTTGATAAAAATACTTTTTATTCTTTGCGTTGTCTTCTGAGACCTGCGTTGTCCTCCAAAGCAGTATACTTCCATTCAACCTCTTTTACTCCTAGAATACCCTCAGTATTCTTAAGAATACTGAGAATGAACAAAACCAGAAATATATTTTAGGATATGAACATGAAGGGCTTTGTCAATTGTCAGATGGAAGAGGGTATTAGTTTATCAAGAGTTTTATGGAAGGATACAAGGAGTGTGTGGTAGACATGAAGTGAACTCCCTAACAAAGGTTCACATGTAGTGACAATTTTGGAATTTTTTAAAACAGCAATATTATAAGAATATGCTTTCATTTTGATCCCAGGTGTGAGGGTATGAGGCTGTTTCACACTGTCTACAGAAACTATGATTTGTCCCATGCTATAGCAGAGGTATGGTTTTGATAATTTCTGCAATTGTGTGATGTTTGGGATTCTGAGAACTTTTTAGAGGGTACATAAATGTGAGGGCCCCAAGAAGTGGGGGTCATTGGTTGTTGGTCATTTACGGTAGTTGGTTGCAGTTTGTTAGTAGTTGTGGTCAAAGAAACAAAAAGAAAGAAATTAAATTCAAGGATTTTCCTACTTCCTCTCTCCCATCTATCCAGATTTCTCTCCTATCTACTTTTAGGGAGTGAAACTGGGGGGATAGAGGGTAGGAAAAGAGGAACTCACAACATAACAAAGATGGTCTACAAGTGGCACCCAAACATGGGGCTCAATAAATAAAAAATGGGATAGTTGATTTCAAATGTTGTAAAGAAAACGAAAGGGGATGAAAGAATGATTTTTTTTTTCTTTCCAAGACACCAGCAAAAAGTTTATCTCAGTTGCTATTGCTGGGATAATTCCTGCTTTGCTCCAAAAGGTGATTTTCTGGTTTCTCTCTTTGTATATTTTGTTTCAAAAAAGTTTGAAAGAATGGCTGAGCAGTTGGAAAAATTGCAGGTGGACATGGAGGGGCCTGAGAAACAGAAAATGGATGAAATGGGAAAACAAAAGGGGCCGCTCTACTCTCTCTTTTCTGAAAGGGTTGCAGAACTGGATGTACCACTGGAGAGGGTGCAGGTGGAGATGGAAGCACTTGGAAGGTGAGGAGCACCTGAGAAGAGAGAAGAAAAAGGCTTGGTCCTGGTGCCTGAGCAAGAGAGGGGGAGTTCCCCAGAGGAGGAAAGGGGGAAAGAAACTATGCCAGAGGACGGTCAGCTCAGAGAAAATATGAAAAGCAGGGAACACTGTAGGCTCCGATTTTTCAAAACCTACTCTATTTAGTAGGGAAAAGGGGTGGTGGACCTGTTAGATGTAGTTCTTTGGGCCAGTTCCCCTCTGCACTGTCAGGATACCAGCAGTTCAATAGTAAACACCATCCAGCAGTGCAAATTGGTAGCAGTGGCGTGATCTGGCAGAAATGGCAAGGTTTCACCTAATTGGCACAGCAGAAGCAATCAGAAGCAGCCGGAGTACCATGAGAAGTTCTCTGGAATGTTTCTCCTGTGGAGCAAAGACCAGCAAAGACCAGCTAAGCATCATCGCACTGTGAAGCAATGCAGACATGTCATCTCACTGTCTGTGAGGTTCTATTTACACTCCTTCTAAACATCACATACCCTCTCATGTGTCTGTTTTCAACAAAACATCACATGCCCTCTCACAAGACAATTTCCAGAAAAAAACATCACATGACACAACTGAGTTTTTAAAGAAGCCAGAAGTTCCACTTCACAGAACAATCTGATGAAACTGCCCCCTTAAAAAGAGAAGGGTGGTGGTGGTATGTTAATGTTGGACCAAGTAGAGGAGGGGCAGTCCAGCATTACAAAATCACCATCAACTTTCCCAGTAGTCACACAGCACATGCCTGCTAATGGTGTGAAACAAGATTATGACAAGATAGGATGGAGTCCTATAGAAATGACAGATCTAAGGCAATTTAAAGAGTCCATGATTTCATATTGCACGTGCCCACTTTATGTGAAATAAAATTTAAATAACTGGGCCAGTTAAAAATAGAATCATTCTCCAAGACTGAAAGGGACTAGTGACAGCTATATTAGAGTCTGGTTCATAGTTGCAATGGTTAACATTGTGGAGGGAGGAAGTCGCAAATATTGAACAGTGAAATAGAGCAAGGGAAGTGAGTTGCTAAGTGAAGGGCAGTACTCTGATACACAAGAACATATTCAATTTGACAATGTTACTATAGAACAATCTTTCTTAGTGGCTTTAAGAGCTTGGGACAAAGTTAAAGAACCTGGGGAAAAGTCCACCTCATTTACAGAGATTATACAAGGCTCTGGAAAAGCCTTCACTGACTTTTTTTTTTTTTTTTTCAAACAAAGATTAGTCTCAGCTGTGAACAAAGCCATATCAGACCATGACACAAGGAGAGTGTTCCTAGAGACCTTGGCATTTGAAAATGCGAATACCAAATGGAAAAAAAGTTATTAGACCATTAAAGATGAAAGCAGCACCTATGGATGAATGGATGAGGGGGATGACTGATATTGGTCCTAACATGAACTATGCTAATGTAAATATGTCAGGCTACAGCTACAGGTCTCTGATATCAAAATACCCAGTGTTCCAATTGTGGGAAATATGGTCATTTGCAAAGAGACTGTCAATAGCAAAGGTACTCTGACCAAACCAAAAGCCTCGGATCTCAAAATGCCCAGTGCATTAACTTCAAGAAATATAGTACTTTGCACCAGAAAAGTGAACAAACCATTTGTAAGGGCAATGATTTTCTTAAATCTCAGACAGAAAGAACACTTAGGCTTCCCAGGGTGTGTATGCCATGCAGCAAAGGATGCCATTGGGTTTAGGAATGTAGATTCAGAAAAGATATTTAACATAATTTCTTACCATCAGGAAACAGCCTTGGTGGCATATAGCTCAAGGCCCCACAGCAAAAATTATGAGTCAAGGAACAACAGCAGCTGAGAAATACTGGGTTATAAAAAAAAGAGCCGTGGAATTAAGTCAACCTATACATTATAGGGATGTGTTAACATCAGAATGGAAACCAGTGGAAGCTTTCCACTAGGGACACAGACTTGTTTATATATATCCACATGAAATGGAAAGCTGTGAATACCATTTAAAAACTGATAAAGATTAGAATTGAGCAGAAGAGGCCTCTTGAAAACTTTGGCTACTGATCCAAAAAGCACTTACTTCACTGAAAATGCCATTTATAATTTTCTACTACACACTGCATAATGAATTAAGACAGAAGGGTTGAATATAATGACAACTTTGGAATTTTGGTTTCTTTAAAACCCAGCAATAGGATAAGAATACGCTTCTGTTTTAATCCCAGGTGTAGGGATACGAGACTGCTTCAGACTGTCTGCAACGGCTGACTATGAATTGCTTCATGCTCTAGCAGAGGCTCAGTTTTGCCAGCTGCAGATAATTTTTGCCACTGTGTGATGTTTGAAATTCTGGGAACTTTTCAGAGATTATATAAATGCTAGGGTTCAGAGAGTCTGGGTCAGTGGTTGTTGGTCATTCAGAGAGGTTGGTTACAGTGTGTTAGCAGTCATGGTTAAAGAAAAAATAAAGGAAATAAATTAGATACAAGGATTTTCTTAATTCCTTTCTCCCCTCTATCCTTGTTTCTCTTTTGTCTAGTGTTAGGGGATGAAGCTAGGGGTGAGATGAGGAGTGTAAAGGTTGGAAAAAGAACCCACAAAGTATCGCTCTTTTTTATGATTTAAATTTTATACATTATTATTGCTCCTGTGTTTCACACATGTGTGTGTGTGTGTTCGGGGGTGGGGCCATGTGTGCTTCAGACAAGTGTGTGTGTGTGTGTGTGTGTGTGTGTGTGTGTGTGTGTGTCGGGGGGGCATGTGTGTGCTTCAGACATGTGTGAAGATCAGAAACAACTTTCAGGAACCCAGTAATTGGTTTTCTTTTCCACTGTGGGATCTGGGACTCAAACTCAGGCTGTCAGGCTTGTTCAGCAAGAGCTTTGCCCCACTGAACCATATTGACAGCTCAGGCAGCCAGTTTTTATCCAGATCTGGCTTGCAGGAAATGGACTAGACTCTTTTCTCAAAGAAATATATTCCACATTTTCAAAACAGGAAGCATCTAATGGGTTTTGTGGAATGACAGGCAGAGCATCCCTGCTCACCCACTCTAGATAGTCATTTACCCCAGGCTCATTCTCATCTTTTTTTTTCTCACAATATTTTTATCAATGCACATTTACTACATATTTTATAGTTTGAGTTAATGAAATTAACAGACAGTTCTCAAAACATGAAGTAAGGAGGACCAAGCAATGTAAAATACATTCTTAGCCATCAGAAAAATTTATAAAAGAAGAAAGCACAGTAGGATCCTATCTTATCTTGGAATGGCTATCATTAAGAAAACAATAACAGATGGTTTTGAGGATGTGGTAAAAAAAAAAAAAAAGAAAAAGAAATTCTTTGATGAGGATGTAAATTAGTCCAGCCACTATGGAAATTAGTATGGATGCTCTTCAAAAAAATTAAAAACAGAGCTACCATATGACCCAGCTACACTACTTCTGGGTATACAGCTAGCGATTAATCACATGCTACCAACATCCTGCAAAGTCACCCACACAGCCATGCTTATGGCTGCACTATTCACAATAACTGAGTTAGGGATTCAACCTGTGTCTGTCAACAGATGATTGAGTGCATAAAGGAAATGAGGTCTATGTCAGGTTTAGGGAGAGGTTTGTTGTTCAAGAGAAGCATGGAGTCAGATTATCCTTTAATAAAAATAGTACATTAAAGCTGACAACATGGAAAGATAAGGCTCATCAGACCCAGGAAAACAAAGGCTGTTCATCTAAGATCCCTTATGGGGAAGTAGGGTGGGAGAGGTGATGTGCCAAGAGAAAGTAGATCTACAGTTGGTTGACATCTCCAAATTAAGCTAAGAGGCACTGTGTTCTTTGCAGTTTAGGTTGAGGCAGGTGTGTGAAATTCCCAAGGACATTTATGGGCAGAGGCAGTATGAAGAAATAAACAGACCAATGACCTCAGTTAAATATGCCTTATGTAATATGATAGTGGTCAGCCTGCCTCCAGGCCTGGACAGCTGTGAAGCTACGATTGTTCCTGCCCTGCCTGCAGTCTTCTCAAGTAGCATTGTGCTATCTGGAAGCCCTGTGTCCATGAGGGACAGATTCCCTGCTAGTGTGACAGGACATTTGCAGTCTTTATGTTTGTATAATGAGAAAAGAGGGACAATTTTATAGGAAAAATTTTGCAAGTGGGAGGGAACCTAAGGCGTCAGGCAGTGACAAGGCTATTCCGGCTACTTCCTCCTGAGTTGGGGTGTCACTAGAACCAGAAACCCTCTCCACCTTCCCTTCCCCTGCCCCTGGTTCTGTAGCAGATTGTCAGATGCCATGCTTGGGTTGGAGATTGAAATCTGAGTTTGCAGCTTGGGAGGACAATGTCTACATGTGTGGCATGCGGGACAACAGTATAGATAAATCAGATTAGCTGGTGGGCCTGAGCGAGGCCTTGATATTAGAATCAAAATAGCTTAACGCTTTAGTGCTGTGCATCAGTGCCTCCCCTGCCATTGTGGACACTCTGTCTGGAATCACAAGGCACAGTCAACTCTTTGTTCCCTATGTCACCTTTTGGTCAAGATGTCTTATCACAGCCACAAAAGGTAACTAATACAGGGAGGGAGAAGACAAAGGGCCTTGACCTTTGGTGACTTTTATCTTTTCCTTTGAAAGTCTCACGCCTGAACCCCTGCGTTCTGTTAACACACTAGCTTTGCAAGTGAGAAATTGGTGCTCAAAAGGTAGGAGGAAGTTTCAGGGCTGTTTTCTCTTTCTCTCTCTCTCTCTCTCTCTCTCTCTCTCTCTCTCTCTTCTCTCTCTCTCTCTTTTCTCTCTCTCTCTCTGTCTCTCTCTCTTCTCTCTCTGTCTCTCTCTCTTTTGTGTCTCTCTGTCTCTCTCTGAATTATCGGTCTCTCTCTGTCTCTGTTCTCTCTGTGTTCTTCTTGCCTGTTTCTCTTCTTTTGTCTCTCTGTCTCTGTCTCTCTCTGTCTCTGTCTCTCTGTCTCTGTCTCTCTGTCTCTGTCTCTGTCTCTCTGTCTCTCTCTCTCTGTCTCTCTCTCTCTCTCTCTCTCTCTCTCTCTCTCTCTCTCTCTCTCTCTCTAATTAGAACGTAGAGCACCATGTGGAAAGGATAGGTTGTTATAGAGTAGATAAAAGGAAGGAATGTGAAGTTGCTGGACATCATTTAAACTGAAAGTTAAAGCTTATCAAAAGGAACAGAGGCCAATTTCCTCCTGGTGAGGCCCCATTATTTTTTAAATTTTCCTTTTAGTTTTCATCTACTCCGTCACAACAACCTGACACTATTGAGAGGTAGAACCTTATCGGTGAAAGTAGGACACCAAGGATGTCCTGGAAACGTATACCATGCCCCTGCCCTTCCCACTTCCTGGTTCCTATGTCATGAGTGAGCACCTTACCCTATCACATAGTCTTATGACCCTGAAATTTGGACTCATCACAGGCCTGCATAATAGAACCAACTGACTCTGGCCTGAAGCTATAGTAGACACTTAAAAAATGTTTTTATTAAAAAGCGCCAACCCGTCATATGGGCTTACAAAGTAACCAAGTGCAGGCTAAGAGTCCGACATGACTGTCTTGGCTTACCACCTGTCTCCTTCCCTTATGGTCACCGACTTACTGCTGCACACCAGCATGTCCACTCAAGCACTGTGTATCCAGAAACCTGATACCTAACCTATCTTATCATCTGTCAAGTTTAAAGGCACAAAGGTGAGACCGACTGAGGCATCTTATAGTTAGATTTTTATAATGTCTTATTCAAAATCCCCTGAAGGCACCCAAAGCTCTCCAGGCACTGTCCCAAACCTGTACTCACCCTGGATTGCAGGAAGAACAGTGTCTCTAAGAACAAATCACCTTATCCACAATGGTGATGCTGTGTCCTAAGGCATCCTCTCCCAAGAATCACTCCTGCTCCTGAAAGTATGAACTGCTCCTTTAAACTGTCTTGCAGAACCCAAACTGAGACAATCATCAACTGGACCACATCTTGACTAGACCCACTTAACTCAGCATACTTCTTGTGCCTGGTCTCAACTCTTTTTCTATTTAAGCCCAAAGTTCACACCAGGATCCTGAAGATGGACTGAGAATAATGAGTCTTTGCTGGGTTCTCCTCCCACTGCCCATCCATCAACTTTCTCATTTTCTGTTTTTTCACCACTGCTTCTGTCTTTAATCAGTGTACTGGGGATGGGTGGCCAAGCATGGCCTGGGACTTTGCCCTAATATTCTTGCTACAAGAACTTTAAAACTGTGAGATGAGTCTTTCCTTCTTATAAGCTGTCACGTTGAAGAAAAACCGACTGTCACACAGAATGTGAAGGTTTAAACTTCTAGGGTATCTTCCTCCGATCCAGCCATGAGATGACACAGCATAGTAAACGTCAGGGCTAGGCTTTGGATTTGTAACAGAGGGGAAAACAATCCCAGCTTCCCCCTACCCTCCTAGGTGTTTAATTTTAAGTACTATACAAATTTAACAATTGGCATAAGATAAATTAGCAGAAGGAAATGATTTAGAAGTAAAACATGGCAAAATTTATGTCAAGTCGAAGTTCACAGGGGAAAGACAATAAACAGAAAACCAAATGTTTTGCTAATGAGTTTCTTGGAAAACTTTAAAGATTAAGCAACATTTAATGAAATGTTTAAAAAATAAAACAGCCAGCACAAATGTGGAAAAGGTTACAATCAGCCTACAGGTGGGTAGTTGCTCCCCCCTGACCCCCCAAAATATGCCAAATACATTTTTCCTTTGTAAGACCGGGGACAGAAATTGTTCACCTACTGTGCACTCTTCTTGCAGCCAGGTATGGGTCAAAGGTCACAATGACCAAAGCCTGTTTGAACTGAGGAGCTGGCTTTTGTTTCAAATACAACAGGCAAGAGGAAAGCTCTGCTCCCCTGTAGGCCTGAACCAACCTTGGCTTTGAAGTAGGAAGATGCACAATGCACCTTCATCCTGGAAAGAATGGGTGCAACCCCAGGCTGAAGGTTGAATGGCTCATGTAAAGTAACTGTGGATTATGGAATGTTAGATGGGATAGTAGTATCTCCTATTCATGATTCTGTATTCAACATTGCTCTTTTTGGTAAAATAATTGATATAAATAATGATATATTTCCATAATGTACTGGGCATTGCTAATATTTGCTGGTTAATATTCCTTTAGCCATCCAAGACCAATTGGCACTGACTTGGAATGGATAGTGATGTCAATTTGTAGATCCTGTCAACCTTTTTGTAAAAAGGATTTCATTATATTGTGCAAGACACTGAGTATTGTACAGACATGGAAAAGCATCTTGAATAATAGCAAAAATAGAAGCTAAGGGTTTTAAAGACCAAAAGTATCCTCCACAGGTGGAAGAGGGTATTTTCAGAAGCTACATGATCATTGGGTAAAAAAACAAAACAAAAAAACAAAAACAAAAACAAAACCCCCAAAAAACAGTACCAGGAATGGGTTACCTCCCTATGAATCATTGGCCAGGAAGATCCTTGAACCACAAGCCATTGCCATTGGTCTTGGTTGCATGATAAAACAAGATACTAAATTTGTATTGCTGAATATATCATGTTTTGTCGGTAACATGGAAAAATCAGACTGGGAAGAAAGCTTTCACCCTGTTGGTGGTCTTTTATAGTGATAGATGACACCATGTGAGGGATGAGAGAAAATTGTCACCAGGAGTCTATGTGAATGTGAAAACTATGTACTACATTACCAATATACCCGTCAAGATTGCTCTACTGGTGCCATAGTGGTATAACAGTTAAAGGTGAAACCAATTGCCTTCCAGTGGGCTTTAGGGGCTACTCCACAGGAAGACCTCAATTCTGGTCCTGTAGGCCAGGACAAAAGCTTGTGGCCTGGAAGATAATAGACCACACCAAGGGAAACAGCTCTTATCATTTTGATAGATAGATATGACATACTTATCAAATGACTCTCTAGAACACTTGCATTCATACCTTTAAATTATTGTTGCTATCATTTTCAGTCATGGCAGGAAGGCTTTTCTTTTGCAGTAGTTAGTGTATTGCAGGTAATGATAATTACTTCAACTCCTAAGAATAAATAACCAATGCAGTGGCAGAGTGGTCCAATGCTCAGCCACAAACGAAAGAAAATAATCAGAAATCCATGTCGTCCCTTCCAAAGCTCCAGAAACATCATAGAAGAGGAGGTGGAAAGAATGTAAGAATGAGAAGAAAGGGTGAAGTATTGTGTGCCTGTTTCCTCCAAATGGAAGTATTCTTTCCTTGAGAGAGAAGGAAGCTTAAGAAGTAAACCAACTCACAAAGTTCAGGAAGTTCCTGACATTTGCAAGACACACAAGGTGCCTCCTTAAAATTATAAAAATAGTGACTGTTGTTGCAGAGAGGGACTCTACAGTTCACTAAATGCCTGCAAGTTAAACAGAATGTCATGGCTCAGCTTTGATGAGTAATCACCCACAGTGGGGTGGGCTCTTGGGTAATGAAGCTACTTTTCAGTCACCAATGCTCCTGTAAGTAATCCTTACGTATGCCTCTATAAGTAGCTTCAATAAACATAATAGTTCACTAAGTTAGACATAGGTGGAGCCAGTTCTTTTTGGTTATCTGTTGTTTTCCATGTCATCCGTTCTTTGCAGAATAGATATTTGCTCATGGCTCCCTAGGGAAAGTCAAGCAACAGGATCATTCATTCTTTCCTATGGTCAAAGCATCATTTTCAAATGTTAATAGCAGGCCTCTCAGGGGCTGAAGTGACGTCTCACTGGTTCAGAGCACTGCTGCTCATCCAAATGACCCACACCCATGTTGGGTGGTTCACAATGAACTGTAACTCCAGCTATAAGGGATATGATGCCCTCTTGTGATCTCTATGGGCAGCTGCACACACTTGGCGCACACACACACACACACACACACACACACACACACACAAATAAGAACAAAATCTTTTTTTTAAAGTACAAATCAGACCTTATATTCATAAGATGTGTATACATCAAAGAGCTGTACATTAATTAATGAGGAAGGAGTAGATGTAACACTTCTTCAAAGGATCTAGCTGCACATAGATATTCATAGCTATAGAAAATAGTAGCACTGAACTAAGCAACACAACTAATTAGTGACCCAGTCAATTAACCTTTGATAAGCATCTTCTCTTGAGCAAAATATTGTTTCTTTGCATGAAACAAAAAATATTTGCATCGTAGTCCAATAAGAATAAAAATTTATAAACTCTAATCAGTAGGAAACAATGACTTTAATATTTATACATGCCTCCAGAAAATGAGCTCACTCTTGGGTGGGCCTTGGAGGTGCCGTTCCAAGCTGACACCCATAAGGCACGTGGTCATTCTGCTCCCTGCTTCCAAGTTGTTGGTCTTTTCCCGTTCATGCTATAACAAACAAATGGTCTCCAGCACCAGCCCACAGAAGCCAACTCCATTTCACAGATTCAGAAGACTCTTAGCTTATTTCTGTCTTCACTCTGATTTTTGGCCCATGTGGCTAACTTTATGTGCCCACCTGGACAATTTCAGGCGAGCATGAATCTAGGTGCTTCTGGAAAAGCACTTTGTGAAGGTGTTTAATCTCTCCAGCCAATAGACATCAACGATCTAAACGACTGAAAAGTCTTGAGGTCCTGAGAGCCGAACTGAAATTCCTTGGAGGGAGAAGTAAATCTGCCTTAAGGCACAGCACCAGCTCCCCGCTGGAGTGCTGCAGTCTGCTGGCCTTCCCAATAGATTTTTAGACTTCCTGGCTCCCTCAGACACACAAGCCAACTCCCAGAAATAAATCTCCAAAGACCACTGCCCCCTTAACGAGCTCTATTACTCTCCGGAGAGCCTTGATTAATATACTGTCCTTGGAAATGCTATACCCCTCCCTCCAGGCAGCCCTCTGCCTCCTGTGGTATAGTCCTCCGTGCTGGGCACCATTTCACTTTGGAAACCTGATGTTAGGTGTGTCTCTAATTTTCAAAGATGTCCTGGGGCCAAGGGAGGCTGAGACAGCAGACCAGGAAAGGACCCCCAGACCTGACTGTTCCCAGTGATTGCTGCATCAACACTACTCACAACTAACCATTTCCTTGGTTCTAAACTGTGACATCCTGCATCCATCTCTTCCCTGTCTCTACCTTAGCATTTTTTTATTGGTTGGTTGGTTTGGTTTTTTTGGTGTGTGTGTGTATGTGTGGATCTTGGGGCTCTGACCTTCAGTTTCATTTAACTTCCAAAAGGAAACTGAAAAATATCAGCACCATTCAATTATATAAAAAATATGAATCTCATTTCCTGATATTACCAAGAGTGATGGCAGGCAGTTAAATAAGGCTAGCTTATAATTCTGAGGCTTAGCCCATTACTGTCATGGCAGGAACCATGGCAACATGCTGATAGACATGGTGTTGGAGAGGTAGCTGAGGGTTTTCACCTGGACCAGTAGGCAGCATGAAGAGAGTGAGCCACTGGGCCTGGCTTGAGCATCTGAACCCTCAAAGCCCACCCCGCCACTGACACACTTTCTCCTGCAAGGGCCACACCTTCTCCAACAAGGCCAGACCTCCTAATTGTATCACTCCCTATGGACCTACGGGGGCCGTTTTTACTCAAACCACCATAAGTAGAATTTCCACCTGTACACTGGAGTCTAGCCCACACCGAGGAGCTGCAGGCTACTTGCTGGTAGCCTGTCCTGCCAAGCCTTAACTGTGCAATCTGATTCCTCTTCATAATAAATCTCTGTGGTTCTCCTGACTCTTTTTCTGCAGCTGAACTCCAGCTGACAGAATCTCCTGTAGGTCCGATGGCTGTAGTACTGTGTCTTAAAGCACTCCTGTTCTCGTTGCGTGAATACAGTATACAAGATAGCTGTACGGGGTGATTCGTTATGTGAATAGGGTCACGCAGCTTAGTGAGACATTCCGTTGTATACTGCCTTTCAACCTGGCGAATTAAAAGCAGGCTGTGCACTCTGGTCCAGCTTTAATGGTTTGAGAATGAAAAGAGCTGAATGCGTAGAGCCCTCTCTGAGGATGAAGATGGAGGGAGAGTCAAGAACCCTGGTGCTGACAGCAGGAAGAAACAGATGTCCTGACTATAGGAAAAGGGAGCCAGAGGAGCATGGAAATCCTAGCACTCAGAAGCGGAGAGGGCAGGAGGATTGTAAGCTCAAAGGCAGCCTGAAGCAAGGTGTGAATTCCAGCCTAGCCTTTGCTATCCAGTAAGACCCTCTGGTGGGTTGAATAAGAGTGGCCCACATAGCCTCGTGGAGGAAAGCTCGGTCATCAGGAAGTGACACTACTCAAGAAAGATTAGGAGATGTGGCCTTGCGGTAGCAGGTGTGGCCTTTTGGAGGAAGTGTGTCCTTGGGGGTGGGTATGGAGGTTTCAAAAGCCCAAGCCAGCCCTAGTGACTTGCTCTTCCTACCACCTGCAGAGCTGAATGTAGATCTCTCCAGCTCCATGTCTGCCTGTTTGCTCCTTACCCTGATGACAATGGACTAAGCCTCTAAGCCTGTAAGACAGCCCCCAATTAACTGCTTTCTTTTGTAAGAGCAGCCTTGCTCATGATGTCTCTTCCCAGCAACAGAACTCTGATGAAAACAAACCCTCTATGAGAGAAAGAGAGATGTCACTCATGCTGCCGAGGGTGGTCTTTACTTAACCTGTTGGTTCAGAAGAGACTCTCTTTGGGAACCTTCCTTCTAAGCATATTTATAAACGATGTTTTCCCAGCTATCTGAGCATCTGCTTAGCCCTGTCAGGCTGACCCGTAAAATTAACTGTCATGCTGCTTTATGCACAAAGATCTTGGCATGGCGCCCAATCCTAAAGCGAGCATCATACAAATGGGGGGCGATGAGCACTCTTGTAGGACTCAGAACGCATCCATCAAATCCAGAATTTACTTGCATTTTCAGTAGCATATAAAACAAATCCTAGTTATTTCTGCCAAACCAAAATTTTTTCCCAGACTTAATTGACAGATGATTAACTAAGGGAGAGTCTAGACCACTGCTATTACATGCTTTCAATTTGACACAAGCCCGATTTAAAAATAAGTCACCCCCAGATATGTTTAATTGAGTAGATCCCAGCAGGGACCTATATGAAGCAGCTATCTGTCATGTACCACTGCCTAAGCTTTCAAACAGCTCTTCAGAGTCTGATGTTTTTCACATTTTGCATTTCTCAGGGGTGAATTTTTTTAAAAAGCCATTCTATCCAAACCCCCTTTACTGATCAAGGACAGACCCATGCCTTGGGTCTTACAAGCCAGATCGACCTCAGCATGCCTGGCTTTGGAATGAGTTCCACGAGGCAGACAAATAATAGTTGTGTGTGTTTATGTGGTATAATGTGATTTTGTTTTATCTGTGTATCTATTATAGAAAGTGTCAGAACAAGTGTGGACTTGGGATGCTGGTAAAAATGGCGTCCTTTTACACTTCTATGGCTCTGGGAGACCTTCTTGGAAGTCTGGCCTATAACTCAATGCTCCAACATTTCCCACGGTTCTGTGCGTTACCTTGTAGCTTATAACAAACCCCTTGATATTCTAATGGACAAAAGGATTCTACCATCAGTAGCTAAGTATCCTGTCATTTAATACCTATGTCTTGGGACATTTGCGTTGCAGAATTTTGTTGAATTAAAACTATCTTTTATACTCAAATGCATTTTGCTTAAATATAAATTATACCCATGAGTGGAAATGCTCTGAGTACAGCATGGACAGTATTTTCCTCCCCAACTCTGTAGACTCACTTTCTAGAGGGGAGACCTTTTAAAAAAGATTATAGTAGAAAAATAATAGTTATGTATATTTATGGAGTATAACATGTTTTAAACTGTGTACACTTAATAGAATGATTCAATCAACTTTTTAAAAAATATATCAGTAATTCATTATTTTTTGTGGTGAGAATGTTTAAAATGGGTTTTATAGCAATTTTGACAGACGAAATGGTTCGTAACAGATTTTTGGGGGTGGGGGGGAAGATTTGGTGTATATATTGTAGAAAATTTGAAACTCTGAGGCTTCAGAGACTTGAGTTTATTGAAATAAGCTAGTAATTGATGTGCAGGAGAAAATATTGAAATTTTAAAATAAAAAATACATGTCATTATTTATTTATTTATTTATTTATTTATGTGTGTATGTATGTATGTATTTAATGTATATATGTATGTGCCATAGCATACATGTAGAAGTCAGTGACGAATAATGCATGTCAGTCAGTTCATCCAACCATGTGGGCCCTAGGGATCCAACTCAGGCCTTGTGGCAACTGCCTTCATCCTACGAGCCATGTCTCCAGCCTTATACATTCAATTAATGCGAGCATGTATGCAGGAGCCACATACAGTACCAAACTCAAGCCCAGGGCCAGGTGGTTGCAGCTGAAATATCCTCTTAAGCAGAGCAGTGAGGGCTGTAGGCAGCTGGAGGAGAGCAGTAAGGGATTTAAGAGAGGAACGGTGGCCGAGGCAGTGCTTTGTGAGATCTGGGTGTGATGTTAGGTTCCCAGTCCCTTCTCTGTGTGTGTTTAGCCTTCCTTGGTGAGTAGAGCTAGAGACTGTCTGTGTTTCTCTTTGGTGGGAGGGGAAGTGTGAGAGATGCCTCACATAGTAGCTCCTGGTGCCACCTACTTTTAATTTAAAATAATCAGCATACCCGGGTGTTATATTCAAGCTTATCATTTTCTAACTCCCAATGGTACGCACACATCTCCTGATTTTTAAGCTCTGAAGGAACTCGACAGTCTATGTCTAAACTTGATTTTATTTACTCAACATATCTGAGCCATCTCTCTAAATCTGTACATATCAATCTACCTTATTCTTTTCAATGGTTGTATTGTAATATAATATGCTGTGCCTTATAAGACAGTCTCAAGTGATGGGCATTTATGTCACTAGCTTCCTGATGCTTTAATGCCGCTATCAACACCTCTTGGAAGTTGATACAAGAATGTGTCTGTACACACACACACACACACACACACACACACACACACACACACACACACACACGCGCGCGCGCGCGCGCTCCTCACACACTGGCAACTTTGTGAAAATTAATCCAGGAAATAAGTTTGCCAAATTGGAATTGCTACATCAAAGGGCACAGAAAATTTCTACATTGGCAGAGATTGCCAGACTCCTCCCTGAAAGTGTTACTGACATGAGTTTAGACTCAGCGGTTTGCCTTGCAGGCCCGCGCAGCTTTCAATGGCTGCAGCTGGGGCTTTGTTTGGTTGGTTGTTTTTAGAATTTTACCCCTTAAACACTGCTTTCTGAATTTGCTTGCTAACTCAAACAGAAGAAGAGAGGCACAGGATGAAAATGAGACAGAACAGGCTCAGAGCTGAGGAGTGAGAAAGGATGAGAGAGACAGAGAAACAGACAGAGAGACTCACACAGAGAGATTAAACAGATAGATGATAGATAGATAGATCGATGATAGATAGGTGATTAGATAGATAGGTAGACAGACAGACAGACAGACAGACAGACAGACAGACGCACTCAGGGAGGAAGCTTGAATTGGCATTAACCAGAAAGGAGGTCTGGGACAGAAGGAGCCTGCAGGGGTGGCTTCTGATCAGCAGATATCACGCTGTAGACACAGAATATGTAATGCAGTGAAAAAGCTCAGAACATAGGAGTGACATAAAAACAATGACACATCTATGGGACGTGGACACTGTATATTATGTATTTTCGCAACATTGCTGCAGCAGAGGCCTGAGTTGTAAAAGTGCCACAGACCTTATTACAACAGCCATGTTTTCAGGCTTATGAACCTGGAAGTGAAGCATCCTTGACCATCAGACTCTGTCGTCTGCTTTTCAGGAAAGCGAACACTTCATAGCCGTATCAAGTGTTCCTACCTTCCTAGGTTTTCCCTTCACGGGATCAGAAGACTAGTCCTTTGGTCTATACCACAGGGTCATCTTGGAGCATTTTCAAGCCTGTTGATGTGGCTTACAAGGGTCGCCATTGCTGTGCACAGCCAAAGAAGCTTGAGAAGGCAAAGGTTGATTTCGGCTCACAACTCCCAGCTCAGACTCCATCACCGAGGAGAGCCAGAGCAAGAACTCAAGGCAGGGCCTGAAGCACAGGCCGCTGAGGAGCACTGCTCACTGCTTTGCTCCTCATGGCTTGCTTAGCCTGCTTTCCTACACCAACTAGGACCACCCGAACAGCCAACAGTGTGCTGAACCCTCATTAATTTAGAAAAATGCCTCACAGACCAATATAGAGGTGTTTTCTTAATTAATATGACTTCTCCCAAGGTATATTTATGTTTCTGTAAACCTGAAAAAAAAACAAAACAAAAACAAACAAACAAAAAAAACCACCCAAACACCCAGCATGAGGTGATGTGGAAGTGTTAGCTCTTGAACAAGCAATTGTGTTATTGGTAGATTTTTTTTTTTTTCAGAAATGGCCCCTTCATCCAGGGATGAGCTTTTCCCCCCTCACATATTATATATGAGCTTTGTTGCCTTTTCTGACCTATAGACTATACTAGAAGTGTCAATGTGCTAGCTCTGAGGCCTCCTCTAGAGGCCTTGCCTATCTCTGTTTCCCCTTAGATCTGTGCTTCCTCCATGAAAACAAGGCAACCTTAAGCTGCTGGAGGATGAGAGACCTTGTGGAGCAGAGCTGTCAGTGAGGGGGACTGGCCAGAAGCAACAAGACTCCAATTGACCTGTAGCTGATCTTAAGAGTCCTTGTCCGTTTATCCCAAGGATTTACATGGTCAGGATTGACTATTGTCATCAGCCACTGAACCTCCGGGTTGCTCATAACCAGTATTATCAGGAGAGTAAATGTGCCACTTTGTTTCTGTCACTTTGACAAAGACTTGAGTTGCCTGGGAAGATGGAACCATCAAGTTGGGCTATGGCTATATCTGTGCAGCTTTGGACTTGACCTGACTGGGGCCAGTGAGGGAATGAAGGAAGGACAGACACACAGACACATGTACAGAAAAGCTTGAATCGGGTAGGCTGAGGCACTCTGATGGAGTGGGACCTACTATGGAGCAATTGCATCTTACGCACATTATGCACAGTGTGTGGGGGTGGGGGGAGCTGGTTAGTCCTGCAGGAGCACCCTGGAGTGAGGAGTCTCTGTAGCCATCTGGGAGGCGGAAGCTGCAGTTGCTGGTTTGACACACACTGGTTAATTGTTCATAAACACTGTCAACAGTTGAGCTGGGATGAGCGGAAGGCTTTGCAGATTCTGAGCCTAACTCACGTGGAGAAGGCATTGGCATTCCCACAGGTGTGAGGCATTGGGTCCATGTGAACAACACATAGATTTCTTCCACTTCCCCCCAATGGTGGCCATTTTCTTAATTTCTGATTGATGTAGGAAGGACTGGCCTACTCTAGTGGTGCTGTTTCTGAGCAGGTCAGCCTGGGCTATAGAAGCAAAAGCTAAGTAGAGGCCAGAGAAAGCAAGCCAATTAGCAGCATTCCTTCATGGCTTCTGTTGTAGCTCTTGCCTCCGGGTTCCTGCCTTGAGTTCCTGTCATTACCTCCCACAGTGATGGACTGTAACTGATAAGGCGAAACAAACTCTTTCCTCCCCAGTTACTTTTGGTCATGGCATTTGATCACAGCAACAGAGAAGCAAAGGATGACAGTTATCAATATCCCTTAGGGTCACAGAGTGTTACTAGTCTTGTGGCTGAGCTGGCAATTCAAGCGAGAAGTGAGAGAGCACAGAAGACAGACCAACTGCACTAGGTAGCTTCTTTTGGGCTTGCACTTTAAAAGTACCACAAAGCTAAGTAGGGCAGGTTGCTGCTACCCTATGACAGGAAGAATCCAGATTTCATGCTATCTCAGGAAGAGAGAGAGAGAGAGAGAGAGAGAGAGAGAGAGAGAGAGAGAGAGAGAGAGAGAGAGAGAGCGCACAATCCCCTTCCCTCTGGGCCTGGTAACACAGCCCACAGGCTCCATGAAAACAGAAAGATCCCTGGGCTCTTGGTTGACTTCAGTTTTCTCATTCAAGGGGATGAGTCTTTCCACACAGCAAAGTGGCAGTTGAGGATGATGGCTGTCATTGAAAGCCGGCAAAACTGAGCGTGTGTCTGTACTGTGTGTCTGTGTCTCCCAACCTTGTAGGTTGAGAAACTGAGGGAGACTATGAGATGTTACAAGTGAATTTTGATGTCTTTAGGGGCTGCCCCTGTGTTCTGAGACACATATGTTTTTAACAAACAGTACTTATACACTCAGGAGGTGGAGAGTTGGCTCAGCAGTTAAGATTATATATTATTACCACAGAGGACCAATGTTTGGTTTCTCAGCACCCACACTGGGTGGCTGGTAACTACTTGTAACTCCTGCTCCAGGGCATTTGGCGCCCTCTTCTGGAATCCTCAGGCCACTGCACTCATCCTGTACATATCTACATAGGCTAGCGCACCTACACACACACACACACACACACACACACACACACACACACACACACACACACACTTAAAGAAATAAGTCCTTAAAATTCCACATTCAGAGCCTATGTTCTTGCTTATATTTTTAAGTTCAACCTATGAGTCTTATTTACTAGTTTATTCGCTAACTACTTCAGTCTTCAGCTCTGGTCCCGACATTGGCAATCTCCCAGGACCAAAAGGCAGGCACCATCTTGTCCTCAGCGAAGTTCACAGATGAATAAGGAGAGCACAAAAAATAAGCTAACAGATAATTTGTCTATTATGTCAGACCGTGACAATTCCTATGAAAGTGAATGAGGAAAGTGGAAGGAATACCTTTTAAAGTGTATACAAACTTCACCCATGAATTTAATACACTTAATCGTTTTTTAAGTCAATTAAAGATCTGAAAAGCCTCCTGCTAACTCCAATATCTAAAGGAATAAATGCCATGCTTCTTAGGTCTTTCCAGTGTTCACAACAGAGAGAGAGAGTTTTCCAGAGACACAACAGAATTTCAGTATTAAGAAATAAGCTACAAATTTAAGTAAATTAGCTAACTAAACATTTTGTTGTAGGACCGAAGACTAGTCCCTTTAATTTTATAAGGCCACCTGTACTGAAACAGTTGAATCTGTGCATACAAATTTGTTGTTGTTGTTTGTTTTTTTGAGATAGGGTTTCTCTGTGTAGTCCTGGCTGTCAAGGAACTTGCTTTATAGACTAGATTGGCCTTGAACTCAGAGATCTACCTGCCTTGCCTCTGACTCTCAAGTTCTGGGATTGAAAGAAAGTGCCATAATGCCCAGTTCAGTGCATACAAAGTTATAAATACAAAGTACTTCGGTTGCAATCCGGATTCTCTTGAATTCTGTACTTGTCACTTTCCACTGAGGAAGCCTTCCAGCCATTCTACATATCCTGGTGGTTATTTCCTCATGCATGCTTTTGGAGATTTCTGCCTCCACTTTCTGGGATCTGTAAAGACCAGAGATAATTGGTGAGCTGCCTTCGAGTCCCTGTCTTCTACAGCTGCTGGGGAACTAGCTTACCTGAAGTTTCCATCCATAGCACAGGCATGACAGTTGAAGGAAGGAAGGAAGTAGCCAACAGCTCCATCCTCACATGTGGCTCACAAGGCTATCTCATCTCAGGCTGAATTAGAATCCACAAGCAAAGCCACCAAGTTGAATTTTGTATTTCTTTGACTCTAAAGCTAAACAAATATATTTTTGCTTAAGTTCACAGATCTTCGAACCTGGCTGAACCCTCCATTCATCCTATTTGCTTTCTCGGCTGCTTTCACCTGCATTTCTTAGACAGTGTAGTATGGGAGCCAATTACAGTCTTTCCTCTTGTTTACAGGGAATATAGCCCAAGGTCCCCAGTGAGTACCTGAAACCTCGCAAGTACTAACCCTAGATATAGTATGGTCTTTTTCTAATCACACTTACCTACGGAAGTTTATAAACTGAACACAATAAGAGATTACAATAGCACCTACTAGTGATAACAGCCATATGCTGTGCTGTAATAAAAGGAGTCTGAATGTGACTTTTCTTCCTTCTCTCAAAGATGCTGCTGCGCAGCCTTCATCCTCCCTGCAGTGATGTGACATGATACTCAGTGCATGCACCTTCAGGTTTCGCTTTGGCATATCCAGTTGCCAGCATCACTACTCTTGTGCTTTGAGGTCGCTGCTAAGTAAGGTCAAGGTTGCATGAACACAGCACTGCAGTACCCCAAGAGTGGATCTGATAGCTAGGGTGGCCGCCTAGCGATAATAGGTGGGCAGCATATGCAATGCGGATATGCTGAACAAAGAGATGGTTCACATCACAGGGAGGGTAGAATGAGATTTCTCATACCATACAGAGTGGTACACACTTAGAACATATGAGTTGTTTATTTCTACAATTTTCCATTCGCCATTTTCAGGCTGAGGTTGAACACAGGCAACTGAAATCATAGAAAGTAGAGGTCTGCGGATCCACTTTACATTCAGGAAAAGATTCTCAGCAAGGGAAAAATGAGAAGAAAATGCACATGGTATCTCTATCTGTTATTCAACTGATACAGGTACCTATCAAATATACATATAGTGATGCTATTGCAATAGTTGAACTTAAATGTATTTTCTGATGCTCTTTGATGTGAACTAGATGATTTATAAAATCCAAACAAATTCTGGATTTTGTTTGCCATAATCAGAGCAAACATGTGTACCATATAGCAGCAGATGAGTAAGCAGGAACGCAATAACTTGGTGTTTATGCTCTGGCCTACTTAAATTGGCATTCAATAATTGTCTGGAAAATTTAGGAACACATAGGTTTATAGAAGCGATGTGTTCTGATAATGTTCCAGGAAGTTTATTGCCATGCGGCAGTGCTCATATTGATGTTTTTGAAACACTTTATATTGAATAAACTTGATCTAATTTCAAGGACAACTTGTTGGGATTTGAAAGCAAATCTTAGCTCTTAAGAAGAATGAGAGAGACTAAAGGAGGTGTGGAGAGAACGCTGAACTGAGTCCAACATCTCTTTGTGAATGTGCTTTAAAAGAAATACTTCAGCGCTGTGTATAAATCAGTTTTTAGAATGGGGAGTTGAAACTGGAATGTCCCATAAAATGTACACTTGGCCAAAATAGCCCTTTACTCTTCTATTTGTTTGTTGTGTATACACACACACACACACACACACGTATACATAGTGTATATGTATATACATATGTGTATATAATTTATATATTTTAAAATTGTTGTATGCAATGAGTACATTGCCTGTGTGTGTGTGTGTGTGTGTGTGTGTGTGTGTGTGTGTGCGTGTGTCATATGTGTGCACTGTGCCCACTGAAGTCAGAAGAGGCTGTTGAATACCCTGGAGTTACACACAGTTGTGAGCATCATGTAGATGTTGGGAGAGCCAAGGTCATATGCAAAAGTAAGGAGTGCTCTTAAGCACTGAACCAGCTCTCCAGCTCTGTTCTTCCATCTTAAATACAAACTCTGTTGCCTCTTTTAGCTTGTGAGATCTTTGGGGACAGTCCTTAGTTTGGATAGAGAACAAGAAAGTATCCACAGTGGGACTCCCACTAGGAAAAGTGGGCTCCTGGGATTTTAGATGTGACCGGAAAGTGACCCATCTTACTGCATTCTCACTGACCGAGGTGGAAATCCCCAGGCACGTCTGTCCACCAGTCGGCCCCTGTCCCTGCCCAGGGACAGTGTAACCATGGCAACCCAGCAGTGCTTGGTGTCATCTGAAAGAAGTCAGTAGCAGGGAGCATAGGAAAAGGGGCAGAGCTGTTTGGGAATGGCTCTTATCTGCCTTCCCACAGACTAACATGTTGCTCAAAGCCCTGAGGACCCCGGTGTGGAAAGCCCTGTACCGGGAAGAGGAGAAAGAGGAAGAGAAGGAATCAGGATTGGGTGGGAAAGGATATGGGATGGGAAAGAAGGGAGCAGAGGCAAGGCAAGAGGTGAGCTGGAGACTGGGAGGGGCCAGGAGAGAGAGAGAGAGAGAGAGAGAGAGAGAGAGAGAGAGAGAGAGAGAGAGAGAGAGAGAGAGAGAGAGAGAGAGAGAGAGAGAGGGGAGAAGGAGAGAGAGAGAGACGAGAGCGAGAGATGAGGAGAGAGAGGAGAGAGAGAGAGAGAGAGAGAGAGAGAGAGAGAGAGAGAGAGAGAGAGAGAGAGACATTGTGCTTCAACTACTCAACTAGCCTTCCTTGCTGGGACCACAATCGACTCCAACCGCCCCTAGGTGGTGCTGTGCAGTCAGCAAGTTCAGGCAATGGTTATGGTTGGAAGCAAGGAATTTCTCTTTGGTGCCTCTGAACATCGGGCTGGCTGGGCTTTGCTCTCTCACGTTACTCTAGATGAACTTGCATGTGTCCTCAAGTGGTGGTGTTGGTCTCTGTCTTCTTCCATTCTCCTTGCTTGTAACCCATCGTCTAGGGGCTTTTTGGATACAATGTCCTGCATGCTCCCAAGAAATTCACCTAATAGGCCACGTTTACCTTTGATTTACAGATAAAAATAATGCGACTGAGACTCGGAGTGAAAAGCTCAAGGTCTCTCTGCCAAGAGAAAGTTTAAATTCAGATCTGGAGGATTGGGAAGAAGTCCACGAGTCTACAGGCTCATCTCATGCTGGACTCCCAAAGGCCACCTCTGCGACTCTGAACCCGGCTGGTGTATCTATTCTGAGGGCTCACTTGGGGCCAGCCTGTCGGCCACCTGGCCCTCAGTCAGTCAGCGGCCTTTAATGAGTGGCGGCCACATTGTGTACAGAGCCCTGCCTCGGCCCTTGGCAGTGGAAGTCACAGGTGGCTTGTCAGGAGGGGGTGGATTACAGTGAGTCACCACTTCCCCCTGGAGCCTATGGTAGATTCCTTGCTCATTGGTCACTAGGGTAGCACAGCAGAGTGTGAGTAACCAGAGAAGGGGGTGGGGGCAGGCAAAAGGGAAGAGCCGGAACCCTCTAAATCTTTGCTGCTGTCAGCAATCCTAACAAGGAAGATATTTTATTTTTCCATTTTAATTTATACCTGTCAAGGCATGTGGAAGTTACAGGCCAATGGTCCGAGAAGTAAATGTAACATTTATATAATTATTATTTAACATTGAGATGGGATAAACCCTCAAATGGAAATAATATTGGGTGTAACAATAGTCTTTAAAGAGAAAGCATAGCTGTGAGTGCACATTGCCTGAAGTGTTTTACATTGGGTGGGTGAGAGGCAGAAAGAAGGAGGGAACAGAAGCAGAGGAATGACAAAAAAGAAGGGGAGAGAAAAGAGAAATGAAAATATTTGGTCTGGGGGTCCCACTGGGCTTTGTGTCTGGCCTCGTGACCCCCTGGCCTCTGCTCTTGCCTTTTTCTCCTTTATATTACCACAGCTTCTCTCTCTGTATGTACATATTTAACAACGCAGGGAAAGAAAACAGAATTCATAAGTGAATTCCCGCCCCCACTCCCCCCACCGCATGGCTCACTGGCAGCATGCATAGTAATTTTCACTGTGCTGGTGGGGGGGTAGGGGGGATTGATCAATTAATTATCAATTCAGGTTATAACCTGCACCAACCACTTCTTTAAACAGTTACTAAGTGGTTGAGGTTTTTTGGAGTTGAGGTAGATCCAGGGAAGGGGAGGGGCAGACTGTGAGGTTGACGGCAGTGATGAGAGGCGAGTGCTGCTTAGAAGCCTTTGGTGTGCCTGCCTCTACGGTTAAGCACCTGGCCAGTTGCAGAAGTAATAAAGAAAGACTTAAGGGGAGAGAGATGAGATAGAGGTGACATATTATCATGCTTCCTTACCTTTAAGCTCTTCAAGGCTCATCAAACAAAGGGCAACACTCATCTAGCACGGGGAAGAGGGAGCCGCCTCGGCTACATCTGGCGAATTCATCTGCTCTCGGAGAAGGTGCAGCCAAGGGTCCAGAGAAATGACCTTCTCTAGGCCCTTTTGCAAACGGTCTGGGTTTTATCAATGGTCCTGACTTCATAAGAGAAAACAGCATGAGAGGCAGCTATCCAAGCGAGTGAGCTTCCAACTGTCAGGATCCGGACAGACCAGAGGCCTTGAGTCAAGCAGCTGTGACCTCAGACACAGGAGGCCCTCGGATTCATTTGCTTTGGGTGTTGAAATCAGGCAAGAAAACAGTTACCATGAAATGTGAGTGCGATTGCAAACCTCAATGAGATTTTATCTATGGGGAGAAAGATTAGGGGAGACCAAATTTATTGTCATTCAGAGGAAGTATTTATAAACTTGGCAGAGCCTCCTGTGAGAGGAGAGCAAAGGCTGCCACAGAGATTCATAAATCGAAACGGATGACCTGGAAATATTTTCCACTGCCTACATATGGTTCTATACAGACTGTGTTGCTCCAGCTCAGTACTGGATTGCCCTGTGTGGATATTGTGGCTCTGGTGCTCAGTACTGGATTGCCCTGTGTGGATGTTGTGGCTGTGGTTGTTATCACCCCTGTGGCCATGGGAGAGGGTGGGGGAGCATGAATTCGTATCAGCTAAAATCAGGACAGAAGAGAAAGGATGCTCTGCAGGTGAGGCTGTTGCCAGTGGACCATCGTTTCTGAGAGGTTGCATGAAGGGAGAGAAACGAATGAGTGTTACATCGGAGGAGAAACTGCACATGGGTGAGACATGAATGGGAAGAACATAAAAAAATGGAATAACAGCATAAAATAAAAAGAATGTGGTAGGGTGATGAAGGGAATTGGCCTGAAAGACAAATGGGCCTGATTTTGCTAATAAAGTTTTATTGGAAACAATGAGGCTCGTGTGTTTACTGTTTGTTAAGGTTGTTTTCATGAAATGACAGAGCTGCATTCATTGTAGCACAGACCATAAACCCCATGCCTAAAATATTTACTCTCCAGCTCTTTATAGTAAAAGTTGATGAGCTTTGGCTTTAACTATGATGCTTACACCTCTCTCTGCCACTTGTGTACAACAGCTCTCTTCCAGGATCTATTTGAACTTGTGGCAAAACCTTATTCCCCTCTACATGTCAACTATTTGTATTTATTTTGAGTGTGTTCTGATGCTTGCCAGATAACCCTTGGGAAAGGAAATATATAAAGCATGCTATTAAAAGGAAATTAGAAGCTGTGTCCACATAAAGAAAATGTGGAATGTTAATGAAGGAGATTGGCAATGCCTGTTCAAGCCCAGTGACACTGAAAATTGCAGGTAAACCACTGTACAAGGTAAAGCAGGGGCATGACAATGTTTTTTATTCCTCCCAGCCTTCAGAAGGAAGCCACCCTGCCACTACTTTGGTCTTGTCCTTGGAGCCTGCAAGACTGTGAGGTAATGCCATCATGTTACTGTGGCAACTTGATTTCTCGTACTTTGTTACAAGGGCCCCAGAACAGTAACACCCATGTAGCATTTTCTAAGACAGATCTTGGTTGGTGCAGAGGACATAGCTCAGTTTGTACAGTGCCAGCCTTGTATTGCAAAGGTCCTGGGTTCTGTCTCCTTCACCCCTAAACCAGGGTGGTAGCCAGCCCACAGGTCTGTAAACTCAGACATTTCAAAGGTAGAAGGAGGGAATGAGCCAGTTCTGGCTCACCTAGACTACAGCATATCCTGTCTCAAAACAAAACACTGCGCACACTGACCAGCACCCGAATGTCTCCTGTGTCTTCTAGAAGCACAATTGTGATGCGTTCTTCAGTCTATACATGCAGATCCCACATGGATGAAGGGATAGTGGTGTTCCTTCTATCAGAGGGTTTCAACTGATGGGCAAACCTTCTGGCACCTGACTTTTAGCTCTGGATTTGGCTACTTTCAATAATTCTCTGTCCTCCATCAAGATTCTGGAAAAATATCCTTTTATAAGCCAACATGAGGTGTAGACAAACCTTGAAAATGTTATCTTTCTGATCTGTGCTGCCTTCCATGAGAATGGCCACCCCTAGGCTCACATATTTGAATGCTTGGTCCCAGTTGATGGAAGGATTTGGGAAGGATTAGGAGGTGTGGCTTTGCTGGAGGAGGTGTGTCACTGGTGATAGGCTCCGAGGCTTCAAAAGCCCACCCCATTTCCATTTATCTCTCTCTCTCTGCCTCTTGCTTGAGGATAAGATCTGAGCTCTTAGCTACTACAGCACACCATGCCTGCCTGTTGCCATGTTCCCTACCATGATGGTCATAAACTCACCTTCTGGAACTGTAAGATCCAATGAACTCTTTCTTTATAAGTTGCCTTGGTCATGGTGCTTTGTCACAGAAATTAAGAAGGAGTTAAGTCATTATCCAAACTGAGCATGTCCTTTTGAGGTACAGCTGCCAGCATGAGGGGCCCAGGCCTCTATGGGCCTAGAGTTACAGCTAGTGACCTACAAAGCCATATGTGCCTTCAGCCTGGTAAAGTAGCTTAGTACCACTCCCTGAAATTAAAAATTCATCTGCTAGTCCACATATGAGTGCATGAAATTGTTCAACATTAATGAGGAGGTCTTTCTGCTCAAGTGAACCTCTATTTTGGAAGAATGAGCAATGATTGTCTCTTTATAAGCTAATTTGTCCTTTAATCCTTCCCTTACTTTGTGTGGTGAACATTGTAAACGTCTGCCTTAGGCACTTTACAAAGACAAGAAGAGACCAGATCGCACTGTCCTTGAGCTCTGGGTCTAGAGGGAAGGTGAACCGGAAAACTAAGGATGAAATGCAGAGACGTCCCAGCAGTATTAGAAGAACACGAACAGAAAGTGAAGACGGACACTTTGCAGGCAGTGGAGAAGTAGACGCAGGACCTGGAAGAGGTTTGAGTGCCATAAATATTGTGATGGAACCACGAGAAGTTTCTAGAAAGAACTCCTGTCTTGTTAACACCACAGCAAATACACTCTGGGTTCGTGGCTTCCCTATGGCCTGTGACAAGTGCTATTTTTAAAAATATATCGTAGTAAAATATACATAACAAAGTTTGCCATGTGAACAACTTGAGTATATGGTTCTGGTGATATTAAATATACTCACATTACAGTTCATCTGTGCCATGTGAAGACCTCTTCATCTTCTCAAGCTCAAACTCTGTGCCTACCACGCAATGCCTTCCCATACTCCTCCCCTTGGCCTCTGACAAGCACTACTCTGATTTCAGTTTCTGTGAGCTCAAGTGCTTCAGGCATCTCCCCAAAGGAGAATCGTGTACCAGTTGTCTTTTTTTGTAATGGTTTTATTTCATGTTGGGTAATACCTCCAAGGTTCACCCATGTAGCAATACATGTCAGCATATTCCTTTTTAAGGTGACTGGTATCCTCCCCCCACTCTGCTCCAAAGGGAATTTCATTCCATTCTGTTTATCCACGCATCTGTCCATATGCAGTTATCTAAGTTGCCTCTGCCTTGTTGATCCTGTGGCTGATGTTGCCATGAAACAGATGTACAAATAACCATCCACATCCTTGCTTTTGTTCATTTTAGGTTTTGGCTAGTAATGTGATTTCTGAGTCGTAGAGTAGTCTGAGATGGCACAGGGAAAATGGAGATAGAGATTTCTGACTTTCTGAGGACTGGACATCCTGTTTTCCATAGCACTGATCTGTTTTAAATTCCTATCAGAATTACTACGAGCTGTTTCTCTACATCATCATAAACGCCTATTTGTTTCTGCTATTTGGGACTTGCTTTTCATCGTGGTGTGAGGTGAGTCTCTTTGTGGTGAGATAGGCACTCTTGCTATCTGCATTTTTTCCCAACAAGGGGCAACTTAGGTTTAGAAACATGCTGAGATCGTAAGGCCAGCAAGCGATCTAAGCAGAATCCACACCTCCCAGTGTTCTTAAGTATGATGCCAGGCTGCCTGCCAGGAAGCCTAGGAAAGCAGCAGAGAAGGCTGTGTGAATGGGGATGGGCTTGTGAAATTGTGTGACACCAAATTATAAGGAGCTTTGTGATTTTTATCCTGGAAAAAAATTCAGTTCTCATAAATAATGTTAAAGCACAAAATGTACATGGTAATCACATTAATCCAGGGATAAAGGAAATGAAATGTGAGATGGGTCCATAAAAATTTTTTAAAAGCTTGCTGTATTTCTCAGAAATGTAATAAGAATAGATATAGGTTAAGGCTCAACTTAAGGAATAACTTAGTTTTCCATTAAAGTACAACTCAAAATAACCAAGAATAATAAGACATTGGCTTCACATTTTTTCCATTTGTATCAGGAGAAGATATTTTGGGGCATCTTATGGAAAATATAACCTCAAGGGTTAAGAGAGCATTTATCAGGCTTCTCAGCAGATTGTGAGCCAACCTACAAGGGGGTCTGTGTGCATCCAAAGCAAATTCTAGTGCTGTTCCCAGATGACTGGTTCTGAGTGAGAAAGGGCCACCCTGTGCACTCCTGGGATTCAAGATGTCCGGGCATTACTGCGTTATCCAACACTGACAGAATGGCAGGGAGAGGACCTCTGGAGGGGGTTGAACAAGTCTTGGAGGAAAGAGACCAAGGAGAGAAGATGTCACAGACCTACAGCCTGAGGACAAGGGGCCACAGACTCAGAAGCCACTTCTAAGGACAGCAAGGATGTGTTTCCGGTCTGATCTCCAGTCTTCCGCCATCTTGCTCTCATTCCATTCCGCAGGCACACGATGAGAGCCTGGAGAAATGGTCAAAAAGAAGCCATGTTTCGTGGCCTGGTGACAAAGGGCATGTGGGCTGGGCAGCTGTGTTCAATGTGATGGGGTTATCAGTTACGGGTCAGGCTCATATCCTTGGAGGGGCATGAAATATAGCCAAGTCACTGTAGTTTTATTAGTTAATTCATTTAAGCCCATTATCACTTATGTTTACAGCTAAGCATGCCAGGCTGTCTAACCTTAGCTTACTTCTTAGCTGTCCTGTAAACAGGTAAGCCAGTGCTACTCCTGGAGTCACCTTACCTGTGGATCTTTTACAACTTAGTTAACATTTCATCTTATGCAGCTCATCCTTTAAGAGTGCCTAGGTTTTACCAGTTCTGGTGAATTGCATGACTATGGTGCCTAGCATGTAATGCACCAATACAAAATAGTAATTGGTTAAACTTCTGTTCACTCCACTGATTGGTTTGTTTGTTTTTTTAACACTGCTGCATTCCATTAAGCTGCAGGACAGCAAGGCATTTGGAGCTACAAGAGTGAGCTGAATGCTGCTCCGTGATCTTTGATGTGAAGATTTAAAGGACATTTTCACTAGTGAGGGTATTTGCATGCATAAGTATACTAAAAAAGTTGACAAGAAGGCTAGGACCAAAGCTGGTACTTGTGGGTTAGAAGCCAGTACAAGACCTTTTGCACTTGGCTTAAAAATTAACCTACATAAATATATTATTTGGCATGTTCTTTAGTACAGAGGAGTGGGCAAGAGTGCTGTGTATGTAATGGGGTCAAATCTAGTCACTTTTTAAAATATAAAATAATTTCTAGTCCACTCTGTCTAAACTTTCTTGGTTCGGTATAATTTTAAAGGCTGCTTTAATAGAGAGGTTGACCTGTATTGACAATAATTAAACTTATATAATGATCTGGCAATTGTCTTATTAGGTTACTATGAGGGGGGGTTGGGATTTTTCTTAACAATTGTAGGTATGCAGCATACATATTTATGTTTGATAGGTATGTGTTTGTGCATACGTGTATATACACAAGCACAGTCCAGTAGCAATGGTCATGGGCCTATCAGAAGTGTCCTTAGATTCCATGCCTAGGCAACCTGAGGTCCACAGAGCCCTGCCATGCTCTGGGCTGTGAGCACGGAAAGAGGTGGACTCCACGGCCTTGTCAGCAGTAGAAAAATAGTGCACAAAGAAGCAGTAGGGGTGGGAAATGGGAGGGTTTGCCCTCCTAGAAAAAGGGCGTTGAGAGAGGAGAGCTAAAGTTGAGACTACCACTCATGATCATTATCATGAGCTGATCCCTGGTCTCTAGGGGGTGGCCTCAGAAGACATGGGTCACAAGTGAAACCTCTTTTGTACTGGGACAGAAGGCTTTAGCCTTCAGCTGCCTCCAGACTCTGTTCTATGTGTCTCTCCCTGGCTTGGTTCTGAATGGTCTACTTTTGCTATAATAATATTTTCACTGTTGACAGAGCTGAGTGCTCTGAGTCTTTCTAACAAGTAACCGAACCTGAAGTCATAGTAGGATGGCCCGATTGTGAAGGAACGGTTCCCTCAGGACTCCAGAGCCTGTGCATGGGATTTTGGTCATGGCCACTTGTTGGGTGTAAACCACTGCCGGCATCCCATTCCAGCACAGCAGCCAAATCCAGCTCCTTACAGATGTAGAAGCATTTGGATTGACAGGGAGAGAGAGAGAGAGAGAGAGAGAGAGAGAGAAAGCAGTGGAGAGTGATGGGTGATTCGGTCTTAAGGGAAAGCCAACATTTTATTCCTACCCCAGAGGATGCTATGTCAGGCAGTGAGCACATCTTTTTAACTCGCTCTACCAGATTCTGAAAGGGAGAAGTCACACAGGGCTAGGGTCACCCTTGCTTTTGGAACCCAGTAAGGTCCTGTGGAAGCCTGCAAACCTGAGCACCCTTGCTCTGCGAGTCATTCTGGCCTTACTGAATTCATGGTAGGTTGGGCTTATCATTAGTGAATGAATGAGAGTCTAGTGATGTGCCCGGATTTTGGCTCCTACTCTCTGGGTACCTTACCATCCTCCCATATGGTTTCACATCTGCATTTTTAGGAGGCTTTTAATTGATGATATTAATGGTCTGTTATATTGAGGAATTCAGGTACGAGCCCTCTTTTTAATCTATACTGTCTCCTTCACATGTTCAGCAGATATAAAGAACCATAGCCCAGAGCTTGGAGTGGCCCTTCATAGAGAAGAGTTAACTTATCAGAAGAGAGGTTGGCCTCGGCCCTAGGCTCCTGGGAAGTAAGCACTACAGGTATGGAATTTCCTCTGTGTTAGTGTCTGCTTATCCCTGTGAGTCAGGGTCACTTGTCAGGAGGCTTCACTAGAGATCGTCTCTGTCTTTATCTGCATCTGGAATTTTGTTGGAGGGGACACAGGCTGACAGTGAACACTCCTTTGATTCCAAACACGGAGGACCACTGACTGGTGAGTTGTCTGGGGTTGAGAGGGGCTCAATGCACCAAGGGATTAGAAAAGGTTGGGTAAAAAGAAGGGGAAATGAGAGGCTTTGCACCATTCTACTGTTACATGAAAGCAATGCTCCTGAGCTCCCACGTCTGTGGAGGTCAGGAGCCTCTGTCTCTTTCTGGGCATTGGAAATGGAGCTATCCCATGGCTTACAAAGCATCAAAAGCCAGGGGGACTGAGGATGTAACCATGACTGAAGATGTAACCACGAGCCAATGAAATGTGGCCTGAGCCCTCCCCTTTAAAGTCTTCTGCCTCTTGCAAAAGCCATCGTGAGATGAGTTAAAGAAGAAAGACTGGAGTGAGTACAAGGGCCTGGGGAATGGAAAATGCTCCCGGCAAAGAAATCTAGAGCCAAGTGTAGTGCCTTGCCGCTACCCCGGGGCGGGTCAGTGCTGTGTGTTACAGCTGACTAGAGCCCCGCATCTCCATAATCCTGCAACAGGATCATCCCAGCAAGGCCGAGGAGCTTGATGTTTGTGTGACTCAGTTTCTCCATTTACAACTTGAGTGCCATTCAACTAGTTTGTCTACTTTGACCTCATATAATCCCAACTGCTACTCCATTGGACACTATGCCATTGGGCTGGAGGTGGCAAGGTCATTCCATGAGCTTGGTGCCTCTGGGAAGGACCAAAAGGCATTGGACCAGGGGTGGGGGGGGGAAGACTGGACACCCCAATAACTCACATATACTATATGCCAAGGTCTTGTTTGGGGGGAACCAGGGAGAAAAGAGGTTACACCCACTGATCATAAAACCTCCTGAGAAACCATAGACATCCTTGGGAAAGCCAATAGCATGCTTTATCGGAAAGGTGGTAAGTAATGGAAGAGAGTTTTCTTCCTCCCTTTTTTTTGTTATTTTTGCTTGTTTTTTGGTTTCTGGGAAGAAGGAAGAGTCTTAGAGAGGATTGCAATAGGGTCATTTGACAAAACAAGATGGAAAAATGCATGTGTGACTCAGAAGGAAATGGAGGAGCTTCACCTCTGGGAGGTGTTGGGTCACTCACACATGTATGCAGGAGGCAGTCCCAACATGAGGCTGGGTGTTGGAACAAACTCAGATAGCACCATCTCTCTAAAACAACTGGCAACAGCCATGGCCATGCTACGACCCAGGCAAGTCCTGCGCTGTGTCACTGTGAGCACCTACTGTGCTCCAGGAGATATGCTAGACACCGTGTCTACAATGATGAGTAAAGCAGGCGTTTTCACTGCTTTCTGGGTGGGTGGGGTGGGTTCTCAGGCTCCTGGGTGACTCAGAAATAAATTAAGCATGTAAATGGATCATTGCAGTGTGCGGAATGTGCAAGTGCCGTGAGAATGCACAGCATGCACCTCTGAAAGGCTCCCCCTCTAGAAGTGAAGTTTCTTTTCCTTTCATTGAGGAGGAGACTGGAGCTCAGAATGGTTAAGTCTTTTGGCCAACGTTGCCCAGCAACTAATGGGCCACTCTCGGGTTCATAGATCAGCATAATCCTTCTGTCTTCTCCCACATCTGTGGTTGGGCAGAGCATGAGCTGTCAATCACCTTGGTGTGATATGTAGACCTTCTAAATCCTGTTACTTGGCTTTTGCTGCCTTGTCTTAGCAAGCTACCTTTTCACTTCTTTGTGTCACCTCTTTCTCCCAACTGGTCTCTCGCAAACCCACAAAGTTCTGACAGAATCGTGGGCCTTTCTCTAGGTTCTATGTGGTTACAGAAGAAGTTGGGACTAGAACACCTGGGCAGTTCCCTCAGGTTCCTGGCATAGCCAGGCCTGTGAGGTGCAAACATCCTGTGGTGAAGGGTGGGCAGCCTTGCTGTATGCAGTGGGAGTGAGCCGGGTGCACAAATAAGAAGGCAGTGCTTACCTGTGCTGCAGACAGACCCTGACCAACAGCTGTGCATGACTGTAAGAATGCACATCTGGTGAGCACATGGCTGCCAGTACTTGCACTGGTGGTACAGGTCTGTGTTTGGGAACAGTGACATGTTTGTGTGTTGGGGAACTTCCAAATCCAACAAAGAAAAAAAGTGGGTCTGGAGAGGAAAGCCAACTCCACAGTCCTCCAGCGGGACCTCTGGCCATGCTTTAGGCCAGGAAGCATCCTGAGAGAAAGGCTAGTGAAGGAACACAGTGATGGACAGGAAGCCACCTCAAGAGTGTAAGCTGCTGTGCCTGCCATATGGGGAAGGCCTGGGGTGCACCTTTCCCAGGAGAAGGAAACTATAAAAATTGAGTTCAAGCCCAGGACAATGGGGCATGGGAGCTGGAGAGATGGCTCAGCAGATAAACATGCTTGCTGCCCAAGGCTGAGGACTTGACTTCAACTGTGGACTCCAAGAAGAAAAAAGAGATCTCCACATATGTGTCATAGCAGCAGCACACCCTCCTACTTATTACAGACATGCATGTGCATGCACGTGCGTACACACATATACAAGTGAAAAAGAAAACACTTTAAAAGCTTAGGTGTACTCAAAGTATCTGCTGTTTGTTCAGGTTGCCCTGACCTGGGTTCTATATTTCCTGGGGTTCACAGAACTACCTAAAAGATGCCTTGATAATCAGTCTTCATTGTCCACTTGATGGCTTTAAGATCACCTAGGAGATAACCTCTGAATGTGACAGTGCGGGCGTTTCCGGGAAGAGTTGGGAAGCCCCGCCCGGAATGTGGGCATCCCATCCTATGGGCTGTGGTCCTGAATGACTGAACAGGAGACGAAGGGGAGGGCAACACCAGCATTCCTCTGTGCTTCCTGTGAGTGGGATGTGACCAGCTGTGCCACGTTCCTGCCACCATGCCTTCCCCACCACCACGGACTGTACCCCACAAACTGTGAAACAAAGAAAACCCTTTGTTGACTTTGTCAGGGGTAGTTGTTGTTTGTTTTTTGTCATATCGGGAAGCAAAGTATTAATACAGCCAGGTAATCAGTTAACAGCATATTGCTTCATGGCTGGACAATACCAGCAGTACAGCCCTCCAGTCTCACAGGAAGAGGACTGGACATTGCTAAAAGGCCCACAGCTGGAGTCACAGGCCTGTGACTGGAGTCATGTAGCCCCCACAAACACTGGCAAGTCCCAGCTGGAGTCACCGCCATTTTGTATGGAGGGTTGACTCCTGCTTGCAGGCTGCATCTGCAGAATAAACGCTCTTTGATTTATATACTCTTTGCATCAGGGGATCTTGCTTCCAGTGATTTTCGGACCTTTACAATTGAATGTTACCTTCATTTATTTCACTACTCTTGAGCTACAATCACTGAATACATAGTTGCTATGATTATTTGAGCAAATTGTTATTCGATAAATGAGTTAATAATAAAGCCCAGCACTGGGGAGGCAGAGGCAGTCAGATCTCTGTGAGTTCGAGGCCAGCATGGTCTACAGATCAAGTCCAGGACTGAGAAACCCTGTCTTGAGCTCCCCCTTCCCCACCCAAAATTGAAGATTTTCTTATTCTTTCTCTAATGGTCCTCTTTTCTTCATATTAATGAGTTTCTGATGCACAAACTTGTCTCTAGTCTTTGGAGAGCCTTAACTTTCTTTTTGTAAGTCAGGCTAATAGTAACAAGATCCCCTATTTAAAAATTATTTATTTTTTAGTTATTTTTTTATATAGTATATTTTGATGATATTCTTTCCACTCCCCTAACTTCTTCCTGATCTTCCACACCTCCCCAACTTCATGTCTTTTTCTCTCCCTCTTCCTCATTTCTTTTAAAAGCAATAAATAAATAAATAGGAATGAAAATCAAAACAAACAAACAAACAAAAATAATCCAAACCAGGCATGGTGGCCCATACCTTCAATCCCAGCCAGAGACAGATAGATGTCTTTGAATTCAAGGTCAGCCTGGTTAGCATAGCAAGTTCCAGAACAGCTAGGACTACATAGAGATACTCACCTAAAAAAAAAAAAAAAGAAAAAGAAAAAGAAAAGAAAAGAAACAAAACAAAACACAGCAAGCCAAAAATACCACACACACACACACACATACACACACACACACACACACACACACACACACACACACACACACACGCACACCCCAATAGCTCCTGGGCATGCGGCCTGCCTTGGGGGTGCAGTTGCTATACCCAGCAATACTCCATTGGAGATAACGACTTTACCTTTCTCAAAAGATACTGTTTGTTTGAGAAATTTCATTTGACTTTGACTTCTGAAAGATAATTTCTCTGGGTGCAGAATTCTAGTTTAGTAAGGCCTTTCAACCTCTTTATACCTTAACATATTCTATTCCTTTTTTTTTTTTTTTTTTTTTTTTTGCACTCGTCTGCTTAGAGTTGTTATTACAAAATACCTGACGATGCATGAAAGAGGAAATGTTTATTTGGCTTAAGATTCAGGTGATTGGAACATGTAAACATCTGGTGCTGGGGTCTACGGGTGCCTTGGCTGTGTCACAACACAGCAGCGAAAGGTACTGGCTGAATACAAAAGGGAGGCGTGTTCGTGAGTGAGGAAGCAAGAGGGGGGGGTAGGGTGAGGAGTGGGGGGGTTAGGGTGAGGAGTGGGAGGGATAGGGTAGGGGGCAGTAGAGTGGGGGCTTGGGGGGCGGGGAAGGTCAGATTCACACGTTCATGGCCACCCCGGAAAAAAATTTACTGTGAAAAAAAACTTACTGCAGGATGCACATGAAGGCAGTTATGGCTAGATCATCTCATCCTAGGCCCCACTTTTTAAAGGTCTCACCACCTTCCAAATTCCATTACCTTCAGGAATCAGGCTCCAAATTGAGTTGGGGGAGAGGAGGGGGGGGGCGGTCAGGGCGGCAAATTCAAAGCACAGCAGCTCCCTTCTCACTTGAGTGTTGTCCGAAGAAGATTCCAAACTCCATTTACCATCTCTGGAGCCAATGTTCCCACCCTTGGTTTCCTGTAAGAGTCGCTCTTTGCCTTCGATTTTCCTGCAGTCCGGGTAGGAGATGCTCGGGTGCAGGTATTTTGCATTGGTACTGATGGGTTGGTGTTCTCTGAACTTCCTGCCTGTGGTTTGCTGGGTGAGAAGCTCAGAATTGTTATTGGTGGTACCGTTGCGTCTGTTCTTTCTTTCTGTCTTCTAGTTCTGGGATTCCCACTACGCAATGCTGTGTATTGTACCTGCTATAAGCGTGCTATAGTTCTGAATGTTTTCTTCTGTTTTTCAAAAATTCCTTTTTTTTTTTCCTTTTGTTCCATCACTGACATTTTTAAAAGTTTAAAAGTTTCACTGATTTAGACCTGTGTATCATTTCAAATTTTCTAGTCTAATTTCAATAGCTTTGTCATATGTGTATGTCTGATTTCCCGCCCCTACCCCCATCATGTCTTGTCAAACTATGGTTTATTTATTTAGTGTTTTTTTTTTTTTTTTAACATTGGTATATCCTTTTCTCCCCCAGAGTTGGAAATAATGTGTTGGGAAAAAGAAGCTGAAGCCGCTGGGCTTTAGTGATAGAGTGAGGTGTGGGGGAGGGGAGGCCTTGATTGTTCTCAGTCAGCCTACTCTCCCCAAAGAGCTTCACAGTCCCTCTTCTATTCAAACTAGCTTTTTGGGAGAGACTGGAGGGCAGTACTGGCTCGGCCTGGAGGGCTTTCTTTTCCCAAGTCCACCCAGCTTTGGCCGGGTACCAGTTAACAAGATGCTGGTGAAGCAGCATCCCTGGAGGACAGGTCTAAATAGGGGAAGGGTTCCAGAGCCCCTCGACTGCATCAGCACAGGGAACTGCCCTGTGAGCTGCATGAGAGAATCTGGTAGGACTCTTGGGTTAAAAAAAAGTCACAAATATGTGCACTACTCCCATCCAAACTGTACATTACCAGAACTTATATATATATTTATATATAAATTTGTCCACACCAAGTCTCTGGGAATTTGTCAATTGCAGCCTTGGTCTTCCCGTCCCTGCTTTGGTTCCCACGAAAGTTTCTACTCTTAACCAGTTGTGATTCTTTCTATCTGTCTGTCTTTCAAACTCAGGGTCAGGGATTTGTCCTGTGACCTCAATTCTCTGGCAAATTGAAGGAAAGTTGTTGGTTTTCAGTTTATTTAACCTTTTTTTTTTTTCTTGTGTGAACAGGAACCATGATTGTTGGACTGGGAAACAGAGGTTTCAGCATTTTAATTCCAAGCAAGTTTTCTCATGGACATTGTTCAAGATCCTTTTCATTCTGAAGACCGGCAGAGAAGGATGCTCCTTGATGGAACATTCTCTGCCTCTGAAGTAAAGATGAATCTCTAACAGTGTACAGTCCCTCTTGAAATTGATCTCCTGGTGTTCTACATATGGCTGCCATCCTTATCACCCTGACTTAGAGCCTTCAGTCCCACCCGGTGACTGTCAGGCTTGTAGTGCAGGGTGATAAGGAGGAACCATGGACTTTTTTTCCCCCCTTAATAAATATTAGTCATTTTGCTTTGTAACATCTGCAACATGTTTACATTATTTACAAAATTGTTAAATGTTTAAAACTTAGTTAACCAACAAAATAGTGGGTTTATTATTACACTTCATATGTAACTATCATTGTATTTTGAAAACTGTCACTCTCTCTCCCCAACTTGTCTTCTCTTTCCGCCCAGATAATCACCCAGTGGCTTTCATATATATGGCGTATATATGAGTCTATGCATATTTATTTACATTAATATGGATTTATTTACTTTAATATGGATTCTGTATATGGTATACACCATGAAGTATCTATCTCCCATTACCTTTTCTTTTCTCTCTAATACTTCTGCTTAGATTTAGTTCCCTTCCTCCAACTATATTATTCCTCTTCTATTTGAATATCTATGCATATACATATATGTAAAATCTAGACTCTGCAGATGAGGAAAATATGTGGTGTTAGTTTTTCTGAATCTGTCTTATTTTGCTTAACATCATGACATCCAGCTCCAACCTTAACATCATGGCATCCAGCTCCAACCTTAACATCATGACATCCAGCTCCATCCTTAACATCATGACATCCAGCTCCATCCTTAACATCATGGCATCCATCTCCATCCTTAACATCATGGCATCCAGCTCCATCCTTAACATCATGACATCCAGCTCCATCCTTAACATCATGGCATCCAGCTCCATCCTTAACATCATGGCATCCAGCTCCATCCTTAACATCATGACATCCAGCTCCATCCTTAACATCATGGCATCCAGCTCCATCCTTAACATCATGACATCCAGCTCCATCCTTAACATCATGGCATCCAGCTCCAACCTTAACATCATGACATCCAGCTCCAATCTTAACATCATGGCATCCATCTCCATCCTTAACATCATGGCATCCAGCTCCATCCTTAACATCATGGCATCCAGCTCCATCCTTAACATCGTGGCATCCAGCTCCAATCTTAACATCATGGCATCCAGCTCCAACCTTAACATCATGACATCCAGCTCCAACCAGGTTTTCTAAAGATGACATGCATCCATCCCTTTTTGTTGCAGAATAACATTTCAATATGTATCTATGCCGCATTTCCTTTCCCACTCACCTGTTGATGGGCACCTAGGCTGACTCTACATTGCCAGTGGGATCAGCAGCTCAGTGGGTGTGATGTGCAGGTATATCTGGTTGCTGATTTTCATTCTTTGGGTGTAGATCCAGGGGTGGTACAGCTGGACAATAGGATAACTTTGTTTATAGATTTTTGAGGAACCTCCATAATGATTTCCACAGCAGCTGCTCTGGTCTACATATCTGTCAGCAGTGAGGGAAACTACTTTTTTGATACATTCTCACAATTTGCTGTTATTTGTCTCTTAAAAACAGTCGTTCCAACTGGAGCTAGATGAAATCTCAATAATTTTTAGGTTTTTTTCCCTTAAAGGTTAAGGATGTTCACAAGTTTCCATATATTTGTTGGTTATTTGTATTTGTTCTCTTGAGGAATATGTCTTCAATTCATTTGCCTGGTTGTCAGATGGGTGAGATTTTGTGTTTAATATTCTGTGTTCTTTAAAGATTTTAGATATTAATTCCATGTTCAGATAAAGCTGACAAAATTTTTCTCCCATTCTGTAGGCTGCTTCTTCTTTTTGTTTTTCCAGACAGAAACTCTTAATTTAATGAAATCTCATTTGTCATTTGAAATATTTGAGCTTTTGAAATATTTCAGGTCCTTGTTAGTACCCGTATTGTGCTAACAATTTGGCAAATATATATTTAAATTCCTTCCTTCCTTTCCTCTGTTATGTATGGGTGTGCCTATATCTGCATATAGGCCAGCCTATCTATGTTTAATTCTAACAGTTTCAGAGTCTTAATGGTTATGTTAACATCTTTGGTCCATTTTGAAATTAACCTTGGTACAGGGTGAGAGATAGGGACAGAGCTTCACTCTCCAATATCTGGTTTTCACAGACCCCTTTGATGAAAGAGTATCTTTTCTCTAATGCATATTTTTGACATCTTTATCAAATAGTAGGTGGCTGTGGCTGTGTTATTTCTGGGTCCTCTACTCTAGTCCATTGGTCTACATGATGTTTTTGAGCTGGTACCACACTACAATGGCTCATAGAGTGGTTTGGGATTTTGTGATTCCTTCCAGCATTGCTCTTTTTGCTTAGGAATGCTTTGACTATTTATGTTCTTTGTGTTTCCACAGGAATTTGGAAATTGCTTTTTCTAGTTCTATGAAGAATGGTGCTGAAATTCAACTGCATTGAATCAACAGGCCACTCTCAGTAATATAGCCATTTTCCAATTTAATTAAACAAATCCAGGATCCTAGGAGACCTTTCCTGCCTTCTAGTGTCTTTTTCAGTGCCTTTCTTTGGTGTTTCAGTTTTCTTTGAGAGGTCTTCAGACAACTTGGTTAGCTTTATTCACAGGGGATTTTTCTTTTTAGAGCTGCTGTGAATGAGATTGTTTTCTTGATTTCTTTCTCAACAAGTGTTTACAGATTAAATGGAAAGTGTTGGTTTTTGCATGTTGGTTTTATACTTGGCATTTTGTTGAAAATACTTATCAGACCAAGGAGTATTTTTGTGGAGTGTTTAGGTTCTTTTAAATACAGGATCATATTTTCTTCAAACAGAGGTGATTTGATTTCTTCCCCTTATGTTTGTATCCCTTCTGTTCTTTCTTTTGTCTTATTTCTCTAAGACCCAAGCCATATATTGAGGAAAAGTAGAGGAAGTGGATGCTTGTGCATTGCTGGTTTTAGAGGAAAAGCACTCAGGTTTTATTCAATTAGCACATTGTTGGCACGTGGGGCTTTTATTATGTTCAGACAGCTTGCTTCTCTTCTTAGTTTCTTCAGTCATTTTATCATGAAGGGGATGTTGAACTTTGTCAAAGGCCTTTCCTTCATCCATGGAGATGATCATACGATTCTCATCCATCCTTACGTCTATTCACCTTTCAGATTGTATCAACTGTGCCTGCTGCGCTATCTTTGCATCATCCCTGAGGGAAACCCAGCTTGGTGGTGCTGTACCATCCTAAGTGTGTTCTTTTATCCTGTCATCAACTATTATATGAGGATTTTTTTCATCTATGTTCATCTTGGGAATTAGCCTATGGGCTCATTGCATGGACCCGTTGGTTTGGGTATCAGGATGCTACTGGTTTCATAGCATGAGTCTGGTAGGGTTCTTTCTTTATCTGTTCCATGGAAGAGTTTGAGAGATGTTGGTCCCAGCTCTTCTTTAATGGCCGGGTAGAGTCGGTCAGTGAGCGGTCCAGCTCTGGGCTGGCTCCCCTTGAGAAGCTTTATCACCACTTCGCCGTCGTTGTCACACATCTGCTTGAGTTACCTGTAGCCTCTGGATTTAATGTTGATAGCTTATACGTTTCTTGACTTTCCAGTTTATTAGAATATATTTTCAAAAATATCCACTAATGATCCTGTGGATTTCTTTGGTTATCTGTTGTAGTGGCTCCTGCTCTCTTCAATTTTGTTAATTTGTATCTCTACTCTCTTTATTTTAGGTATTTTAGTGAAGAGTTTTTCAAGTCAACCCTTTGTTTTGTTTTGCCTAAGTGTAGGTCTGTGTGCTGCATGTATGCCTGTGATCCAAGGAGTCCAGTAAAGGGCATCAGCGAGCTCCTCCAGGGCTGGCATCACAGGACGTTGTGAACTCTCACGCTGGTGCCGAGGTTCAAACCCGGGTTCTCTGGAAAGATAGCCAACACCCTTAACAGTTGAGCCATCTCTCCAGCCCCTCTTCACTATTTCATTTTATCTACTAATTTTGGGTTCGGCTTGTTCTTGTAACTCTTAAGACCTTGAAGTAAATCTGCAAGTTATTTATTTGAGTTGCCTCTTTCGAAATGTCAATGTCTGTAACTACAAACTTTCCTCTTAGAAATACCTTTGCTGTAACCCAAAGGCTGTAATCTAAATGATATTTATTTTCATTTAATTCTAGAAACCCTTAAATTTCATCTTTGATTTCTTTAACGACCACTATCAGTAAGAGTTGCATTGTTGAATGTCTGCATGCTTGTAGTTTCTGTGGATTTCTTGCAATTGCTTTTCAATTTTGTTCCACAACGATCTGGTAAGATACAAGGCATGATTTAGACAATCTTGTATTTGTTAAGAAGAATTGCTTCATGGCCTAAAATGTGATCTCCTTTAGAAAACCTGCCAAGGCTATTGAGAAGAATGCATAAGCCACAACTATTGGGCAAGCTGCCCTAAGATTGGCTGTTAAGTCCATTTGATCTATGATGCAGCTTAACTCTGAAATTTCTTTGTGAGTTTTCCTATCTGATTTTTTTCTATTAATGAGCGTGGAGCATGGAAATCAGCAAATGTAATTGTTTTCGTACCTCTCTATCCCTCTATGTTGAGTATGTTTCATATAATTGGGTGTAGCACCACTTGGACCCATGTATTCATAACTCACATCTTCTTGATGGGCGTTCCTGTGATGGATACACAGTGATCTTCTTGAAGTCCACTTTGCTGACTAATTGCATACCTATACATGGTTGGCTTGGGCTTCCATTTACTTTGTGCTTTTTCGTCTAGACTTTCCTTATTTAGTTTCTGTGAGACTGAACTTAATAGAGCACAATGCGATAAATCTATAAGAGGCTGTAGAAGATGTCTGCATTAACTCTAGATGGGGAAACTGAGGCCCAGACTTCAGGATGGACACACTTGGCATCTACCTCTGGTTTCATCAGGAACGGTAGTCAGCTACGGAGCCAGACAGCTGGTGGACCTGAGCTATAGGACTACTCCGTGGGACCTCCGATGCCATTGCAATTTCTGGATGAGGCACAGGCAAGGCTGTGATTCTGATCCACTTATGTAGAAGCCTCAACCAGACAGTTCTTTTCCTCCATACACCTCAGAAGGACAGCGTCATCACATTAAGAGGTTAGCACAGGGGAGTGGGTTGGCAGTGTCACCATTATCACCAACCCAGTTTCTCACGGCTAAGTACCAGCTCCTGAGAAGGGGAGAGAGAAGGATTAGGAACAACAGGAGAGGGGGAAGAGAGAAAAGGGGAAGGCTGAGCATTTAAGAGCTAGCTGCCAGCTTTAGCTGCATATTTGCAGCCCGCTACTAGAAACTGAGGCAACGTCTGGGCCCATAAGACATGCTTCGGCTATGGTTATTGCCACTCAAAACATTGGATGGTGGTGATGGCCAGTGAGTCGGTAACCCCAGTGTCTCAGCAAGAGCATCACAGGGCTAAGCAGCTAGACTCAGGCTTTCTGTCATGGTAGTCTCTGGCAGGGGCAGGAAATGACACTCTGTCACATTCTGTCACTCCTCTGTCACATTCTGCAATGCAGATTCTGCTGCTCCGACGACGTTAGCCCCTGTTCCTTGTGCCAGTTCTGGACTCCTGGAAAAGACTCTTTAAGAGCCCTTGCTGCAGGGTGCCGCCCTACCCCCCTCACCTCTCTATCCACGCCTTCAAATTCACAAAGGGGACAGATATCTAGAACAGAGTTGCTGTGCGTAGGAGAAGACATAGAGAGAAGGCAGGCCACCCCAGGAAAGCTCCTTTATGGGAAGGACTCCCCTTTGATCGTTCTGTGGCCTCACGAACAGTTGGTTTCCAGCTTTCTTTCCATGTCAAGACCTGGGGTCACCCACTGCCCTGTTTTGCTTCAGAGTCCCAAATAGTCACCATCGCCCATTGGTCGACACAGGAAAGTATCTACCACAAACGGAGCAACTTCCATTCCTCTAAATGGAGCCTTTGGCCTATTAAGGAGCCTCTCAACCACAAGGGCTCTGTGGTTACTGCTGCCCATTTCCGGCTCCTTCTGGCAGAGCTCGTGTGATGTTGGATATGTCTCTCAGCTGCACTGTCCAGGGCAGGGGCCACTCACCGCATGTGGATGGCCAGCACTTGCTCTGTGGCCAGAGTGGGAGGAACTCTTATCAGATTGCCTCTGCTTTTCCTGCAGTGAGGAAATAAAGCTGTGTGGATAAAAGACTGTTGGTAATCGGTGAGTCTAACGTCCTGCATCCCAGTCTCAGGCTCTCAGCTGTCTCTCCATGGAGCCATTACAGAGGTACCCAGCTGTGAGAAGCTCTGGGGTACCCACCCCCAGTCTCAGGGCTAGTGGAGTATAGAGTGTCAGGTTGCCCTACTCAATGTCTCACTCTTTCAGGTCCAAGCAGGGGAGCAGGGTAGGTGAAGGCACAGCTTCAGTGGCTGCAGGTGGATCTACTTTCTTCCTTCACAGGCATCCCAAAAGTAAGAGTGGGAGGAGAGACTTCAGCCCAAGGAGTTCTAGTCTATGAAATGGAAAACAACAGCTTGTGTCCGTGTGGCCCCTGCCAAAGCGTGTGAAACCCTGCATCGGCAAGGGATACAAAAAGCACGTGATTTGGTAGAAAGCCAGAGAAAGACAAGCTGGGTTCTTCGCTTAATATGTACATCTTTCTGCGTCACCCTGGGCTTTAGTTTTCCCACATGTAAAGTAGGTTGTGGTGCCTTAGATGGCTCGTGTAAATCGCTGGGTGGGGGTGGGGCAAGGTCTGGAGATACAAAGGAGGGCCTGAGGAATATTGAAGGCTGTGCAAGCCAGGGCTGGCTACCTCTGTATTGCAGTGCTCCTGTTCAAAGCAGGCTTCTGGGACCTGGGATCATCACTGAAGCCCACAGTACACTGTGTCAGTATCATCCCAGGTCCCTGGGGGGCTCTAGGAGGCACAGGGGCTGCCTGTCTGTGAATTTCCCACCCAAGGTTGTGTAAACAAGGTCCCCAAGCTCTGCTGACAGTGGATGGATGGCATCCTAGCTGCACGCAGGGACCTGTGAATGGGGTTTGTCAGTGTGTGTGTCACATTCCTGTCTGCACATGATCACCAAGCTGCACTCTCCTGTATTCCAAACCCCAGTGAAGTCAGATGCACTGGCTCATGAATGGAAAGTCTTTAATCATTTGTCCTCAAAACAGGGAAGAGCTGAAGCACAGTGCGGGTCAGGGCAGAGCAAGCGACTAACAGGATGTCCGTGCCTTAGGTGCCTGGGTGACAGTACTGGCTTATGCAGGGGAGAGACTCTCGGCTTGCTCCAGCTCTGGCCTTGGGCAGGGCAGGGCTTGCCCGGGCAGCAGACCTCAGAGGCCCAGGGTGAAGCCAACACACTTGTTAGCATCTGGGCTTATGTAGAACTTGTGAATGAAGCTGGTATCCAGGGTCCAGAGGGTCCGTGTATGATTGGATGGTCAGACTGGCGGGGCAGAGGTCATCCTTACAGGAAGGCTCCCAGCAGGAATACCACTCCAGTGCTCTGCCCATGACCATCCCCTTTTGACTTTGCCTACATACAATGACTGCTTCAGACAACCTTCCCCACTTGGCACAACAACTCCAATTTGACCTCACACGGTTCACATCTGCCCTGGGTACCCCCACACACTGTGCCAGACACCAAGCAAACAATATCTCGGGCAGCATGATCGCTTCGAGGAGCTTACAGCTTGCTTTGCTTCCAAGCCCAGCCAGGTGCTCAGACTTCTGTAAGCCTCCTGGGGGTGCGGGGGTGGGGGGTATGAGGATGACAGGAACGTAGGAACATGGAACTCCTGGGGAAATGTGACGAGAGACCGAAGGCAGAGTGACAAGCACAGAGACCTACAAACATGGCTGCAAGTTGGAGTGCCCTGGGGAGTTTTGAGAACACTGGGGCCAGGTTGACACTCCTAGAGGTTCCGGTTTAACAGGTGTAGGATGTGGCCTGGGATTTTAAAAGTTCTGCGGGTGACATGAACAACCAAGCTGGAGAACCGCTGGCCTAACATGAAATCTATGTTATGGCTTGTCCTTTTAGAGGGCTCTTGGCCACTGTTCCTCAATGTTACCAAGAGGAGTGAACTGGCTCCTCATTTTTCCATCCCCATCTCACCTCACCCCACTTGTAACATATACTACACATGGCTGAATGAATAGTTTCTGTTTCCCACAGACAAGCTGATGCAGGAGAGTGAGCATGCGCAGCTCATGACATCCTGAGGCAGGAGAGTGAGCATGCGCAGCTCACGACATCCTGGGGAGAAGATGGCAAGAGTTCTTTCAAGTATGAAAGGCTTCTCTGCGGTGTCTGTCCTCACCTCAAGGGTCCTAGCAATGTATGCAGTGCCTGTCAAGGGCAAGGAAGAAAAAAAAAAAATACACAAGTGGCCTTGTATAATGCCTAATGTTTCTGGGATGGTTTGAGGCTGGAACCAGGTGGCGTTAATCTGCTTCCAGTGTTCTACGCCATAGCTTCTTTATGGTAGTTTGATTCCAAGAGCCTCTGTGCAACAGCCTCAGGGAGCTGTTGGGAGCCGGGATGGAAACTGCACTCACGTCTCTCAGTGCCTTGCAGCCTCTGTGCACAGGAGGATGTCAGAACCACAGACGTCCTGTGGATGTCCTCAGACAGCCAGAGGCGTATGGAACTCTCCCAGGCTGTACACCTCTCTTGAGTTCTGGGGAGCCACACTGGTGGCTCAGGCATTGGAGGAGAGGTGAGGCTGACCACTCCCCTGCAGTGGCTCAGGGGCTCTTTGCTACCTTTCCCATGCCCCCTCTACCTCTGCTCTTCATATGTATGGGTGTCTCTCCCTGGGAAGGGCAGGTGGAAAGCCACTGATTGATGTCCCTTAGGATGTCCCTCCACCTAAAAGAAGACAGGGTGCCTATGCTAGCCCACATCAGTCATAGTAGCAGCAACATTTTGGACTGTGGAAAATCTTGATCCCTTCTGTGTGGTCTGCCAGGAGCCCACCATGTTGACATTCAGACTGGAATTGAAGAATGCTGTTTGTTGCTTCCTCACAGAATGACTTTTCCCCACAGCAGATGGAAACCCCCTAAAGAAATGGTCAGAAACTCTTGGTCACCCACAATTCTGAAGCATTCATTCATTCATCATTCATTCATTTATTCCACAGTTATGTATTGGGTGCCTACACCAATGGGCACTTAAAAATTATTACATCATAATTGGCTTATTTTATGTGCTTGTATGTATGGTGTGGGAATGGAGCTGGCCACAGCATGCCAGGGGATGTCAGAAGGCAATTGTGGGATTTAGTTCTTCTTTCTGCCAGGCGAGCCCAGGTATCAAGCTCAGGTTGTCAGTCTTGGTGACAGGTGCCCTTTACACACTGGGCCATCTCACCAGCCCTTATCACTGTCTATACTGAACTGAAACAGTCAAGAGACAGACCGGAAAAACACAATGGTTTTCCTCTGAGTAGATAAGTTCAGGGCAATGCCCCCTCAGTGTACAGCAGGAGAGGCAGTGCCATGTGAGACCTGTAGGTGGCAGTAGATGCCTGCAGCAGTCTCTGTGTGTTGTGGGGGTAGGGGAGAATTCAGGAAACCTGGGGTCACACACCACTGTGGCTGTAGTAGAGTGGAAAGATAAAATTGGACTAGTCAGAAAGAGGGGCCTGTATCTTCAGAGTGCCTCTGTGTAGTATATTCTTAGAAAAACGTATATTGGGCCTCATCTTGGGTCCTGGGCATCTTTCCTAGATACTTTCCTATCACCTTAGTAGAGGGGTGAAAAGAGTCGTGGGGGAGTCATAACACATTAAACATTAGCACATATTTACTATTTACCAACCAGTGTCCATACATGCAAACCTGGGGAAGCCATCTCCAAGTTAACCATGAAGTCCCAGGGTCAAGTTCAAATTCACTTTGGAATGGACTTTCTGGGCACAGAAAGCCCCTCTTCTCAACTGCAAGTATTCCTGCTAAAGCCCTCTACTGCACCTCCCTTGACTGTTTCAAAGCCCTAACTCCATCTGTTCCTTTGTCCATTCCTCTCCTCCCTTGGAGGAGAACAGGGAGGAGGGTTTACCCTCCCCTCCTCTTATCCAGGGTGAGGACACCTGGACTTTTCCTGCAGGACCTGGCTCTGCACAGATCACAGGGATTTCTTCCTGCTTCTGGTATCACCAACAGCAGCAGAGCTCTTAGAAGTTCCCAGATGATGCTTGCAGTTTGCACACATTGTTTCACTAACCTTTCCAAGCAGTCATAGGAAGTGGGCTCTGTTGCTATCTGTGTAATTGTTGTCATGGTAAACTGAGGCTCAGGGAGGTTAAGTAAATTGCCGATGCTTCCACGGCCAGCTTGTTTGGCTCACTGTACAAAACCCAAACCCAGGCAATTCAACCATGGAGACCTGTGTTTACCTAATCTGCCATGCTGGTTTTCTAGTGGCGGCAGCTGAGCCCACACCCTTCCTAACGATCAGTGTCCGAGCTTCTTGGGGGATTCAGGACTTCTGGGCAAGAATCAAAAAATGATAGATTCTGGGTGGACTAGCACCATGTATTTATCGGCTGTGAGGCACTGGGAAAGTCGACTTACCTCTCCGAATAGGAGCTGACTAGATAACTAATCCTGATGGCTGGTTGTAAGCACTGAATGATACTGTGTATATAAAAGCTTAGGCTGCTGGGAAGGTAGGAACCCCTGCAACCCTGCTGCCCCTCATTTGTGCAAGCTGGCTTCTGAGGGTGTGGGTGTCTGAAGGAAGATACTGGAGCCTCAGAGTACAGCAGTGGGTCTCAGTGAAACATTCTGCCCCATGGACCATTCTGAGGTTCTCTCTGTACCCACTGACATCCTGAAGCTGAGCCCTCCTCTTTTATACCTAGCACACATAGCATAGCTGTGAATTCTGCTCTGCCCCAATTTGTTATGACAAGATGGAAAGTGCTAAATGGCATCCATGGGACTGAGTGAAGTGGGTGAAACCGTGCCATGTTCCCAGATGCAAACACTGAGCATTACCCAGGCATTAGTCAGCATTCCAGAGATGATATCAAAGAGGAGGGTGCGCTGCAGACCTGGGTGAAGATGTGTATCTTCCTTGGCTAATGTTAACCAAAGCCACAGGCATGAGTGAAATTAACCAGAGAGAAAGCAAATGGCAAGAAGACCAGAAGCCAGTAGAGGATGACTTTAAAGAAAAGACCACATATGCAGCTACGATGTCAGTTGAGACCCAGGCAAAAATGCAGGCTATCTGTGCTGTCAATGGGGGAACATACGGTCATCTCAGACAGGAATGGAGTAAAGGATGATGGGAAGTGCTATGACATGATTGTTTGGGTTTCCCTAAAATTAACATGCTGAAATCATAACTCTTGATGGAATAGGGGTTAGGAGGCCTTTGAGAGATGGTCCAGCAGTGTCTCAGACGATTATGAAAGAACTCAGGCAAGCTTTTCCACCTCCTCCATGACGGGAGGAAGCAGCACGTGGAACCAGGAAGCAGGCCCTCACTAGACCCCGAGTCTCCTTTGATTCCAGACCACTCAGCCGACAGGACTGTGGGAAATTCTGTTGCTACTACTCCATGGATTTGAAGGTCTTCCAAACCACAAAGACAGGAAGAGTGGTGCGTGTCTGCAATCCTAGAAGTTGCGGGCAGAGTTAGAAGGATCACTGCTGCACGTTCAAGGCCCATCTGATCTAAATAATAAATTCCTGGACAACCAAAATTACATAGAGAAGCCCTGTCTCCAAAACGCAAAAGAAAACAAATAAACAAAAACAAAACCAGGAGGTGGAGGCCATATAGTGCACAGGGGGGTAGTTTGAAATATTTGACTGGAAAGGATAATAGTAACAGTGGGAAGACGAAGACGCTGTGATTAAGGGTTTGCTCTCCCTCTCACCTTCTCAGTGGGCTCATCCTCTTCATCCTCATCTTCCCTCTCCATGCTGCTCTGCCCCCTCCTCCGAAATTTTCTTCATCCCAGGGTAGGGACAGGTAGAGAGAAAGGAAGCTGGGGCGTGAGTGGGTGTTGGTATTTCGTCTCTTTGGCACTAGAAGCTAACGGACTTCATTTCTGGTCCTTCTTACTCTGACAAGGAGGAAGCAATGGCTTCTGCTGGTATCTGGGAATGAAAGTAAAGACACGAGGAAAGCACACACACTTCAGATAACTGTGGAGAGTGAGAGAAAGCAGGCGCTGGCCTGACTTCTGGGAGGCATCAAAGGCACAAGGATGGACTGGAGAGCAGAGCAGCCCAGAGCCAGCGTGCTCCATTCTCAGATGCTTCATGTCTCGACCTGGTTTGGTTTGTAGGTGAAGTGTCCCCCACCGGTTTGTGAGTTTGAGCACTTAGTTCTGGTGGCATTGTTTGAGGAGGTTGTGGAGCCTTTAGGAGGCGGGGTCTGCCTGGAGACGGTGAGTTGCTGAAGAGTAAACGTTCAGGTTTCCGACCAGTTGATTCCTTACTGCTCTCTGCTGTCCCTTCTATGCAGCCTTCCCTGACGTGATGGAGAGCACCCTCTCAAACTATGAGACAAAATAAATCCTCTACCTTTAGTGCCATGCCCAGTGATTTTCTTCTCCTTTCTAAACTTTACATTTGTTTTGAGGTGTTTGAGGACTGTACCAAGAACCCTGCATGCCCCCAGTTATGTGCTCTACCACCGAGCTACATCCCAGCCCTCCTCAACTTACTTTTTTTCAGCTATTTGCTCGCTGTGACACCACCCCAAAACCACAGTGCTCAGCTGCTTAGTTAGGCACAGGTGCAGCGCAAAGAAAGGGAGGGCTGGCTTCCCTATGGCTGTGGTTTTTGTTGGATGTGGCAAAAGAGAGAAAGGGATTTAGAGTCTTGACAATAAGGGGGAAAAACTATAGAAAATATACTGCAAATAAATTGCTGTTTATGAAGAAGATGGAGGATCGTAAAGTAAGGCGTGTGGATGGATGAGAAAGACAAGGGCAGTGGAAGGGGATGCAGTCTAGTGTGTGAGAGCACTGAGGGGTAGGAGGGGGCAGTTCCCAATGCTCTGTATGTGTTGGAGTAGGCACACGGAGCTCACGACCCCTCTGGGAGACCCCTCTGTGCCCTGACTCTGTAAGGTTTTTAATCATCATCATCTACAGCTAGATTTCACCTGGGGTAATCCCCGGCATGAGGAAGCTGAATCCTCTCACTCAGCTCGAAGCCACTTTCCTTTCTCTCATCTGATCTCGTCTGTCATGGGCACCTGGTGGTGTCTCATTAACGTATGCAGGCTGAGCTGTCAAGGCACTTACCTCCTTAAGTGTGGGAACTTGGAGAAACGTGAATGAAAAGTATAGAATAAGTGCCCGTTCTGGGCCAAGCGCTGGGGCTTGGCGCTGACTGTGTCAGGATGACTCAGCCCACTCCCTGCCCTGCATGCCTTACTGTCCAGCTCACGAGCGGCAACCAGATGATGAAGGGTGACGTGGGCGAGGAGCTTCACTGGGAAGGTAGAAGTCTGCCAAGGGCAGCAGGAAAAAAGGACATGCTAGAGCGCATGCGTGGTGTGCTGATCACATGTACCGAGCTTCTCCATGGACGGCCATCTATTGAGAGCCACTTTTCAAGTGGGTTGAGACCTGTCTACCATTAGTGTTCTTTTTGGCTGAGAAATCAACCTCAACGGAATCCCTTAGAGAAATGTAGAAAATCAGACTCTAGCCAGGGTTGAGAGCACTGCTAAAGGCTTCTACCAGCCTCCCTTGCCCTGTCTGAAGTGAGGCAACAGACTGTGCTGTGGGCCTGGGAGATGCCTGGGCTACACAAAATGGGCTTGTTGGCATCATGTTCCTCCCTAACTGCACTAGCAAAAGCCAGATAGGATGTGTGCCCACCCTCAGGGGCCAGGGACGTGGCTTCGGGACTCATGCCTCGGCAAGGCTAGGCACATCGAGAATCAGAGACCTGGTTATCTGCAAGGCTGTGGGGAGCAGTGCACCAGCGGTCGTATCCAGGATCCTTCCTGGGAAATATGACAGGCTGACATAAACTCCCTAGCACTGTGATGTCAGTATCATAGCACAGCCGCCATGGGCCTGTTTAAAAAGAACATTTCAGGCAAGCAAGCAGCCTTGGTGGGTAAAGATGCTGCCGATCTTGATGTCATAAATTTGACCCCTGAGATACACACTGGAAAGAGAGAACTGTGTCCTGAAAGTTGTTTCTCTCTCTCTCTTCTCTCTCTCTCTCTCTCTCTCTTCTCTCTCTCTCTCTCTCCTCTCCTCTCTCCTCACCGCTCCTTCTCTCTCCCCTCTCCTCTCTCTCTCTCTCTCTCTTCTCTCTCTCTCTCTCTCTCTCTCTCTCTCTCTCTCTCTCTCTCTCTCTCTCTCACACACACACACACACACACACCCCACAGTCACAGTATATAAACATTTAAAAAATGAAAAGAACCATTCTTTTGTTACAGGAATGTCCACAGAGTAAGAAGCTTGGAAGAAAACAAACCTTTCTCAGAGGCATTCCTCAGAAAGTTGACACTGAGCCATCTGTATGTGCTAGGAAAGATGAGACAGATGCCAGCCCTAGGGACAGAGCTTGGGGCTTGGGTCAGATACCTGGACAGTCAGGTCCTCTGACTAGTCACTTTGGTGGGGGAAAGAAAGGAAACTGGCTAGGAAACTGTGTACCCATGGTGACTCTGGTGGCCCATGGGAAGAACCCCTTCTCAGTCACTTGGCAAACATGTGTGGGGTACCTGTTATGTCTTCACCATGTCTAGACACTGGCTACCACAGTGACAAAGCAGATGAGTGTGTACTGCTGGGGACCTTCCAGCACTGTGGGGGTCAAGTTAGAGCATCACAAACAACACTCAGCATTTCCAGAACGTCTTCAGATTTCATCCCCAGAATCCAGTCAAACCAACCAGCCCTATTTCCAACAACAATAGATAGCGCAATTCAATTCTAAAGAGCTCACGCTGGATTCCACAGTGTGCAATCCCCAGGGCTTCCTCAACAGGGCTCTGAAAGCCAGGAGGGCTAAGCTGGAGCCATCTGGACACACTTAGAACAGTGGAGGTGAGAGCTGTGGGCCAGAGGCAGCCTGAGAGGCCCTGGGGAGCTGCCTGGGAAGCCAAGTAAACAAATGCAAGTGGCTGCTGAGATGATTTGGCTGGCCATACATTGAGGTTCAAAGCTTTGAAAGAGTCTGCGGGGCACTCTAACAAACGACTTTGATTTAATTATGTACCGCAGATTTTCTAACTGGCTTTGGAAGGAGACAGCACTTCTGAGCTCCAAGGCTGGAAGGAATTTGCCATAGGTGATTTTTCAGGGACTTTTACTGAATGACATCTTTGTGAAACTCCAGAAATAAACAAACCATTTGAAACAAAGTGTGTGTGTGTGTGTGTGTGTGTGTGTGTGTGTGCGCGCGCGCGCGCGCGCGCGTGTGCGCGTGTGTGTATACAAACTTAATTTTCTAATAGCAGTGCTTATAACCAATCAAAATGTGTGTCTCAGATTCAAACTGAAAGCCTTTTTTTTTTAGTGCCATTTTCAGAAAAACATATACCCAGGCATGTTGTGAAATGTTTTATGGAAACCACAGGGGTTTCTGGGAAGGGAACTTAGTTTGATTTTAGGCAGCTGTTTAGAGAACAGAACTGTGTGGCATACAATTATGTGTCTTGAGAGTAGGCCTACTGCTAACAAAGTGTTGGATGCAAGGTCGTCTTCAGGAAGAGTTCTTGGGGACTTGCTATGTGTGTGACACGGCTCTGAGGACAGGGTAAATAACAAACAGAAGGGGTTCAGAGACTCAGCCTCATGTGCACAGCCTGCAGATTCCCTGGGGGGGGGGGGGCATGCTTAATGAGGCTCAGTGGATAAGAGCGACTTCCGAGGCATGGAAGGCATCGAGAAGGCTTCCAGAAGGGAGTCCCAGGAGCTGGACTTAGCAGGACAAGAGCTTTCCATTTGTTCAGGCCTCTGAGCTTTACCGCATATATTGGAGATTGCCCCAAACTTACTACCAAAAACAACTATTGCAACTCTTATTGGACATTTTCCCTGTAATGTTATTAATCGATGGGCTAGAGAGACAGCTCCGTGGGTGAAGTGCTTACCCCAAAGAAATGTGAGAACTTACGCTTGAGGCCCCAGAGCCCATGTAAAGATGTGTACAGCAGCACACATCTCTAAGCCAGAGCTCCTGTGGTGAGACAGAAGACTCTCTGGAAGCCAGCAAGACAGCGTGCGCGCGCGCGCGCGCATATGCACACACACACACACACACACACACACACACACACACAGAGAGAATAAAACAAAGAATTGAGGCATATGTCACTAAGTTTTGTCATGTGATAGAATGGATGACAGTAACAATGAAGAAGACGGAAGGTTTTATTCTGTTTCACAGCTGTAGCCCTTCCCCCCCAGTTGGCTGGTGCCATTTCTGTAAGATCTGAGACAAGACAGAACAGCACTTACCACACAGCAGCCAAGAAACAGAAAGAAAGAAAGAAAGAAAGAAAGAAAGAAAGAAAGAAAGAAAGAAAGAAAGAAAGGGGGAACATGAAAGCCTCCCAGGGCACACCCTAGTTATCTACTTCCTCCCATTTTCCTCCATTTCCAACAACGCCATCAGATTAGGAATCTGCCAGTGGGTGAATCTGGTCATTAAAGTCTGTGTCTTCAGGGTCCAATGGTCTCTTCCTGAATGACATTAGAAGCAGGTTTGTTGTGTTTATACATTACTAAGGTCAGAGAGGCCTGGATTTGGAGCCTGTCTTCTCCTCTCCAGTGGTATCACTGGGAGGTCTCCGAAACACTCTGAAACCAGTTTTGACTCAGGCTCCAATGAGATGCTTTAGTGATGCTTTTAGGCATATGGTAAATACTCAATTGGCAGTGGCTAAAAAATATGACCTCCTGAAACCTAAGCCGTATCTGAACTGGCCTGCCTGTGTGACACTATAGTCATCTCTAATCTGGTACCAATTGTGGTGAAGCAAAGTGTTTGGGGGTAGGGAATAGTTGACACAAAAGAGTTTTCAGAGTTAAGTAACAGTTTAGAGAGGACAATTCTGCACTAAGAAAGTTCTTGCCAAAAAACCCTCTCCAAGCAGCCCCATTCCATGTGGTGGGTTGGATCCATGCTGTTGATCTCTTGTCACATGGTGTTGAAATTGTCTGTTAACAGCTCACTCCCTACTACCTGCCTGCAAACCCTGTCAGGCCTGGGACTCTGTCTCATTAAGTCAGCATCAAGCTCAAGCATGAAGTTGGTGTGTAAACATAATACTTTGTAGGTGAGTGGACGGGGTCCAGACGTGAACTCAGAGCTACGGCTGGCCCACTACTGTCTGGATTTTCTTTCAGTTCACTTAAGGGACCCAAAGGAGGCTAAGACTGTTTACCTACTAGGATGCAAATGGCTATGCTAGAAGAAACAGTACTTCCTTAAGCAGATAAACAGGTAAACCACGGAGAACTGTGAGACTGTGTGTCAGCTCCATCCATCCGGTTGCCCTGCCCTGCCAAAGGGGCCATATGTAAGTGGCTAAGATCTTGTAATGTTCTCTAAGTTTGTGAGGACAAGTCACCCTGTCCACTCCTCACTAGACCTGCAATAGGAAGGACAGCAAGATGTGTGGGGAAGGTCAGCTCAGGTTATGTCCAGGACCAGAGAATAGTTAATTGATGATTCTCCAGAGAAAGAAATGGCTTCATGGTCACACGTTTTTATAAGCCCATGCCATCACTTCCTCTACGTCACTCTAAGCTCATTAACAACCGGTCACGCAGTGGTTTACCCTATGAAGTAGTTAGCATCATACATTCATTCAACAAGCATGAGGACATGCCTACCCACTCTACACAAACGCAGAGGTATATTATGAAACATGACGCACATTGCCTACTCCGAACCTATACTCAGGGAGCTTATTATCCATAATGCATTTTATTTGATAAGCACACAATAGGTAAAATAAAATGCAGGAAATAGAAGTTAAAAATAACCACAGGACCATGGGTTACCCAGAGAAAGGAACAAAGCTATGGGAGGGCAGTCACCCGAGAGGTTGAGGGGCTTTGGATATGGATTCAAACACCAGAGTTACTATTCACCAACTCTATGACCTGACTTTCACTTTCTCACTTGTTGAATTACAGAATCTAAATAAGAAAAGTATGCGCAGAGCTCTTAACCCAAGCATAACAGACAGCTGTCTGGTGCTTCTCGGCTCAATGTCATAGTCTGGCATATGTGCTGAGGTGGTGGCAACCGTGAGTCTCCAGGTAGGGCAGTCAGGGCTATTAAGTTGTAAATATGAAGTTCACTTTGGCTTAATAATGCAAGCAAGAAATGTATTAGAAAAAGCCTAGAGCATTCCATATCTGATCAATAAACTTCTGTTGACCTGCTGTTAGGGTTGTGGCCGGTTGCTATAGTACCCTGCAGTAAGACAAAGGCCTCAGTTTACCTTCTGTTGACACTGCAGTTGGAGAAGAGAGAGCACTTTCACGCACACCCCTTCCACATGGTGTGGGGGGAGGGGCTTCCCATGGGGAAGTGAAGTAATTTTACATGAACCAATAAGCAATGCTAGGCAGACTAGACTCAACAGCCACTCACAGCAGAGTGCCCACTGTAGATCTATGTAGCAGCCACCTATATTTGGGACATGCATAAGCATGTTTTTTAAAAAGGCTTCACAGAACCTTCAGACAGACACCAAAAGCTGAGAGCTATTAAGAAAGCACAAAAAACCGGAGAAAATACTGCTAGCTCTTACAATGAAGAGAGCAGGTGGGTGCAACATTAAACAACACCTTCTTTGAAAGTCGAGGGCCACGTGGTAACTCCATGTGACTGTGACACTTCAGCCTCCACCTTGCAGAGGGAGGGACACAGCACTCACAAAGTTGCAGGGACATGGGCAAGGTTCCAAGGTGACCTCGACCTTTTCCTCCGATGGCTGCTTTGGTCCTGGTTGGCACTTGATGGCACCAGATTCAGTTCAAGGTCCTCGGCAAGACAGTGGCTGCAGAAGAGAGCGTCGCCAGAAGTGGTATCTCCCCATTGGAGAGCACCCAGTCAGTAGCTCCTCAGATTGCAAAGAGAAGTCCTATGAGTCCCCAGGGGAATGTTCCAGTCCCTGACTTCAGAGGTCAACCTCTTCTGCAGGAGGATTGGGCATCTGCCAGGTAACCCGTGGGAGCAACCTGCACTTTCTGAACTTTTCTGTAGAGTTGGAGGGGGAAGAGTGAGCCGTGGGGCTGGCAGCCGGCCAGGCAATATGGGATCATGGGATGTGCCTGACCAGCTCTGGGAGAGTGCCCAGCCTCACCAGATCTGGACCCCAGGGGTCTTTGAAGGACTAAACATTGCTCAAGACATTTTTCTCCAGGCTCATTAATCCTGATGACAAGCTTCAAAATCGCAAAAACAGTTGCCCTTTGCCAGATTACAAGTATCTACAGTCTGACATTAAAAAACTGAATTTAGCTTTTCTCTATATAATTGGCACCCAAATATAGCTAAAGTGAGCAGGAGAGAAGGGAAGAGGGGGGAGGGAGAGGAGGAGAGGAAGGAGGAGAGAGAGAGAGATAAAGACAGACGGAGACAGATGACCGAGAGAGAGAGAGAGAGAGAGAGAGAGAGAGAGAGAGAGAGAGAGAGAGAGAGAGAGGAGAGAGAGAGAGAGAGAGAGAGAGAGAGAGAGAGAGAGAAATTTTGGGCTGTTTTGGCTGTTTGGCTACAGTTTAGAAATTATACCATGGCATCTATTGCTTATATTATTCTAGAGTGTCATCTTGCAGAGAGCATGTTTCTCTACAGCCAGCCCATCCCCCCTCACAAAATCTCCTCTAGCTATAGTGAGCTCTCTGTCCAACTGAACCTGCCATCCTGGATACAATGCACTCTAGAAGGTAGTTGGTTGAAAGGGGGGGGGCACTTCCAGTCTCTCTCCTTATAACCTCTCTGTAGCTCTCCACCAGATCTTTATTCCTAACCTCCCACTCAGAATCAAAGCAATTTGTCTCAAATATTTAAAAAAAAAGAGCCAGGGTGCCATATTTGGGAACCTTTGCACCATAATGGTGTTAGGTGTAAAGGTATGTTGCTTCCAGCCCTGGTCACAGTTTGCAGAAAAAGTTGCAAAAAAAAAGTTTGTAGTGATCAGTCAAGGCTGATATTTGTTTCTTCCTTATGTAAACTATAAGCACAGGCCAGAAGGGCTAAGGTGGACATTATGGCGCCAAGGTCAGCATCTCCATCTTGGTCCTCTAACCATCCTCAAAATGGTGTCTGGTAGGGTTTAGGAGGTCTACCTCAGCCTCCAGGAAAGGGTGGAAGGTGCTGATCTTGGCTCTTCTCTGGCAAGGTGGAAGTGTGGTACACTGAAAGCAGCCTTTACATGTTCTAGAATTTTGTCCAAGGGCCACGTCAACTTGTAAGAGTCCAGGAATGAAGTCTTGAGTTAGGCAGTAGGTGTCCAGGCAACACTGTCATCATAGGTACAGGATGACAGCCTGTGGTGGCTCAAACGGAGGCCTTCTTGCTGTCCTTCCATCCCCCATCCTGTCCGTCCTGTTGTCCTGCATCTGTCCCTGTCCAACTCCCTGTTCCCGTCCCTCTCCCCTTCCCCCCACCTGCGCCTGCTCATACTCTTGGAGAGACTAATTCTCTTGACTGGGGCTAGCCTTGCATCTTTACAAAAGTATCTGTTGCTCTCCTCTATGGGCAATCTGTGACTACTCCCTCCCTGCTCTTAGGGGCCAGGGGCTTTGTGCTGCTTCCTCTTTCTTTCCAAACCCTGCTTGGATTCCCCAAATCTCTTCTTCGGCTTCAGATATCCAGATCTTCCACCCCAGCCCCTCCTTTGCTGATGGGCACCCTTGCCTAAGTTCAGGTTTTCCATATTTCATCTCACATCTTCATTTATTGATTTATGCAAAAAAGCTCAAACAGGAATTCTTTGGTAGCAAATAATAATGTAATATTGGAAACAAAAGAGAAAACTCACAGCAATAACAGGAAATGGAAAACCAAACCATCCTAAAACATTCATGTGCTATTATAGTTTGAAGATGAATTGTCTCTCATGAACAGCTCATGTGTTGTTGAAGGCTGGGTGCACATTTAAGGGTGCTATTGAGGGGTAATTGAGTTATGAGATCACTAAACCAACAGATTATGCTATTGATGAATTTATACTGAATAGTCTGTTAAGGAGTAAGACTTGGTTAGGGAAAGTAGGTCATTGCATTCACGCCATTGATGGGTCCCATCTTGCTTCTTCCTGCCTGTCTGCTTCCTGATCATCATGATCAACTATACTCCTACGCTCCCTGCTCCCCTGATGTTCTGATGGGCCAGACCAATAGCAACGGAGCCAGCCACCCCCAGGCGAAGACTTCCAAAACTGTGAGCTACAGTAAATCTAAATCTTTCCTCATTTAAATTGTTTGTCAGAGTAACTAGATATTTTAACAACATGTAATTTTGGGAGTTTATGCACAGGCAGCTGAGACCAGCTGATTCTTTGCCAGATGGCCAATACACCTAGTTCTTACACATTCCCCCCCCCCCGTGTCTGCCTGTCTGTTTCTGTGTGTCTGTCTGTCTCTCCCTGTTTGTATCTCTAATCTTTGTCACTCTATGCATTATGTATAAAATAGTATACTATATATACATATATATACATGCCTGATATTATCAGTATTTCCTGGTGCACAGCAACGAATATCTGTTGCTCCCCTCTTTGAAACCCAAAACCAGTATAAAGGAGGCATGATTGTAGAGTGAGCACCAACAAATCGACACATGCAATAGCTTGATCTGCTCACTATAAAGTTGTTAGGTCAGAAAACAATTGAGCGGAGTAATAGTTTAACATTCTGCAAAATATCCAGGTAACTCTTTGCTCACCCTCCTAATGATGAAGTGGTGTTGAGCATCACCTAAATAAAATCCTTGTTTACTGACTACAAAATGTCAATCACTATTATTTTGTTTATATCTACTAGTCCAAATTTTATGGAATTTCTCCTTTCTTTCCATGTTAATTAATATGGATGCTTTCCATAAAAAAGAGCCTTCCTACATTGATTAGGGATGTGCAGTGACCCTATGTTCCAGGTAATATGGAAGCATATGAATCCACCCCAGATTTGGTGGTATAGAATAAGAATTTGTTTATGTTTGTCAGTACTGTGGGTGAAAAATTCAGACAGCACAGCAGGGATGCCAGGGCTCTGTTCTGTGACATCTTGGGCTCAGCTAGAAGTAATCAAATGTTGTAATGACTTAGGAATTGTGTTCTTGGAGGATCTGTAGGCTTCTCCACTTACAGGGCTGTTAGCAAGAGTGACATGATCACTGGGCTGCTGGATTGCTGAGCAGAGCTCACATCTATCGTCGACCCACAGGCCGTGGGCCTCCTCAAACCACCATGGCCTCATGAGAATTGGAATTTGTCACTTAAAAACTCAGGGCTGAAGAACAGATGTTCTAGCAGAATTGGCAGGGATGAACTGCCCTTAATGGCCTATTCGCATAAGGGTTAGGGTTAGGTTAAGGTTTAGGTTTGGGCAAGGGTTAGGGTTAGGGTTGGTGTTAGGGTTGGCGTTAGGGTTAGGGTTAGGGTTGGTGTTTAGGGTTAGGTTTAGGGTTGGGGTTGGGGTTGGGGTTGGGGTTAGGGTTGGTGTTAGGGTTAGGGTTAGGGTTAGGTTAGGGTTAGGGTTAGGGTTGGTGTTAGGGTTAGCATTAGGGTTAGGGTTAGGTTAGGGTTTGGGTTTGGGTTAGAGTTAGGGTTGGTGTTAGGGTTGGCGTTAGGGTTAGGGTTAGGTTAGGGTTTGAGTTTGGGTTAGGGTTAGGGTTGGTGTTAGGGTTGGTGTTAGGGTTAGGGTTAGGGTTGGTGTTAGGGTTTGGCGTTAGGGTTAGGGTTAGGGTTAGGTTAGGGTTTGAGTTGGGTTAGGGTTAGGGTTGGTGTTAGGGTTGGGGTTAGCGTTAGGGTTAGGGTTGGGGTTGGGTTTGGGGTTAGGGTTAAGGTTGGGTTAAGGTTAGGGTTTAGGGTTCGGGTTCTGACTATTGGTCAAAAGAGTCACAACCTAGCTTAGATTCAGTGAGGTGGCACAGAGGCGCCTGGATGTAAGGCTGAACAGTGACAAGGGTGGAGAGCACTTGAGTGAGAGGCACTGCAGCCATTTTTGGGAACTGTTGTCTTCCACAGCCTGAAACATAGTTCCTGTAGAAAAGCAGAAGAAATGCTGGCCAATCCTACCAGCCTAATTATCACTTTTCAGTGAGGAATCAAAGAACAGATGCCCCAGCCTGGACTTAATAGAAAGTAAGTCACGGCTCTGAGGGGTGAATGGGGGCCTTTCCCACTTCGGACTCTTGTACCACCACAGCGACTCAAAACCATTCAGGGTACTCATAGATTCTCTGGGTTGGGCTCCCAGGGATCAACACAAGCTGGGTACTGTGTTTCCGATAGTGTACTTAACCGGCCTTTGTCATAAGATGTGTTAGGCACCACATTCTCCTGCAGTTCCTGGAATTACACATCTCTTCCTAGGAACTTCCATCCTTTTCAGTGTTTAGAAAGAATTATTTAATAGTTAGAGAATCCTTTTTAGAGCCCACACCAGAATACTGTGGATGTTCTCTACTGCCAAGTTGCCATTGCTTCTAGGAGTTTTCACTGGACAGAGAACAGAAAGATCTCAGAACTCTTCTTTAAAATAATGGATCTATATGTGTGTGTCTTTAAAATTCTCAGCTCAGGCTTTCACTTCTAATTAAAATATAAATATTATAAAACATTTATTTATCTTTTATTGGGTATTTTTCCCACTTACATTAACTATAATACAAATCTGACACAAGAAAAATCACTTAGACAACAAACATAGGCTCAAAGTTATGTTACTAATGACCCCATAATGATACAAATAAATCTCAGTATTCTTTTGCTGTTTTCTGTTATGTTTGTTCTTTTAAATTTTATCCTTAGACTACACCGCACTAAAGCTATGAGCACTGTTCAACGTATATTCAGATGAATCCTGTTTCCCCTCTACCTTTTGCCCTGTTTCTTCACATCCTTAGGATTCCATTTTCATCCTGTTCTGACTTCTGTCTCCAGTGCTTCCTTATACAAATATAAGGAACTATAAGCGACTATCTAAATGTGTATTTATCCTCGCATTCATGTCTCTTGTTATGTAAGAGTAACACATCATTTCCTTTTTCCCCCCGAATCTTTACTTTTCCCAGCTATGAGTATATTCTGAAGATCACTCTGCAGCACGGAGAACCCGCCTCCTGCTTTCTTGGGCTGCAGTACACCATGGTGCCATCCCTGGACCACGGAGATGCTGAGTAGCCCCAATCTCTTTATTACAGCTACTATCCTGAGTGTGTGCCACAGTGTCTCTGGAATGGACTGCCAGAGCCCAGGGCCAGCAGGTTCACAGTGTGGTGCTGCTCTTCCTCGCGAGGGGCTCTGCTGTGCATCCTTGTGGGGAACAAGGAGGAAGCTGGTCCCTATAGTCTCATCACGAGAGCTCAGCATCAAACTTTGGGACTTTTGCAAGTCTGATGAATGAGAAAGGGTACCTTGGGGTACTAGCATCACGTTCTTCTCCAGTTGTGGCTGTGTTGGAGCAACTTTTGCATGTTTAATACTATTTTCTTTCATGAGCCCTATTTGTTCGTGCTTGTGGTTGTACTTTACTAGGCTGGAGCTACTTTTCTCATGCCAGTATCTTGAGTGTTATATGACACACGATATTTTTCTCCCTTTATTTAATGTATTTTTATATTTGGTTATGAGCCTAGCCTTTAATGGCTAAGCCATCTCTTCAGCCCCATTTATTGAATTTTAAATATATGTATGCTTGTTTGTTTTCATACACAGTGTGAAGTTAAACACTAGACAAATATTCAGCCACTACATCATGCCTTTTCCTTTCGATGGCATCGACTTCGTCAGCTTCCCTTTTATGGATTCTGGGTATAAAGGCGCTTTCAGTAAGGTCTTGCTCACTGTCAGATGAGAGGAGCCCAGGCATGCTTCTCTTACTGTATGTATTTACCAATCACTAGATTGTTCCCTGACAGCTAGAAAGAGTTCTCTACAGTAAACAACATGTTTATAACCACCACGGCCTTGAAGCTCTTCCTCACCCTGTGGGTGAGATGCTGTACTCAGGAGAGAGGACCATTGCAGAGGTCCAGATTAAAGAGTTTAAGCATCTTTACAAATTTAAATGTGCTTAAGCAGGCTCAATTTACAACAAATTCTGAGCTTCTAATATGGACAATAAGTTAAACCCACTTGTCACTGTTGGGAGCTCGAAGCATAGAACACAGTTAAACCCAAACTCCCTGAGGACAAGACACAAGTGAGATAGAATGTCACTGTATCTTACTAGCCACCATTTAACCATTTCCTAGCTCAGTTTCTCCTCTTTTGTATCAGTTAATTTGAGTGCCGAGGGAAGGGATGTGAAGAGTTAGCAGGTATCCTTTGAGCAGCAAGGAAGAGTTATTCCTCTCTGTGTCCCTGGTCTATGTCCACTGCCCGGGAGCTCTTTGACAGTCCTATGTATGAAGGGTAAAGAAGAAAAGAAACTCAGAGAAGGGCAAAAGATGGCAGCAGGGGCAAGACCACCCTGGGTCTTGTGAACGGGAGCTGTGGGCTTTGTTGCTAGTGTGATGAGGGTTCTCAGAAGGGGCCATAGGGTGGCCATCTGCTTAATCCTGAGGTAAGAGCATTGTAGTTGCCACATTCTAAGCTGTCTGAAGAGGGACTGTTAAGAGACTATCTTAGGAGCTGCTCTTGGTTCCCCACACAAGTCAGGTTTAAAAATCCTGCTCCATTTTCCTCTTCGTGCTTCCAGCAATGACTCGTTTATTTCATGTACCCAGCACATTTTGGGTTTCAGCTGTGTCCTGGGTCCTGTATCTAAGCAGCTGAGATAGAAATATTTGCTTTCAGAAAGACTCACATGGTATATACTCACTTATAAGTGGGCACTAGCCCAAAAGGTATGTTTCATGAAAGTCTTCACTTACCAGGAGATTGGGATAGATGTGAGGACATGCTACTGAGACTCTAGGTAAGACAAATATAGGAGATGGGGAAATAGAAGGACCCAGAGGATCTTAGAAACCTATAAGAAGAACATCGTGATGGGTGGATCAGGGCCCAGGGGGGTCTGCTCAAACTATTGCATTAACCAAGGACAATACAAGTAGTAAACATCAAACCCCTACTCTGATCTACCCCATGGACAGGACATTCTCCGCAGTTATTTGGAGAGCGGGGACTGACTCTGACATGAACTCTGGTGCCTCATATTTTACCACCTCCTCTGGGTAGGGAGGCCTGAGGGCACTCAAAGAAAGAATAAGCAGGCTACCAAGTGAGACTTGATAGTCTATGACCATATAGTGGGGGAGGAGGTCCCCCTCGGTCATAGACTTAGGGGAGGGGAATAGGGTGAAAGCAAGAGGGAGGGAGGAATGACAGGATATAAGTGATGGGATAACAATTGAGTTGTAATCTGAATAAATTGATAAAAAAAAATATTTGCTTTCATAGACTTAGGTTTTGGAAACAAGGAAAAGGAACTAGCCAACTGACCAACAAACTAACCAACCAACCAAATAGTTAACTAAATATACTTAGGGAAGTATAAGCACTAAAAAGAAAATGTAGCAAAAGATTAGGATGTGGGGAAATAGTAAGCATTGGAGGGGGTCACACAGTTCTGTCAGATGACCTGGGGATTCTCACTGATTAGGGGTTCAATAAAAGTGTGAAGAAGGGGAGAGCAAGGCCCACCCAGACCAAGCAGCCTGACTTCTTATTTAGGAAATGCAGCCATTCTGGCCTTTCATGAACACATTGAGGCCCCTGCTGTCATGGGAGCTGAGGGTACAAATGCAGAGAAATCCCGTTTTTCTACCTTTGCAAAGCTTAAAGTTCTGACAAGGAGGAAACCATTATCCAATAGTGACAGAAGCCACCATACGATTATAGCAGCATGGTTTGATGATAGCATGTAGCAGCAAGTTTTGCCTCATGCAAAGCCAGGAAAGATGTCCTTGGCAAAGACTTGGGCACTGAGTAAGTAAAAATGGGTTGTGGTGAACTGTCTTTTCTACATGTGTGATGCAAAGGCTGGAGCCAGAGGGGTGGTGTCACGCTGACTTTCTGGGCTTAACATGCAGAACAAGGAAGTTATTGACGTGCGAGGCTGGTCTTGCCTTGAAAGCGGCGTGGCTATAGGGTCATCATCCAGTGTCTGCTGGCCAGGCCACTCTCTCTAGGTGCAGCCTCCGTTAGGTCAATTTCTGAGCTCCAAAGTGCAGAGCGGCTGGAAGAGGAAGGAACACAAGCAAGTAGTTATGGAAAGTTCTGTCAGATGTTGGGACAGGAGCAGCAGGGCAGGGCAGACAGAGTCTCTTCGAGGGAGAAGGGATCTGTGCTCTCCTTAACTCCAACCACTTCTGATTTGTCCTGGGAGTCCCATGAGACGGGAGGGCCCAGGGCGAGAACCAGGTTCAGAGTGATTTCTTTTTCTTTCTTTCTTTCTTTCTTTCTTTCTTTCTTTCCTTTTCCTACCACACAGTAGACTCATGGAATTGTAACCTATTATGATAGTGTATTTATTATTCTACTCCTCATAGATTGATGAAAGCAATTTTTTTTTTTTTACCAAAAACGTGTTTTTCTTTGCTTTAAGCATGTTTAATGTGTCAGTCCCCGGATGTGGGCTTGTACGAACCAAATCTGCTTCTATGTGGGGTACTCACAGGGTGTTCCTGCATCTCCCCTGGCCACTGCTTTATCCCTTAACTGGTTCTGTACACATTTTTGAGTTCATGGTTTCTTTTTCATCCAGTGACAGCACTTCAGGCTGATGGAAGCAGAAGTGGGTATGTACCATGATGGCTTATGTGACTGAATCCCGGGGAGCAGAGGTGGGAGGAGCCTGGCTTTCCATCTAAGCTTGATCACTCCCTCCACTCCCATGTGTCAGTTCTGTATTGACTTCATTCTTTGATCTCCCTCATAATGAGGAAATGAAATTCCTTCTAGAATATGTGCATTTTTTTCTGAACTTTGGTTGGTCCTGGAGATCACATGCCCACTCCCAGGCAGCCAGTAGATTAGCAGTGAGATATTCTAGCTGGCACCCCTGGGTCACATGCCCTGTGAGTGTGGCACATGAATGACAGCTGACCACTTTGGAGCATTAATTTAAAATGCCGAGTGCACAGTCCATGCTCCTGTAGTCATGCTGCACTGCCTTAGACATCAGCTCCACCTCTTCCTAGATGTGTCACCTAGAGCCAGCCACGTTTGGCTTCAATGTCCTCTTCTTATAAAGCAGAAACAGAAATGCAACTTATCTCAGTGTTATCATGGAAGTAACTTGAGAGAAATATATACATATACATATATATAGAGAGATACATAGATATACATGTATATAAAAAAGAAATATTTGCTTTCATAGACTTAGGTTTTGGACCAGTGTCTGACACATACTGAGTGCTTTGGGCATGTTACCCATAATCACCTCTAATATCGTCATCAGGGTCAGTAAAACTGAATCAAGAACTCAAACTCTAAAAGAAAAGAAACAGCATATTTCATGCTGCTGTACGAGCCCATGAATGTGTCTTTCTCTGGGAGCCGTTTTTGCCAGTGGATTCACAAGAATTTACCACTGTTGCATGGTTAAGGATCATTAGATGGACTTTATTCTGGTCAGAAACTTGGGGTTGGGGATATCAAAAAGGATCCCTTCTTATTAAGTGAAGATGAATGCATTTTTTGCATTCGCACAGTCATAGGTCAGCATTTTGGAAGACCTTGCACGCAGGCAGCCCTCATCCGGATTAGTCACGGCAGTTAAGGACTAGAGGGAGACAAACATCCTTTGTGAACTTTCACATCATAGTTCTTTCTCTCAAGCCTGGTACAACTGTATCAGCCTGGAAATGTATAAATCGAATTAAAGTGTGTCTGGCTTTTCAGAGAGTGGAAGGGAGATCAGGCCTTTGAGCGCAGCTTTCTCACTCTATGTTCATTACCCAACACCTGTCTTTTTAATCACCTTAATTCTAGAGGTTAAGTCCTAGGTTATAGGAATGCCTGACCTACACTGTGGTTTAAGGCTCCAGATTGAGTTGGATAGCAAATTAACTGGGAAACAAAACCAAGACATAGGCATGGTTACCTCCTCAGGGCTGATTCCTGTAAAGATATGCTTTGGTAATAAAGTTCTTGATAGGACATGCAAGGCGGATGTTTCTGTTGACATTTTCTGCAATAGAATAATGAGAAATGCTCATATCCAAAATGCGAAGAGAGTGGTAGAGTCCTTCCTAGCATGTACCACAGACCTGGTCCTTCAATTCTCACCAAACCACACGCACCACAATAACCTCACAACCTTTCTCCAAAGAGGCACCTTCAGAAACAAGATCCCAGAAACCACAAGGTAGAAGGAGAGAACCAGCTTCCTCAAGATGTCCTCTGCTCTACACACTCACACACATGCACAAATATGTTCTCTGATTACTGAGTGTCCCGAGAGTGAGCAGCCTGGCCCTAATTGTAGAGACTTCTCTATCTCTGTCTTCAGCAGATCCAGAGTGCTAGGCATGGAGGAACCTAGGCTGCCTGGGTCCAAGGCTGTCTGTGTCTTTCTGGATGGACACCAGACACATGAATGGACCACACTCAGAGTGAGTCACAGCAGTCCATGCCCAGTGAAGCAGAGGTGACTTGCCTCTTCGCGGGCCAGGTGTTGGATCTGTGAACACAATAAAGCCTGCCATCCTTTTCTCCCCTTTGGCTTTAGGGGCAGTTTGTTACCCGCAATGGCACGTGAACAGGAGATGGAGAGATGTGCTCTGAGGCACTGAGAGATCATGAAAACGCCTTCAGATGCAAATCTTAAGGTGTTGGACAGACCCGGTTTAGAGGGCTCAAAGATGTGGCAGTCCAATGTGAGTATGGGTCACTGCTCCCCAACTTTATGCCATATAGACCCTTGACTACGCGTCTTCTTTCCTTGACTGTTGATTTCTCCGAAGCTCTTGATACAGCTTAAAAGACTGAGGGCAGGCCATATTAATTTCATTAAAACTACAGTATAGTTTAATATGTTGTAATAAAAAAATATTTTCATTTTGAAATTGGGCAATTCATGCATAATGCAAGATTTTACAGGGACCAGATTCCTGGGGATGCCCAGATGACACAAGCCAATGATAAGATGCACTTGAGGGTATGAGTAACTTCTACTTCCGTCAGCCTCTCTGTGACTCCAGGCGTTTATACTGAGATGACATCAAGAGTCCAGAGTTTAGGCTGCTGCACATTTGAGTTCTTGGCTGCTGGGACCATCCTGTGCCATGTGCTGCTTCACTGGCTGCCTCTGGGAGTCAACTTCCTTGGAGCATTGCCCATTGCCTTTGGGGCTCTGTGCTTCCTCCCCTCCCCTCCCTTCCCCTCCCCTCCCCTCCCCTCCCCTCCCCTCCCCTCCCCCACCCTTCCCTACAAGTGCCCTGTCTTTCATTGCTATCAGTGACTGTGGAGTTAGATGTTTTTTTCCTGATCTTTGTTGCACCCCAAGTCTCAAGAGCTCTTCCAGGAGCCATTGTTTTCTCTGGTCAGTGCCTTTTGGGGACTCTCTTACTGTAAACAGCAACATCAGGCAGAACACCCAGTGTAGAAAATTACAGTTGGCAGAGGACTTTCACAGACCTGCTCCTGCCCGAGCTTCATGTGAAATACAAGATTATTTATTCGAATAGGGACATTATTGTATTTTTGAACTTACTTAGGAGGAACCCGGCTGAGAACTCTCAAAGGGCGGAGTCACTTGTCTGAGATGAAATGAACTCTGAGTGGAGGATCCTGGGAGCACAGGCAGGTACTGTGCGACAGACTCTGTCCTCGTTTCGGCTCTGCCAGGCCCCGTCCGTGTGGGTAGACAGAGTGGCTCCTCTTCTTCACGCACAAGCAATTATCATAATGATTGTTGTCATTGCTCACTAGCATGGGTTCACTCAATGCCCTTCATTTTCTTTTCCCTGAAAATAATTTGCTATTCATAGAATAGGATGATGTAATGAGAACCTGATGAGAATAGTCATGTTATTTTTAAGCCTCAGTTTACCCATTACACTTTGTTTGAAATTTAAGAATATAGCTACCGTAATTATCATAATAGTAAGCCACAATGAAAGTTTACTGAGTCTAATGTTTAGCAGTTTAATAGGCACTTCAATACAAACTCATTCATTTGAGCCTCATAATTGCCCAACAACATTGCGCAGGTCATATGCCTAGTTCATACGTAACTGAGCTTCAGAGAAGTCAGGCGCCCAGTGCCAGATCCTCACGAAATGAAAGGTGCCCTGTGATTTGTTCTCAAGGTTTTAGCATTGTTCCATTCATTTCCCTGTTCCTCCGTGTGGGGGGAGATGGAGGGCTGCACAGGAACCCCAGACTCACTGAATCAAGGTGGTTGGGCTCAAGGCATTTGCAGTTCTAACAAGCCCCTGGTGTGTGCGTGCTATTTCTAGCTCGTGAACATTTTGATTAGTACCAGGAGACAGTGGCACGTCCCCAACGATGTTCTGGTCTCATTATCTCAGAAGGAGCTGTTGGGGAGATACCAACCTTGCAGGATAACAATGAAGCAATAGGCAAAAGCCCTTTAAACATGCCCCTGGCTACAGATGTTATTATCCACTGCTGGTAATGCGTGGTGCAAAGCATGCTTGCAAGCATGATGTCAGAGACTTTCTTGCCCAGCTCCGAGGGTGGCCATTTACATAACATTCCGTGGCTTTGGTTCTGATAGATCTGTGTGACATGTGACAGAATAGGCAAATGAGAATCCACTCCTCTGGTGCTGTCTGTAACGAGTTGCTAGGACAGGCTTCCCCTCAACTAAATGTCCCTCCTCTTCAACTATGAGGACCGCCCACCATCCTTACGGATGAGCTCCATCTGTGGCATCTTTGCCCTCCAGGAGTATGAACAGCTCTCCCGCCATTGCAGTGTTACCAAGGGCAGGCATAGATGGACGAAAGATGCTTTGTGTCCCCCCCCCCCTTTACCCTCTGCTGGGTTGGGCTTGTCTGTTGTTTGCATGTGCCTTGGATATGGAACCCAGCTGAAGTATGCAAGTTGCTACTCTTGCTTACTGTCATTCAGAGCTTTCTGGGAAACTTCACAGTGCCAGCAAATGGCAGTGAAGGGCGAAGGAGGTTGAGCTGAGGGATTGCAGAAACCACATGCTGCTGGATGGGCTCTGAGTGAGGGAGGTTGTTTCCCATAGAGATTCATTTATTCTTGAGCTCTAGGTCAGACAGTGTCAGAGTTAAGTCCGGGCAGGCATCATCATCATTATCACCCGTCCTTATCATCATCTCCATCATCTACCCTGTGTGACTTTCCTTCCTTGAACCACAGTTTTTCTGTTTTTCTGTAAAAATATTATTACTATCTCAGTACTAGGGGCTGGAGAGAGATAGTACAGCAAAAACAAAACAAAAACCCTGAGGTTAGGTCCCTAGCACCCATGTGAAAAACCAACCAACCAACTAACCAACCAGCCAACCAGTCAACCAACCAACCAGCCAACCAGTCAACCAACCAACCAACCACCCAGCCAACCAACCACCGCCACAAAAATGGCTGCAGCTGTAAGCACTTAGTGTAAGCACTACGGAGGTGGATATAGGTGCATTTCTGGAGCTCACCGGCCTGCCAGCCTAACCAAACCAACAAGCTCCAGGTTCAGTAAAAGACTGTTTTTAAAAAAACAAGGTGGAAAGTGGTTAAGGAAGGCACCCACCGCTGGCCTCCAGCCTCCATATTCCCATTCACAGACGTGAACATGCGTGTGCACACAGAGGTACAAAACTTTCATACGCATGCATACAACACACACACACACACACACACACACACACACACACACACACAAATAATCACATGCAGTGCTCAGAAACTCAGCAAACAGAACCTATTTTTCATGTTAATATCATCTCACATGCGATATACTATTAAGGTGATATAAGGCAGCCACTATATTAGGCATTGGGCATGGAACAGTGGGTACAAAATGGAGCTTGCCCTGGAGAAGGTTACGGTCCAGTGTGGGGAATTGCATCAAGGACAACTGCACCAAGCAGCTTTCAGGCGCCACTTTCAATGATTGGTGAAAAGGGGGAAAATTGCCCAAGTGGGAAGACTGTATCCTTGTAGTCATCAGCCTCCAGACTCCCCCTCTCTGTTCTTTGACAACCTTCTCAGCCCTCATGAGCGAACGCACAAGTCCAAAGTTTAAGTCAGTATTCCCAGAGCATCGCAGTCTGTTGACCAGCTGCGACTCTGCTGACTGCAACATCCAGTGGTGGTGGATTCACCATCCAGTCAGCATCCTTCATCCACCCAAGGCATCTCATTCAGGTTTGGGAAGTTACAGGCTGACATGGCTCTGAAGGTCTGCTTAGCTTTTTTTTTTTTTTTTCCTCCTTATTCTCTCTCAAATGTTTCATTTCTTTCCTTTTAGGATCCGTGCCCTAGTTGTTCTGGGAAACTTGTGACCTCTCTGTGTTTTTAATTAGAAGATGTCATTTTTCCATGGCAACCTATCTTGATGTCCTAAATAGAGAAACTGTAAAAAATCGGTTTCCCTGCGAAGGGGGCAACGGTTGGAATAGCACTACCCGGTGAGCATTGGTGTCCCAGGCAGGTTTCTCCAGCTCTAGTGAAGAGTCTCCGAGTTCAGGAGGACTCTCGGGTCTTCTGGAAAAACAGATCTGCACTGGCTACAGCGGGGTCATAGAACCCAGTCCTTCATGACTGTGTGGAAGAATCTGCCTTTCTGGCTGGCATGGGAACGGCACTATGTCAGCAATGAACTCTGGTGTCTCCAGGGCCCACGGCCAATAGGTGATAAGTTACAGGAGCCACACAAAAACAAAACCACTGATGGGAAACAGTCGAAACCAGCCCCAGACTCCATGGTGACTGGATCTGAACTGACCCTTTCACCCTAAGGCCCTCCCTCCTGAAGGGATGGGTGTCTTCAGAGAATGATGCGGGGAGGCTAGAAATGATGCCTCATCCTTAGCTAAATGACCTGGCAGAAAGTGATTGACTTCAGAAAGTTTTGCAATCCTGGTTTTTTTTTTTTTTTTTTTTTTTTTTTCTTTTTTCTTTCCCCCAGCATCATTTCCATTCCGGAAGGCAGGCTGATAAAGGAAAGTCGCTCTGACCACAGGGATCATGTTGATGCATTTTAAATTATATGGTAAAATGGCATGCTGGGGCCTCCTCTGCTCAGATCGTGAGAAACCTTGGAGCTCCTGCAGGGGACACATTGTTGAAACCCCATGAGACGTTAGGCACCCAAGACAACAGTCGACACTTATTTGCTGCTTATCATTTCAAATGCGTCGCGTGGTCTGCTTTACTCATGGTAGCTTTAGCCAGCGCTTGCTCCCCTGCTTTCTGTGGGCCAAGAACTGTGCTTCCGTGTCTTCTGTCTCCTATTCCCATTGTGTCTTCCTGTCTTCAGAAACTGGAGCCTAGGGAGCCTCAGCAATTCCCAAGGAAAGTGTTAGCTCTAGAGTTCATCTGGGCCTGCAGGCTTCCTCCTCCTTCTCCACATGAGAGTGCCACAGTCTGAGAATCAGGTTCCGTGTGTGGGTTCCCTTCTTAGGCTCTTGGAGGCCATTCCTCTAATCTGAGGAGCCCTTCCCTAGGGCACAGCCTGCCAGGTGTGGCCTCGCTACGCACGCAGGGTTTGGGGGACCTGGAAATGTTGTCTTCTACACGAGCGATGCCTGGTTAGTTAGCACCCAGTTAATCTTGGTTGAATGACTTGGAGTATGCACACACTGAGTTTGTCTAGAGCATCCGTTGTACTGAAGATGCTGCAGCGGCCACCATAGCACCACTAGTAACAGCTCGTGTTTGAATATGAAGTCTACCTTGCATTCGCTGCTCATCTAACTCTTAGCAACTAACATTTTTTTTTTTTTTTTGCCCCTTGTTTGATAGAGTAGATAGGAAGTATTGGAGTCACGATGGGGCTGAGAACCAAGTAAGAATCATGTATACTCGGTTTGTGAATATTTTATTGAGTACTTGCAGAAAACATCGAACCCCTTCTCAGATCTCTAGCCAAGGGACAAGACATTCTCCACAGTTGTGTGGAGAGAGGGGACTGACTCGGATGTGAACTCTGGTGCCATATATTTGACCACTTCCCCATGGTGGGGAGGCCTGGTGACATTCAGAGAAAGAATAAACAGGCTACCAAGTGAGACTTGATAGTCTATGACCATATAGAGGGGAAGGAGGTTCCCCATCTGTCACAGACATAGGGGAGGGAATAGGGTGAAAGCGGGAGGGAGGGAGGAATGGGAGGATACAAGGGATGGGATAACAATTGAGATGTAATCTGAATAAATTAATTAAATAAAAAATGCATTTATACCCCCAAAATGCAAAGTGTGAATTTTTTTGTTCTTGAAGGAAAAGATAGACAGTTGATACCAAGAGTCCTTAAGTCACCCCAACCCTCACCCCATGCACCCCGACCCCCACCCCACGCCTCCATTTCCTTCTTACATTTTGTTTTGGTTTTAGAGGCAGGGTTTCTCTGCTTAACAGCCCTGGCTGTCCTGGAACTCTCTTTGTAGACCAGGCTGGCCTGAAACTCACAGAGATCTGCCTGCTGGGATTAAAGCCGTGTGTCACCATGCCTGGCTTCCTTATCACTTAGAAGAAAAAATTTGGAAGCATCACAAGAAGTGTCAGCGTATAAGGATGAGACTGTTGGGACCTGTCTTAGCTGGTGCAGATGCTACCAGAGACAGAGGCCAGGCACCTGCTTTACAATCTGGCTTTGAGTTCTGACTTCCCCCTCATCACTCACATGAATATGGGCAATCTTCTGGTCTGTTAGAGCCTTGGCACTCATAGATATCTATGAAGTGGAAGACAGGACTGTAGCCTGCCTGCTTTCCCTGCAGAGGTAGTCCGGGAAGCAGTGAGGTGGGGCTTGGGAAAGCCACTGACACACAGCATGATGAATAGCTCTTTCCCTTCCCAGTTGCTCTGCTGAAACCCATCCAGCACTTGTCTTCTCGAAGGATCTGTGATGCCTGAGTGTTTAAACTCCATGGCCCCAAGTCAGGCCAAAAGCTACGCAGGCCACCTGTGGCCAGACGGCTCGGTCTTTGACCTCATTAGAGAAAGGATATCTTGAAAGTGGGAAAAGCAAAAAGAAACACAAAACAGACATAAAAAAAAAAAAAAAGATCTCAAGGAAGAAAATAGAAACATCCTTGACAAGGAAAAAAATAGTCTGTGGGAAGAGAGGATATTGCCAGAAGCACAAGGCAGGAAGAGCCTCGGCTGAGGCCGTATTTGGTGCCAGTAAAGAAGCCACCAGGAGCACAGTGCCTCCTTCGGTCCTTTGGAAGGACGATAGGGAGGCAGGTCTCGTCCCTAGATGCCAGCAACACAAAGCTGCAGAGTTCTTGTCCTCAGATGGACACACAGGGTCAGTGGGGCAGTGTCCCAATGTCACCTGACAAGTAAGCCCCACCTTTCTGAAGCCCCAGGCTTTAAAGTGATGCTACAGTGTGGTTGTCCAGCAGTGGCTACTGTTCTCAGTGTCATTATTCACACATCTGTCCCTAATGTACCTTGCTCACTCAACCAGGAGCACATTCTACCTTACTACCTCACTGGTGACTCACTATTGTACATCTGGAAACCCTGCTTAGCCATGAATCAATCTTCTAACAATGTACACAATTAAAAGAGACATTTACTGGCTAACTGGATGAGACGCACTAATGGAATTGGATGGCTGAGTAAAAAGTTTGTCAAAACAAAACAAAACAAAACAAAAACCAACCTCATCCCTTTGTGCCTGTCACTGGGTGAGGCACTGGGCCTGTGCCAGATTCTCTAGAGTAGCAGGAGCAATAGGGAAAAATGTATTCACACACGCCTGTGATTCTAAGTGGGGAGGGGGTGGGGGTTACTGATTAGCGTGTGAGATTGGAGGATAGATAGCTCAGCAATGTCCATCTGCCTATGCAAAGGCTGAGAACCTGGTAGCTGCTTAGTCCAAGAAACTGATACATCAGAACAAGCAGAGATGCACAAGGCTGAAGGATGCTCCCCGGAGAGCTGCTGGTGTGAGTCTGTGGGAGACACAATGCCCACTGGGTGACAGACACAGGCAGGGAGAGCGCAGCACCTGGTTGGCTGGCTTCCTCCTCCTTCTACCTCTCTTCCATGTGGGACCTTAGCCTACCAGTTAGTGCTGCCCAATTGCATGTGGTCCTTAGCCTTCTAGCGTCTGTCCTATATCTTACCCTTCTCTGAAAACACTCCAGTAGACACAGCTATAGGGATGCTTTACTAGGTTTGGGGGGTCTCTCAATCCAGTGAACTTGACAGTCAAGATTAACCATTACAGCTTATAAAGGGTGGCATGGTCCTTGTCTTCTGCCAGGCTACAGGAGTGTAGGGGAAGGGCAAGGAAATGAAACAGCTTAAAACATGTACACTAATGGAGACAAGGCCCACTTAAAGGCAAGAAACAAAAATCAGGAAGACCCTAAGTCAGCACTGGAGAAGAGGCAAGAGAACAAGTTGGGAAAACTCAAAAGAATGAAAAATTGAGTCTGAGCAGAGCGGATAGAGTCTCTGTCTCTGTCTCTCTGTCTCTATCTTTCTGTCTCTCTGTCTCTCTCTGTCTCTTTGTCTCTCTCTCTCTGTCTCTCTCTCTGTCTCTCTCTCTCTCTCTCTCTCTCTCTCTCTGTGTTTGTTTGTGTGTGTGTGTGTGTGTGTGATTTAATATGTAAATGTGTGGTTTGTATGGATAGTGGAAGAGATCCCTGAGTTCCATCATGAAGGGTTTTAGAGTTCCAATAAGTGAGTTTTCTTTGTGACCAGTGTACGTGTTTTATGAGGAGAAGCCATGGAGTATGGGCATCAGGTTTGAGCTCCTACCGGAATCCTCCAGAGGCTGTGAGAGCCAGACTGAAGAGAGCTGTGACGGGAAAAACAGAAAAGGAGTGTGTAATGAGTCAAGGTCAGCGTGACAAAGTGATTGGTTGTATGATACAGAGAAGGTGCTAAATCGTTTAGATTGTTTGATCGAACACTGTAGAAAAAGACACAGGGGATGGGAAGGAGTGAGCAAGTAGGTAAGTGAGTGTGGCAGAAACTTTTTTTTTGGTCTACATAGCAATTGTTGGAATCTGCATGCCCGTATCTCTCCAAATGCATACATTAAGGGGAGAGGTCTCTTGGAGAGTAATTAGGTCAGGAGAGCAGAGACTTCAGTAATGGGGCTAACTGTCTTGTAGAAGAGAGTGGGGAGAGCTAGCTCCCCCTGCCTCTGTGTAAGGACTCAGAGCAGATGTCTGTCTAGAAGGGAAGCAGACCCCATCGCCAGGCACCACATCCATCGCTCTTGGCTCTTGGTCTTACCATTTCCAGAAATGCGAGAATACATCCTACCGTTTACAAGTCACCCCCGCCATGTGCCTTGGGCCTCCCACCGGGACCTCATCCTATTCCATCATGGCTTGAGGTCACATGCGAATAGGATGATGGAGACTCCCCTAAATGAATTTTGATTGGTTTAACCTGCCTCGGATGAATTGTGATTGGCCATTTCTCTTGGCCACTTCGTCAAGTTGTAGGATGGTGGCTTAACAGTTCTAGGTAATGAGACAGAATGAAAAGCTTCTCTTGATAAGTAAAGAGACACTCTGACTTGAGAAACAGGTTTCTCATTTTTCTCTTCTCCTTTGCTGGAAGGTGAATATAACCCCCACATCCTACATCTCCCCTTGGAGTAGCCTACTCAGGGCCATGACACAAAGGTATGAGAACAAAGCTGACACAATAAGGATGGTGGAGCAGAAACCGGTCCTGATGGTAGTATCTTTGAGCGTCAGAATCTACTATCGACCAACTTCTTAAGGTACAAAGGTTCTGTTGTTTTCTGTCACTAGCTCTGTATTTAGTAGACTATGGGAGTGTAACAAACTCTAAACATAATGGCCTACACCTATCTTCTGTTCTTAAGATGTTGCAGGTCAGTGTTAGAAAGAGTAGGGGCAGATCTCTCTAATTCAGACAGGTCACAGGACAATGGGGACACTTTGCTTCCGAGTCTCTTCTGCTCTACATCAGAAACTATGCCTTCTACCCCAGTGACTTAATTCCATACCAAATAAGGCATTGGAAGACAATGGAGGCCGCACTCTTTCAATATTGAGCGCCCAGTTCACTCTGGGTCTGGAATCAAATCCAGAAGAGTAAAAAGGATGGAAATATTCTTTGGAGAGGTCTTATGGGCTAGTATAACATTCAAATCCAGCCCCCTGGAGTGAACTGATCTGACTCAAGCCCAGGACAATCTAGAAAATACAGAGGAGATGTCACCTTCTGTGGATGCAAGTTTCTGCTACATGTGGTAAACTGATTCCTATTCTTTTGTTAATTTGGAACTAAAAGAATTATTTGTTGATCCCATAGACCTGGAGATCCAGGGAGATATTTCTGTCGACTATGGTGAGATTTTCTTTGACTATAACATGGAAAATTTCCAAATTTCCCATGTGATAGGGAGGGAATAGGTCAAGGGACTGGGAAGCCTTGACTAGCTGATGCTGAGAGTGGGAATGGCCACCGAGGTGAAGTTTCATGCTGTGCAGTGACCTGCCTAACTGAGAAAGCTTCTCTCTACTGTTTGTACAAAGAACAACTCAGACATCTCAATGTCCTGGTGTGTGTGTGTGTGGGGGGGACTTCTTTGCGGATGAGTGGGCTCATGACTCACAAAGGGCCAGTCTATAGACCATAGTCATCCAAATATTGTTTTTGAGGGAAGGGCCTTCTGAGTCTAAAATTCAAGGAGCTGTCTTTGACTCTACTTTCTTTCTCTCTGCCACTAGCTGTGACAAACAGCTGAAGAAAGTCTGGAGCAAAAAAAAATGTGTTCAACTCCCTTTCCTGGTGAGGATATTTTATGTGGACACCTAGCAACTCAGATCCTGAAATAACTTCATGTGGGAACCTCTCCAAGAACAGCCCTTCCTCTCCCTTCCTTCTTATCCTCACTCCCCAGCCTGCGTATTTGGAAGCTCTGAGTTTGGGGGGTTTTAACTGTATAAAGCCACCCTGGAAGACAACAGTTAAAGGAACTGACTGGAAATTTCCTCACTAGGAATTTAGATGGGACTTGAGTTTTCTTTAAAGGTTGTCTCTGTTAGCCTGTGGTCCTTTCTGACCACTTTAGACATTCTGTGCACTCTATGGAGTATGTGCCAGAGATGCTGAAAATGTGAGGTGACACAGCTGTGTGTCTCATAGGTGGTATAAATAGCCATGAGTAGACAATTAGGTTTCTGCCATCTGACTGGCTGTGTCCCCCAGGATCCTCCCTGTAAACCTCCAATCACAAGAATGAAGCAAAAAGAAAGCCCTCAAGGGCTGTGTGGTTGAGAAGTGTGGGATACAGGTACCATTCATCTAGAGACCTATATGGAGAAGGGATACGGGTACCATTCATCTAGACACCTATAGGGAGATGGGATACGGGTACCATTCATCTAGAGACCTATATGGAGATGGGATACGGGTACCGTTCATCTAGACACCTATATGGAGATGGGATACAGGTACCATTCATCTAGAGACCTATATGGAGAAGGGATACGGGTACCGTTCATCTAGAGACCTATATGGAGAAGGGATACGGGTACCGTTCATCTAGAGACCTATATGGAGAAGGGATACGGGTACCGTTCATCTAGAGACCTATATGGAGATGGGATACAGGTACCGTTCATCTAGAGACCTATATGGAGAAGGGATACGGGTACCGTTCATCTAGACACCTATATGGAGAAGGGATACAGGTACCATTCATCTAGAGACCTAAATGGAAATGGGATACAGGTACCATTCATCTAGAGACCTATATGGAGATGGGATACAGGTACTATTCATCTATATAGAGACCTATATTGAGATAAAACCCAATCTGCAGAAGCAATTTCTACTCTTGTTCCCTGACCTGCGCTTCTCTAATGTGAAGACAAAGCATAGGCCAACACTGTCTTCTTAGCCAGGTGTCATGATAAGTATAGTGCTAGGAGTGGCTCATTAAACTCATCAATGCTTTATCAGGCGGATACTATAATTCCACCTAGTTCCCAGGTAATAAGTAGTTACTCACATCACAGAGTTTAAAAAAAAAAAAATCAAGGCAGGATCAAAGCCGAGAAGTATGACCCTGAGCCAATACTATAGTCCCAAGCAGGCTCCTTTTTCATTAATTACATTAAACGGAGTTTAAATGTGTGCTGGGCACCAAACCCAGGCATTTGGTGAAGCCCCATTAGTGCTCAGAAAATGGCTGTGTGATAGCATCGTGTCATCATGCCACCGTAATGGCACATTATTTCGCACCTTGTGTGACTATGATAAAAATGGCCCACTTAGTAGGATGCAGAGATTTCATGGTTGGGTAATGCCCAAACTCTTGGTGAATGATAGATCATTTCAGGGAGTTGTAGCCTAGAAAAATGAAAGATCCAGTGTCAAATTTTTAGCATGCTAGGCTGTAGGGCTTCATTAGCCGTCCTTATTGGAGTCCATTGGATAGCAACATTAAATTAAATGAGTTAATTGTTATTCTAAGTTTTTCTTTAACAAAGATTACTCTAACAATATAGAAATATAGAAATTTAGAAAATGAAATAAAGTAGTAAGAAATCAAGACAACTTTACTGCTTAAAGGCAGGCAAGTTATTGACATTTTAAAATTCAAACTGGGATTTTTCTTCATTTTTTGTTTTGTTTGTTCTGCTGATAACATGAGAGACCTTCAAATTCTCGTGTACCTGAGTCATCAGATTTCTAAATCTGGTCCCTTTGGCTGGGGACACAGAGAGAGCCTGGGAGTCTCGAGGGTGCAGTAAGATAGATCCTGGCAGGGCAGTGGCCAGGGAGGCTGCTCTGGACAGGGTGACAGAGGCCTTGCTATCTCAGGGACAAACACTCAGCACCGCGCCAGTATTCTGCACAAGGGTCGACCCAGTCCAGAAGGAAGTTTTCGTAGGCCCAGTTCCCACTCTCGTGGTCACATCACGGTGACACAGCAGGAAGCTGCGCCTCCCCAGAGCCCAGGTCTCTCACAGGAAAGTGCTGTCAGGGATTTCCGCATGGCCATCAGTGCACGTACATGGGGTTCGCAGCAGCAATCCAGCCTGCAGTGTTTACCCACAGGCTGGCCTGGGGCCTCGGGACTGGGCTGGGCACTTCCTCCATGCCATCCTGATGCGCTGTTGATGCCCGCTGCGGGCCAAAATACCAGATCTGCGCCGAGGCTTACCAGAGAGATTTCCTTGTGGCGATGTGAAAAACCTCCTTTCAAGATGTTGCTAAAAATGACAGACATGGGGTAATGTGTTTTCCAGCTGAAAGAAATATTTCTTAATGCCTTGGGCATCTTCTTCCTTTGGCCCAAGTGAAAGGTTCCCTCCTCTACTGGTCTTATCTCCAGAAGGGATTCTGTTGTTTGTGGAACGGCTGAGCTGGGATGCCAGGCGAGGATGTTGGGGTTGTGTTCTGTTATCCTTAGTTGACCCGCATGTTGCTCAAGAGTGGAAGCACAGAGGTAAAGGGAAGAGGAAAGGAAGAATCCAGAAGTTCCTTCAGCTTCCACATCCAGTTCTTTGGGTTCGCAGCTTCATCCCAGGTTTCTGTCTTTAATTAGGCAATGTATTCACTGATGCTGCCAGTCCAAGGCCAGTGAAAGATCACGATTATGACCTTGCTGACCTGCGGTAGTCCAAGACCCCATCTGAGCCCTCTATAACCTCAGGGCTTTCTTCACTCACGTTCTTTGGAGCCTGAAGACCCTTATCCATTCCTTGCAGGGACTCTGGTAATCAGATGGTGACCTACTGCAACCAGCTATGGGGTATTGGCTGGCTTCCTAGTGAGTTATTTGGAGGATATTCTAGGTAATACACTCTAAGGAGTGCCAGCAGAGCGGAAGTGACATCCATGACAGCTCAGACAGCCATCGGTAGCCCACGGAAGACTTGCTGTTGGCGCTGAATGATGCCTTTAGGCTCCAAGGTCCTCTTTTTCTGCTAGGCTTTATCTCTCTCCCCTCGGCAGACTTACATGGCTTCTCTCTACTTCCTCTTCCTGCTGCTGTGGCTTCCCGAACGTCCCATGGCTCAGTGTACTCTTTTACGTGCAGTTTCTTTGATCCAGTTGCGCTTGGTTCCTTATTCTTCTCCATTTGGTCCACAAGGCTGTGTTGTAGGATGGTAGTGTCCCTGGCCACTGTGTAACCTGAGCCTAAGAAGATGATTTGGGGTGTGGTGGGATGGCGCAATGGGCTTTTCTATGCAAGCTTGAGGATCTACATTAGGGTTTTTCAGTACCCACATATACAAACTACGTGTGGTCTGGTGTCTGTAACGCTGGTCTGGGTAACAGGGGTGTTGGGTGGAGAAAAGATGATTTCTAGGGCATATTGGCTTCTGCCCTAGCCAAGAACTGGTGAGTTCCAGGTTTTAGTGAGACCTTGTCTCAAAAGAACAAGGTAGAGAATGAGAGAGGAGCACACCCACGTGTCCTCATCTGTACCCACGCATGTGCATGTGCGCACACAGCATGTCCTCATCTGCACCCACACATACGTGTGTGCGTATACATCTCTACACTATCTCATCACTCATATACACATAGGACATGATGCTTTGAGGACTGGCTCATGTCTCAAAACCACTAGTCCACGGATCTGGGGCATATTTTGGCATGAAACATTTCTTTCACATGCTGGCAGAGGATTAAATGAGATTTTATTTGTTTTCCAGGTGTTTCACCAGAGCATCCAAAGATAACAAAGAACTCCAGCCTCTAAAGATGCTGCCAGGCCATACATGTAGACTTTGCCTCAACACGACTCAACACCGGATCTATGACTCCTATCTTGTCCCCTGCCTCCTCCATGTCAGAGGCATTGCAGTGCCTACAGTTCCCACCAGAGCAGGTTCCCAAATGAGCCTGCAGTGGAGAGAAACAGTGAGACCTCGTATGGCAGGCCATTAGATTTCAGAAGCTCCAGCCTCAGACATGGGAATTGACCTCATTTCTTTAATTTGGCTTCTGAACCCAGTTGTGGAGGGAAAAGATAAAACAGAGAGCTGTAGAAAAACAGAGTACTGCAAAGAGGAAAGCAAGAGCCATCTCTGAGGGTTTGCTGGGCTGGCTCAGGCCTGATGGCATAGAAAGAAAAGGAACTCTTGGAGAAGAGTTTGGTTAATTGGTGTCTTTGTTCTGTATGATGGGGACTGTTCACACATAAAGCTGATCTACAGGCTGAGTGATCTGCTCAGAGCTTATGTGCTGACAGCTCTGACAAAGACAGCTGAAAAGAAGCGACTCCAGAAGAGTAAAGCTTGCCTCCTACCAGTGACCTAGTCAAAGTTCACTTCTAAGACTTCTGGTTCTCTGGAGATGGCGTGGATGTATTCTTCTCTATTCTCCTTACAAGAATCATCTGAAAACAATGCTTGTTATGTGAAAAATAAAGAAAGGAAGATTCTGGAAGGTGGAGAAAAGGGAGGCAGACAATTTAGGGCCTCTAGAAGGCAAAGATCACCAAGGTGAGCTGCCTAGGTCTCCCACCTTCTTTACTGACTGAGGATGCTGGAGACATGGGAATGCCAGTGGGTGCAGACACAAGACCCAACAAAAGTCTGCTGGCTCCATCCAATGTACCATCAAAAGACTCTAGACAGAAACTCTTCTATTCCAGTCAAATATCAAATAAAAATCTGTGGTCCATAAGGCCAACAACCCCAGCAAAGACCAAGATGCTATGACAGTATTTCTACCTTCTCTAGACTATAATATGGCATCTAACCACACCCACTATCAGAGTGGTTCCCAAGGAGACTAAGGGAGATGAGATTTTTCATCTGCACCATGTTACCTAAAAAGAGGGCAAGTCTCCAGCACTCTGAGTTCCCACATCAAGAATTTATGAAGACAAAAAAAAAAAAAAAGCAAACAAACAAACACACACACACAAACCAAACACACACACAAAACTAAGAAAACTAGATTAAGAAAATAATATAGGTAAGAACATAAAAAAGCAATAAAGAAAATCAGGCTCTTAGAAAGGATCAATAACATGGGCAGACATCTAGCAGGATTGATGGAAAAGGGGAAAGACATCTACCAGTAACATCAAAGATGGAGGAGGTACCACTCTAGAGTTCATACACGTGAAGAGGACAAAAGGACTGATCAGAGCACCAAGTACCAACAGTCACCCAGCATGCACAGGGCACCTAATCAGGAAGGCATTTCTACTATGTATTCTAGGCTCATTATGTGAAAATCAATCAACATAATCAATATTGAAAATTAAAGAACATTCATATGGCCATTTTATTTATTTATTTATTTATCTATTTATTTATTTATTTATTTCTGTGTGTGTGTATGTAGATGACACCCACACATGCATGTACTCACACATGTACATACCCACATAAGCCAGGAGAAAGCATCACATTCCCTTGAACTGGAGTTACAAGCTGCTGTGAGTCACCTGATATGGGTGACTTCCTTCTTTGATTTTTTCTTTCATTCATTCATTCACTCATTCTTTTTACTAGCTATATGTTTTCTTGCTTGCTCAGGTCCATATTGCAGAGACCTTTTAGGTGAAGGTATTAAGAGTTAGTTTGACTGAATGCACTGTGTATGTTCCACACAAAGACACTTTGTGGTGAAAAGCTCAAGTCTCCTGTAGCAGCAGTGAGCACACACCTTACTGTTTAAAAGACAGCTGGATGAAAGCTCTGGGATGGAAGATTACATTCAAGATTGCTTTACCATTATAAGAATTAAAATAAATTTCTACAAAATTATATTGAGATTAAAAGTACTGAGATAATTAAAATGGTCTTTAAAAGAATGCAATGTGAGGAACCCATCTATTCAAATTTGTTACTTTATAGCTAGAGTAATCAAGACTTGGTGGCATTAATGGAAATTAAACACATATCAACAGGAGAGTAAAGACAACCCAGAACAATCTCACAAATGTGTCCAGATAACTTCAGACAAAGTTACAAATGTGGTCCTGTAAGGATAGCCTCCTTCATAAATGACTACACAGCACTACAGCCAACCTGGACCTAAGACTCAGAACTTACAGAAAATACACTTTAAAAGGGCCAAGGACTTAAACAAACAAACAAAAAAACCAAAACAACAACAACAAAAAAACCATGAAACTTTCAGAAAGAAAATAGGGAAAATGCCCGGGATCTGGGCTCATGCAAAGTCCTCAGACTTGGCACCCTACGACCACATATACAAAGAATGCAGCCTGGATCAAAATTCAGGCTGTTGATCCACAAACTATTCTTTCAAGAGACTTAGACATTTGCTGCAGCCTGAGAGGAAGTATTTGCATACCATAATACCCAGCGAAAGACCGGAACCCACAGTCATCTTTCAGTACTCAGTAGTAAAAAAAATAAACAAATAAAACAATCCAATTAGAAAAAAGCAAGAGATACAGAGACATGCTTCACTGAAGAGTAAAGAGCGATAACAAATAAGCATGTTAAGCACATTCAACATTAGTCATATGAAAATCACTTGAGATAGCATCGCATGCCTAACAGAACGGCTAAAATGCAACGATGTTGACACCACCAAATGATATCGGGAAAGTGGCTCTGAGACACTGCTCTCAAGCCGGTAAATGGTCCGGTCACACTGGGAAACAGTCTGGCAACTTCTTTAAAAACTGAACTTAGAGCTAGCATGCAGTTCAGTAATTACATTATGGGCGTTTATGCCCGGGAAAAGAAAAGCGTATTTGCACATAAAAACCTGTATGAAAACCTTCTACGCTTTATTCATAATGATAAAAGTAAAGTGGAAGCAAGCCTGGTATCTATTAACAGCCGGTCCCTGGACGATTACTGACCAAGGAAGAAGGAAGAAGTTACTGGTACAAATAACACAGTGGCTGAATCTCCAGAGGGCATTGCTGAACACGAACATGCCCAAACTAAAGGACTCTACTCACAGAACATTCTTGAAGTGACAAAAAAGCCAGTAATGGAGAGTAGACTGGCAGGTTTGGGGGTTAAGGAAGAGTAGAGACGGGAGAGCACAGGGCATCTCTGTGGTGACAGGAGTGTTCTGCTTCTCTATCGGAGTGATGTCGGACTCTAGCTGTGATCATGGACCACCATTTCCCAGGGTGCCACAGTCAGGGAAACCTGTGGACAGGCCACAAAGACTTGGCCTGTTGTTTCTTACAACCGTGCATTAACCTTAAAATATCTCAGAATGAAAATTTCTTTTATAAACAATTGGATTTTAGTACTGCTGAGCCACTGAAACCCTGCCTTACCAGCATCTAGAACCCTGAAAAAAAAAAAAAAACAGAAGTTGAATCTCAGAACAGAGAGAGAGAGAGAGAGAGAGAGAGAGAGAGAGAGAGAGAGAGAGAGAGAGAGGTTTATGTGTAGGTGTCCATGTGCTTGCTCGTGAGTGCAGTGCCTGTCGAGTGCAGAAAAGAGCATATGAACCCTGGAGCTGGAGCTATACAGCTGCCTGCTGTGGGTGGGGACTGAGCTTGAGTTCTGACTCCAGGCCCCAAAAATCTCAGAACTGAACAACTCCTTGGGAGCCAGGCGAGTTGGCACACACCAGTAATCCCATCATTCCAGGAGTTAGAGGCAAGTGGATCTCTGTGGGTTCAAGACCAGTCTGGTCTACAAAGTGAATCCAAGACAGCCAAGGCTACACAGAAAAAAAAAATCCTGTTTTAATAAAGAAAAACAAACGAAACAAAGCAAAACCCAACTCCTTGGAAGTACAAGAAAGAAATGTCACTATGACTTAGATTAATCTTTCTGTCTTAGACCACACCAGGCCCTTTTCTGTATATTTCCACGTTGTTTTGTAGTCAGCTGAATTCCCACGCTGATATTGCTCTACTGTGATTAACAGTTGTCTGCCTGCCTCACGCACTGTCCTGCTTCCATTTTACTTGAAGTGTGTAGAGTATATGTTACCTCACCTTATATTTAGTGTAGTAAGTACTCAATAGATACCTGCTGCGTGGGCAAGAGTGTGTGTCTGTGTGGCAGCATCATTGTCTGAGACTGGTCCATGGGGTGATTTGTATAATAACTCTAAGGATGAAGAATGGAAGCGAACAAAATGGCACCTACAAGAGCTGACCCAGTCCTTGCAGGTTGGAAAACACATGTTAGGGAACCAGGAGTCCAGACAAAACCAAACTGAAGTGGTTGCATTGATAAAAGGCAGAGTAGACCAAGATCCTCTCTCTCTCTCTCTGTGGTCTCCCTTTTCTTCTTGAGGGTCCCCACACTACTCCCAGTCTGTGTACAAATAAGCTTTCCAGATTTTTTCCTTGGCTTTTCAGAATTCTCCACTATGCTGCTCCAACTGAGCAATGGCCCACCCGACTGCCCCCCCCATCCATATCGGTTACCACTGTCAGAGCGTGCTGACGCTGACATATATTTATGAGGGAAAGATTTCTTTTTTCTGTTGTAGACAGTATTAGCCAATTTCTTAGGTACTTCTGAGCCATCCCACAATTTTCCATCATTTTTTGTGGCTTCTTCCTTATGTCATACATGAAGATATAAATTTTGTCTGACAGATACAAGTTTCCATTACATTTTCCTCAGGAACATATTTTGCTCTAAAGTTTTAGCCAGGATCATTTTTTTTTTTACTTCAAACATAGTAAGGACTTAATAAACATTAACTGCTATTATTCAGTCTTTGAAACAGTAGGATTTACAAATTTTTGAACTATAAAAATATACCATATAATTTTAAGGTGTGCAATGTACTGGTTTTTTTTTTTTAATATTCCGGAGGCTTTGTAACCATCACTACTATCTGGTTCCAGAACCTCAAAACAAATTCCATACATGTGAGCCATGCACGCTCCTCTCTAGGGCTTCTGGCAGCTAATACTTCCTGTATCTATGAATTTACCCATTTCATGTGCATGAAATCTTACAATATTCAGCCTTTTGCTTCTGGCTTTTCCCACACAACGTAATGTTATCAAGGCCCATCTACCTCATAGTAGATATCAGCACTTCATTACCCTTAATGGATGAACGATATTCAGTTGAACAGTCATAATATTTTGCATGCCCACTGCATGAATGTTCCCTTTGTTAATCTTTTTATCAAATAATACATGCTTGATTTATGTCTGCCCCAAACTCTTGTGAGAAACGATGTCTCAAGTTCTGAATCCACGTTTTCATGTTGACATATCTTTGGTTTTCATGAACACCTGTCTAGATGTTGACTTGATGAAGTAGATGCCAGGAGAAGTTTATGAAACTTCTACTTTCTACACACGCGTGTTGGTACATGCCATGTCTGTCTCTTGTGATTGTAACTATCATAGCAGGTGGGAGGTGGTGTCATATCCCTTAGTGACTAATCATGTTTAGTCTATTTTCATAAACATACATTCTTTGGAGAAATTCCTGTTCAAATTTGATTTCTCAGTGGGATTACTTAGAATTGTTGCATATAAAGAGTCTATGTATTTTAGATACAATCCTCTTATCAGATACATAATTAGCAAGACATTTCTCTTTCTGTGGCTTGTTGTTTCCTCTCCTGATTGGGTTCTTTAGACCACAAAAAAGTTTAATATTGGAATGCATTTGTTCTTGTGTGCTGATTATCAAAGGACATTGGACAATGCAAGATCACAGATTTATGCCTAGTATGGTGGTTTGAGGGAGAGTGAGCTCCACAGGCTCACATGTTTGAGTGCTTGGTCCTGAGTTAGAGAAACCATTTAGGAAGGATTAGGAGGTGTGGCCTTGTTGAAAGAGGTTTGTCTGTCACTGGGAGTGGGCTTTAAGGTTTCAAAATCCCAGGTCAGCTGCCGTCTCCTCTCCTTCTCCCTCTCTATCTGCTGCCTTTGGGTCAGGGTGTAAATAAAGCTTTCAGTTACTGCTCCAGCGCCATGCCTGTCTGCTTCCCACCATGATGACCATGGACTGACCCTCTAGCCCTATAAGCAAGCTCCCAATTAAGTGGTTCCTTTTATAAAGCTGTTGTGGTTATGGAGCTTCTTCATAGCAATGAAACAGTAACTGAGACACCTATATTTTCTTTTAAGCTTTTTGTGGTTTTAATTCTTACGTTTATATTTTTGATTAATTTTAACTAACTTTGTACACTGTTTGAGGTAATTCATCCATCTACATATGAATATGTTCTTGTCCCAACATCACTAGTTTACAATGGAAATCTCTATACTGAGTAATCTTTTCCCTCTCTTGAAAATCACTTGACTCTAAATGAATGTGTTTATTTCTGAACCATCAATTCTGTTTCAGTGATTTGTTTATTGGTTTTTGTGAGACAGGGTTTCTCTGTGTAGCCTTGGCTGTCCTGGACTCACTTTGTAGACCAGGCTGGACTTGGACTCACAGAGATCTGCCTGCCTTTGCTTCCCGGGTGGTGTGTGTGTGTGTGTGTGTGTGTGTGTGTGTGTGTGTGTGTGTGTGTGTGTGTGTGTGTGTAAGTCACAGGTCAATTTATGGGAGTTATTTCTCTCCACCATGTGGGCTCTGGAGATCAAACTCAGGTTCAGGGGTGGTGTAGGGTCTTTACTTGCTGAGCCATCTTGCCAGGACACATGTTCTACATTTTGAGATTAGAAAATGAATCCTACAGCTTTGCTTGTCTTTAAGATTTTTTTTCAGAGTCCTTTGATTTCCCTGTAAATCTTGAGAAGGATTAGTAAGAAAAGGAAGAGAGGAAGGAATAAAGGAAGAGGAAGAGAGAGGGTGAAGGAAGGAAGCATGGAAGGGAGGGTTGCAGGCAGGATTTTGATAGGGGAAGTTTGGGAGTAGTACCAATGCTGTCTTCTGATCATGGAAGTATCTTTCCATGAATCTAGGTGATTGATCTTTAATTATTCGGTGGTTTCATGTAATGTTCAGTGCACAAGCCATACATTTGTTTTTGTTTCCTTATGAAAGGGATGAGATGCTGACAAGATTTAGTTTTCAGTTTCAGCAGAATGAAATGGCGGAGAGAGACTGGAAGAAGGGCCATGGTGGCAAATTCATGCTCAATTCTTGAGTGTCTGGCAGTGTCAAAGTAACATGAGAATATTTGGGAACCACAGAGGCAGAGTGCCAGCTGTACACTAAAAAATATTGTCTACAACAGAGAAGGGAAATGGGGAGGAGAGGAGGGAAGGGGGGACAGAGAGAGGGTGGGGGCATTTGGGAGATCATTGGCATCCCAGAGAAAGGCCCTGGCCCTTGCCACTGCTGCCTGAGGGAACATAACGGCTTTATGAACGAGTCTGTTCTGGAATCATCTGAATTCAGTTGCTCATCGTATGAGATGGATGTGTTTCTCCCAATTCCTTGAGGCCTGTCACACTGCAAAAGACTACTGATGCCAAAAGTTCCCATTTAAGAAACAAACAGTGTTCCAGGACTGGCCCAATCTCTGCTCCCAGTGTGCTGTGGCAAAGGGGAGGAGAGCAGTAATAGTTGGGAATAAAAGCAAAATCTCTAAGAATCTCTTGGGTCTGAAACCCAGTTGTGGAAAAAGAAATTCCCTTGAACAGAATGGGAAAGAATCCACAGAAAAGATTTTATTACTTATGACAAACTCTTGCTGCTCACATAAATTTTTATAGACTAGAGTAACATTATAAATATGCAACAAATACGTACACATACCCTGACATGTTGAAGGGGCTGCATTTGCCACATGCTGTGCAAAATCAAGTATTGGTTTTAGGCCCAAAATCTTTAAATACAATAGAAAAAGAAAAAAAAATGCCAGGAATAAAGCTTTCACAGATCCTGTTCTCTCTCTGCTTCATTCAGAAAAACTCCTCCACCGTCACACACTAGAGCTGACAGCCACACTTAATTTAGTGTGCAGATGTGTAGCTCCTTGGCTTGCCCGAGTTGTTTTGCTTTGGTGTTTCTCAAGATGCTTGGGATATCTCATATTCATCATCTGTCCTGGCAACAGCTCTGGGAACGGATTTTTAAAAATAGATAAGACCAGTGGGCAGGGAAATAAGCAGATTTATCTACCCATTGTATAGGTAGGAACACTGAGGTGTAAAGGAGTAAACTTTTGTCCATCCCTCGGTGTATTAGCTCCTCAGTTAGTTGCTGAAACCAGGTATATTTTTTCTGCCTCCAGACATTAGGGTCCCATCACTGTCTTGTCTTTCTTCTTGTGGAGTTTCTGGTCTCGTTGGGGAGTCAGATTATTTTCAAAATGCAAATCTGATCATGGCACATCAGGGCTGAAATTATCTCTGGAGTCATCCTGCAGATCTCAGAATGAACACTGAAATTCCTATAAAATTTACACAGTCTGACCCCAACACTCTTCTAGCTTTATTTTATTTACAAATATATACCCACCTGAGGTTGCAACTCTTTCATCCACCACCTCTTTATATTTACTTGCCTTTGGTTGTAATTTTTATCGGAGTTACAAAGGCATCCGGTTCAGCATTGAGACACTGAAGTCGTCTTGTTTTAGAAACAGGAGAGCCAGCTGCTTTTACGGAAACAGAGGACTCCTCTGAGATCTACCCTGCACCGGGCAACGCTCTCACATGGCCACTCTTCATCAACTTCATCCACGTCACCCGCCGACTTTACACTGAGGGGCTTTGTGTCACTCAACTGGCCACCGCCATGTGTCCCCACCATCACATGGGGTAGAGCTTCTGCTCCCACATGCAGGCCTTAGTTATACAAAAGGCTTTATCTCTTTATCTGCTAGGAACAATGGTGTGAAGGTCTGTGGCTTTGTCTCTGGTTCGGAGACACTCAAATAGAATTCAGAGTGGGTGAGACAATGAAAACTTTATAAAGAAGACATGGGACAAGAGAGATGGCTCAGTGGTTAAGAGCACTGGCTGCTCTTGCATGCGATGTGGATGTGGATCGTGCTTAGCACCCACACAGTGGCTCACAACCATCTGCAAGTCCAGTTCCAGGGGATCTGACATCTCTTCTGGCCTCCGAAGGCAGTACACACGTATTGTGCATAGGCATACGTGCAGGCAAGACATCCATACACAAAATAAAAACAAAGGTGGGGCAAGGACATGAAGTTGGGAGAGAAATGGAGCATTTGGTTCAGGGTAGAAACCGAGAAAACTCACTTCGGATACAGAAGCTTAAAATGAAAGCTTTATTTTCTGAGCTCAGGGAGTGGTCAGTTCGGGATCTCAACCGGGTGCCCAGGGAGAAGCTGCACCACATATTTAGAGTGAAAACGGTACAGCAAGTACGGACATGGTGAGCTGTAGGACTGTCCAATCCCACTTTGACATAAGGGCTTGAGCCAGGGCGTTTCCATCAATCAGGATAGGAGTAGGCCCCTGGTCCAGGAACACTAACTTGTTTGACCCTTCCAGGAAGATTGAGAAGTTGTCCCTGAGAGGTCTGGCCTCAGACAACTGTTTCTTTACAACAGAAGCTGTTCAGCTATTGGGAAGTCCCCTGGTTCCCTAGGGCCTGGGACCTTGAACTTAGCTTCTCCCTATCATTAAATGTAGTCTGAAAATGAAGTGGTAACACTTAGAATAAGCTTATTTTGTTTGTTCCCAACAGGAATAGGGTCATTAGAGGACACTGGAGGGAGGTTGCATTTGATGGTCAACATACAATACATATATGTGCAGTTCAATATACAATATATATATATATATACACAATAAATGCATAAACCTTTCAAAGAACAAAATTATTATTTTAAAAGATGGTAAGACATCAATTGAGCTTTTTTTTTTAATTAGGGGCCTCTTAAAACTATTTATCCATGTATTTCAACTTGAACGAGATTGACAGTGAGGGTCAGGCCATAGGGGGCGAGGATGGCACGCAGGACTAGCAGGCAGCTCTCCTCATGCCTTTCCCGCTGCCCTGCAGTTTGCCATATCCTAACTAACCCTGTGACTAAGATGAGGTATTTAGATTCCTTAAGGTACTAGATCTCACAGGCAGTGGTCATCACCTTACCTTTTCTACAGCAGCAGCAGCAGCAGCAGCAGTAGCAGCAGCAGCAGCAGCAGCAGCAGCAGCAAGGCTCGTGGCTACTGTTTAGAACACCATTCGCCACCCCAAGCACTCACTTGTGTTCTGCCTCACTTCATTTTCCACAGTGACCACATGAGAATCATGTGGGTGGTCCACTCCAATTTACTTAAGGAAGATGACTCTCACAACGTAGGTGCCGTTTGCTTGAATGAATGAACCCTGCCGGACAGAGCTGGCAGAAGCCGTAGAGCTGGGATTTGAACCAGCTCTTCTTTAACTAGTGTATTAAGTCTGTGTTTCTCCTGGACCATTGATATGGGCAATTCACAGAGCCTGAAATGCTCTGGATTGCCCTGAGCCTCACAGATCTATTATTAAAATTACATAAATAAATATAAATAGAAGCATTGTGTCTTAGGGGAGCATCTGACGTAAGAGGTGGACCCAGTGGTGCCACTACAAGCCCTTTTCTTCCTCGCTAATGCTCCATGTTCCTCTCTGCTGCACCCTTAACTCTTTCTGTGGTCTTTGCAAATGCCTCCTCTGTGATGCCCCACATGAACCATCTCTCCTGCCTTCCTTTCTTGCCATTATTCATTTAAAATTTAACTGGCTTTAAAAAACTTTAGTGTATTCTTTCCATTTTAAATTTGTAGCCTACGGCCTTAGAACGCCCCATTTGGGCTCTACTGTCCAAGGGCGTTCTTTATCCACCACAATACTTTCTCATACCACATCAGGGGTGTGTGTGTGTGTGTGTGTGTGTGTGTGTGTGTGTTTGTGTGTGTGTGTGTGTGTGTGTTGTACTCTGTTTTTGGTTTTTGGATGGAGGTAGAGACTTTCTTTGGTAGAAGACATTGTACCCTATGGAGAAAAGTATAGCAAATTAAGACCATCTTTCACCCAGCATGCTGAGAGCATCCATTTGGGAAAAGCAGAGGTAACTGAACATGTGGGTAACTTTGAATCCATCCTTTACAGAGAAGCCAGACAAACAAGCTTGCTGGCAAGGGATGGACTTTTATAGCTAGCCTCTCTCCCTCACCGTACACTCTCCATTGCAGGTCAACTGAAAGTCGCTGACATTTGAAATTCCATCACATCCTTCCTCTTTCGACACCACCTGTTCTTTAGACCTTACACTTTCTCTATTATTTCAAGTATTCCATCCCCAAGAAAGAGTGCGAAAGAAATAAAAGGGGCCAATGGGAATATTCCGAGGGAAGACAAACGAATTACCACATTAGACCCAGCATATGGAAGCCTTTCACTAGTCACTTAACACAAGCTATTCAATTTTAACGTGCTAAGAGTTTGCCAGCTAATTACTGTTATCACCATTTTACAGTTGAGGAAACAGGGTCTCGTGGAGGTTAAATGCTTTGACCATGTTCTGGAGTTGGTTCTATCCAACTGGGCATTAAGCCAAGGGCTACTCAATTCCAGACCCTTGACTCCCCAGCTCCACTTTGCTCTATGGCTGATTCAGGGATGCTAGACAAAATACCACCAAAGTGTATTTGCTTAAAACACCACGTAAATCCCGCACTAGAAACCTGGGCCCTATGTGCCCAGCATGCAGAGTCCAGGGCTCTCGCAAACCTTCGCAGAAGCGCTGTCTGAAGTTTCCTGGCTCTTTGCGGTATTGGCAGGCTTCAGGTTCGCACTGCCTCTTGGCTGGGAGACACTACTTTCTTGCTATGTGGTACTCTCCACAGAGTGGCGTTGAGCATGGCAGCTCCTCCTCCTCCTCATGTGACAAATTGAGAGAATGAGAGAAGCACCGAACATGGGAGACACAGGCCTTCTATAACCCAGTCGTGAAGGTCTTTGTATTCCACTCCCCCAAAGTGAGTCAGTTTGTCCAGCCTACATTGGAAGGGAAGGGTACAGACCAGAACAGCAGGAAGTGGCAATCAGTCGGGCTTTTGAAAAAATCATTATTCTGAGTTCAGTTCTAAAATAGTCTTTGCTTCCTAAGAGCTGTTTGTGTCTAAATGGTTTGAGGAAAATGTGAGACTCCTACCTGCGTTCAATTCTTCCCATGTAAATTTCAACACAGAGCACTTGTAGAAGCTTAGAAACACTCACATGAAGCTCTGATCTAAATTATTTACAGTAACTCTGAAAGATGAAACTATATATGAACACACTTCTATAGCACTGTATATTTTATGCACTTCAAATCACAATATTATGCATACATACTATATATTACATATTACATTGGGTATATGTATCACATATGATTTTTGAAAATTTTTCATATAGCACTATATAAGGTAAAAATGCATAAAACAATAGAGATAAGCTGCCTCTGTTGGCATGTACATCATACTCCTGAAGTTTTTATTTTATAGAAATTTATTTCCATTTTATGAATTTTTATTTTTCACTATTTTGTGCATGAGCACCTTGTGTTGTGGTTATATTTACTCTGTTACTGTCTCTTATCTCTCTCACACTCCTACTGGCTCCTTTTCTTCTTCCCAACTGGCCCCCCTTGCACTTTCATGTCCTTCGTGCAGATCTTGTGCAGGTAGGCACGTCCGCTGTGTTCATGACTGCAGTGCCCATGCCCTGCCCAGAAGACAGCCTTCACAGTGATCCCCCTTGTCTGCTGGCTGTCCCCATCTTTCTCCCCCTTCTTCCATGATGTTCCCCAGGTCCTGGAGGAGGTGGCCTAGATGTCCTGTTTAGGTTGAAAAATCAATAATCACTTATGAAGATTTCTATAATGTTACAATTTGGACAAGAATGAAAAGAAATATCCTTCTGGCCATGTGTATTGTATGCACATCTCTCTTCTTATTGGTAACACTTTATTAATGTCCTAAGATGGCCAAAGATGTTTACCAAGTAGACACTTGAAGCAGAGCCCTTCCTTCAGTTTGGTAAACTTATAAATGAACATGGCTCTCCGCAAAACCAAACATTTATAATGCTCATATCGCTTAAGGGGAAAGGTGGTGTGGAGTAGTAGTTGATGCTTGAACAAGACCTTGGGGCCCCAGGAGTCTGCCCTACTGGCTGAGGTTATAGGAAAACTCTGAGGGAGACAGCACAGCCACACAGGTTAGGGAGAGAGATGGGTGGGGGTGGGGCGGCAGACAGCCCAGCCACACGATTGGGGAGATGAATGGACTGGGAAGGGAGAGGACAGCACAGACACACAGGTTTGGGAGATGGACTGGGGGTGGGGCTGTGGGGGGGGGGGGGGAGACAACAGGGGCCACACAGATTAGGGACAGGGGTGACGAGGAGTAGGGGAGAAGCCAGAATACTTGCATTCAGTCCCTGGTGCTGCCTCTTAATGGAGGCAGTGCTGTCTCTCGCTGCATGTGTCCACTGAGAAGACTCTTAGAGGGACATTTGTTACCTGGGACATAGTAAGCCAATAACGAAAAAAAAGGAAGATATTTGTGCAAAACCCATAGCCTAGTGCTTATAGGAAGAGCCTTGGAATAAATTAAGATGATTAATCAGTTTTCCTTAAAGTTTTAGCCTTTGGTTTCGTCACCTAGAAAAAGCTTGCCACATAGTTCTTAATGAAAAGTAAACAAAAGTACATACACATATATAAAATTATATGTGTGTGTTTATGTATTTATAACTTCTAGGTTTGCAGTCCAAATAAGGGCCCTGTAGATGACAAATGACAACTATTTATATGATGACTATTTTACCAGCATTTATAGCGCTAGTAATAAGGGAGAGCTGGGAATACCAGATACCAGAGTGCAAGAGCCTCTCCCATAAGGGGGTGAGGAGCTCTAAGAAAGTGCCTTGCCCCAAGTCCTTACCAAGGTGTTCTGTGCTCCCTAGACCTGAGGGGTGCTTTTCAGAGTGTGTGTCTGGGGCAGCGTATCTCAACCTGTGGGCGGTGACCCATTTTGGGGGTCTAACAACATGCATATCAGATATTTACGTTACGATTCATAACAGTAGCAAAATTACAGTTAGGAAGTAGTAATGAGAGTAATTTTATGCTTGGGGGGGGTCACCACAACGCAAGGAACTGCATTTTAATTGGCATATTAAATTTCTAATCTGCTTCCCTCTTGTCTCTCAGTGGCTATGGGCTGAGTATGCAAAGAAGGCATTAGAGCTGGCTGACAGTGTTAACCGCCTTCCAAGGACATGCAGCTTGGGATCCAAGAAGGGAGACTTAGAAACCCCAGAAGCAGCTTCCTAAAAGGAGAGACAGAAATTTTAGAAAGATTTTATTTATTTATTTTATATATATGAGTGCTCTGTTTGCATGTGCACCTGTCCACCGGAAGAAGGCTTTAGAGGGTATAGATGGTTATGAGCCACCATGTGGTTGCTGGGAATTGAACTCAGGACCTCTGGAAGAGCAGACAGTGCTCTTAACCACTGAGCCATCTCTCCAGCCCCTGTTAGACAGAAATTCTGTTGGGCATCTTTCTCAAAGACTTCCATGGCACCTCCTTGGCTCCCTGGGCCTCATTTAGAGCTGTAATGTCTAAAGTCCTGGGCCTCTCCTCCAAAACAAGTCAGTAGCACCAGTGTGGGTAGAAAAGAATGCATTTCTCAAAAACATATTCCTGTCTTTGGCATTGCTAATAGTAGCCACAAGCCAAAGGGGCAAGACAAGCATGCTCAGAGCTTGTTCTGGGAAGTAGACTGCCCCCTGACCCTCTCTCCGAGCCAGAACTCCAGCTATCAGACGGAAGGCAAACATACCACAGAACAAGCCATGGGGAGACACAACTTCATGACTAAGTACTTTCAGGAACATGGAATAAATGAAAATACGTAAACAACCATTGCAGCTTTGAAACTAAATAATACTAAGGACCCAGGGTTACTCATGGAACTTCCTTTTTATTAGAAGTCCCAGTTCCAGAAACTATCACTGTCCCACCCTGATGACAAGATCATCTATTTGTTGCAGCGTCCTTTCTAGTGACGGTCTTCAGTGATAAATGGAATTTTACTTGGCCTTGACACCTCTTTTAGGCTTTCACCTGTGATTTTAACGTCGGCTTACTTAGTAATACTTCACATCTTAAACTAAAAATTCACTTGGCAATTATTTATGTCTGATAATAAACATCAGAGGGGCCCTAACGCCCATCCTCCTCTGCACGGTAGTAGCTTGGCTTTACACTCCTCAGTTAGAGACTCTTGGTAGCACAGTTGCTAGAACGTACTACTACCAGTGCCTAGTCTGGGGATCAGTGCTGTGTCCTCATGTGAGGCATGGAAACGTCTAGATGACTTCCTGGAGCA